>NC_090937.1:942811648-943118048 GCF_040938575.1 Ambystoma mexicanum
AGCAAAAGCGCACATAGCACGGCGCACATAACAAAAGTAGGCGGAACACGGGGTGTAACACTCGGAATGGGGAACAACTTGTGAAAATGTGGGCGTCACGGGGTAAGTACAGGAGGCAAGTGCGCGGAACGCCCACACGCTCGCCTACAACACGTATTCATGGAATAGAATAGGGCAAACCAGCGCACGGGCAAAGACGCACACTGAACCAAACCCGTCCGCCACACAAAGGCAGGCGGTAGCGTCCCTGCGCTGGAAAAAAATGTGCGCCAAAATGTGCGCTAACAAAAAGCACAAATATACAGCTCTGATGAATGTCCCGTACTGTGGCCCCCTAGGACAAATGACGTGCAAAGGGGTACGCGACAAACAGCGACACCCGCTGTGTGAAAAATTAGCTTGTGCGTGTATTTTGTGTGTGCGCGTGAAGTTTCACATGCGATCAGGCCTGGGGGAGCGGGGTACGTGCATTTCAGGGGTGCGCGTGAAGTTCTACATGCGATCGTGCCTGGGGGAGTGGGATACGTGTATTCGAGGGGTTCGCAGGAAGTTTCAAATGCGATAGGCCCTGTGAGAGTGGGGTGCGTGTATTCCTGGGGTTCGTGTGAAGTTGCACACGCAATTGGCCTGGGTACGTGTGAATCTCGTGTTCACGGGAAGTCTCACACACGATAGGCCCTGTGCGAGTGGGGAGTGTGTATTCCTGGGATTCGCGTGAAGTTTCACACGTGATTGGGCTGGATACGTGTAAATCTGGGGTGCGCAGGAAGTTTCACAGGCGATTGGCCTTGGTCGAGCGGGGTACGTGTATTTCGGGGGTGCGTGGGAATTATCACACGCGACAGGCCCTGTGCGAGTGGGGTACGTGTATATCTGGGGTGCAAGGGAGTCCTACACGTGAATTAGCAGTGTGGGTCCTCCCAGGTGTTCCCTCTACACCCTCAACGGCCCCTGCAGGCAGCCCACACCACAGGGAACTTCATGTTCCGCAGGTAGCCCATCCACCATGGGCATGTCCCCCAGACATGCCACACGTCAGCTTGCACTACTGATCACCAACGCATGACCCCCTCCACCTCCACCCCCCAGCAGTGCAGGGCACCAGCCAGCAGGCCCCCACTCATGCCCCACTCATGTCCCCTTGAACACCCACCCCCAGCAGTGCAGGGCACCTGCCAGCAGGCCCCCACTCATGTCTCCTTGCACACCCCCCCAGCAGTGCGGGGCACCTGCCAGCAGGCCCCCACTCATGTCCCCTTGCACCCCCACCCCCCAGCATTGCAGGGCACCTGCCAGCAGGCCCCCACTCATGTCCCCTTGCACACCCACCCCCCAGCAGTGCGGGGCACCTGCCAGCAGGCCCCCACTCATGTCCCACTCATTTCCCCTTGCACCCCCACCCCCCAGCAGTGCAGGGCACCTGCCAGCAGGCCCCCACTCATGTCCCCCTGCACCCCCCCCCCAGCAGTGCAGGGCACCTGCCAGCAGGCCCCCACTCATGCCCCCTTGCACACCCACCCCCCAGCAGTGCAGGGCACCTGCCAGTGTCCCCTTGCACACCCACCGCCCAGCAGTGCGGGGCACCTGCCAGCAGGCCCACACTCATGTCCCCCTGTACCCCCACCCCCCAGCAGTGCAGGGCACCTGCCAGCAGGCCCCCACTCATGTCCCTGTGCACCCCCACCCCCCAGCAGTGCAGGGCACCTGCCAGCAGGCCCCCACTCATGTCCCACTCATGTCTTCTTGCACCCCCATCCCCCAGCAGTGCAGGGCACCTGCCAGAAGGCCCCTACTCATGTCCCCCTGCACCCCCACCCCCCAGCAGTGCAGGGCACCTACCAGAAGGCCCCCACTCATGTCCCCTTGCACACCCATCCCCCAGCAGTGCGGGGCACCTGCCAGCAGGCCCCCACTCATGTCCCCTTGCACCCCCACCCCCCAGCAGTGCGGGGCACCTGCCAGCAGGCCCCCACTCATGTCTCACTCATGTCCCCCTGCACCCCCACCCCCCAGCAGTGCGGGGCACCTGCCAGCAGGCCCCCACTCATGTCCCCTTGCACCCCCACCCCCAAGAAATGCGGGGCACCTGGCAGCATGAGTGGGGGCCTGCTGGCAGGTGCCCCGCACTGCTGGGGGGTGGGGGTGCAGGGGGACATGAGTGAGACATGAGTGGGGGCCTGCTGGCAGGTGCCCCGCACTGCTGGGGGGTGGGGGTGCAAGGGGACATGAGTGGGGGCCTGCTGGCAGGTGCCCTGCACTGCTGGGGGGTGGGGGTGCAAGGGGACATATGTGGGACATGAGTAGGGGCCTGCTGGCAGGTGCCCCACACTGCTGGGGCATGGGGGTGCAAGGGGACATGAGTGGGACATGAGTGGGGGCCTGCTGGTAGGTGCCCCGCACTGCTGGGGGGTGGGTGTGCAAGGGGACATGAGTGGGGGCCTGCTGGCAGGTGCCCCTCAGTGCTGGGGGGTGGGGGTGCAAAAGGCCATGAGTGGGGGCCTGCTGGCAGATGCCCCTCAGTGCTGGGGGTGCAAGGGGACATGAGTGGGGACCTGTTGGCAGGTGCCCCACACTGCTGGGGGGTGGGTGTGCAAGGGAACATGAGTGGGGGCCTGCTGGAAGGTGCCCTGCCCTGCTGGGGTGTGGTGCTGCAAGGGGACATGAGTAGGACATGAGTGGGGGCCTGCTGGCAGGTGCCCCACACTGCTGGGGGGTGGGGGTGCAAAGGGACATGAGTGGTACATGAGTGGGGGCCTGTTGGCAGGTGCCCTGCATTGCTGGGGGGTGGGTGTGCAAGGGGACATGAGTGGGACATGAGTGGGGGCCTGCTGGCAGGTGCCCCACACTGCTGGGGGGTGGGGGTGCTGGGGGAGATGAGTGTGTGCCTGCTGGCAGGTGCCCTGCACTGCTGTGTGGTGGGGGTGCAAGGGGGTAATGCTTTGGTGATCACTAGTGCAAGGTGACATGTGGCTTGGCTGGGGGGCATGCCCATGGTGGATGGGCTGCCTGTGGGACATGACCAGGGCTGCAGGTAGTGCCATGGAGGGTGTAGACGGAACACCTGGGAGGACCCACACTGCCAATTCATGTGTAGGACTCCCCTGCACCCCCGAAATACACATACCCCACTCGCACAGGGCCTATCGCGTGTGAAACTTCCCCGCACCCCAGAAATACACGTATCCTGCTGGAATCGCGTGTGGGACTTCCCGCGCACCCCTGTAATACACGTACCCTGCTGTAATCGCGTGTTGAACTTCCCTGCACCACAGAAATGCACGTACCCTGCTGAAATCGCGTGTGTAACTTCCCGCGCACACCAGTGAGACACCTACCCTGCTGAAATTGCTTGTGAAAGTTCCCCGCACCCCAGAAATACACGTACCCTGCTGAAATCGCGTGTGTAACTTCCCGCGCACCCCAGTAATACAGGTACCCTGCTGAAATCACGTGTAAAAATTCCCCGCACCACAGTAATACACGTACCCTGCTGGAATCGCGTGTGGAACTTCCCGCGCACCCCTGTAATACACGTACCCTGCTGTAATCGCGTGTGGAACTTCCAGCGCACCCCAGTAATACACGTTCCCCGCTCGCCGTTTGCTGTTTGGCAGCCCTGTATACTGGTCTAGGGTTAGCGCAGCCCTTTGCGATGAATTGTGAATTTTGATGGCTTTTTCCTTGTGCAAGGGTGTTCTTGGGGGCGTAACTGGCGCAGCTGCAGGGTCGCTGCGTCACTCTGCGCCACGGCTGGTTTTGGAGGCTGAAATCCATGAATACGCTGTGCGCGGATATCGATTTTAGCGCACGCGGCTGGCGCAGACATTTGCACGCGCACAATGGGCGCAGCCGCGTGCGCCACTTTTGTGTGAAATTCTATGAATTACCCTGGAAGTATTTACACAATTGGAAATGGGATTTGACACCATAATTTATTATTCAGTCTTTCAAAATTCAGTTTATTAACATGGCGTTAGCTATGAATGATAGAAGTGAGAGCAGTATGTATGACTAGGAGTTGTATTCTACTCACGTGTGTGTTTTTGTCTTTTCAGAAAAACTAGAGTGATGTATTTTTAGGCTGATCATAGGGACTATAGAATTTCTTTTATGGATTTCTCCTAGGGAAAAACGTGGTTAATATAGCTCCAAAAAGCACTTGCTACATATTCCAGGACAGGGTTAAATTACTAATCTAACTCCAGTCTTTGAATATTTGAGAAAAGTGTTGGATGGTGGTCAGGGAGATGTTAGATGTATGGCATATTTTCCACCAATAAATGTGCTAATGAAGATGCTGTCTCAATGCACACTCTTAACCGAAATCCCTCTTGGCAGATATGAACAATTCCAAGTATCATCTCCATTTTAGTCCCTTGCAGAATCTTCCTTTTACATTTCAGTTTAAACTAACATGCAATACTTCCAAAGCACTTGCACGTACACAGCCCATGTGTCTAGCTCATTAACCCTGGGTGAATGTGAGCTACAGAATTCATAGAACATTTGTATTTGGACTGGGCATCCATGGATTTAACTATGCCAAATACCCTAAACAGGCTTCAGCCTCTGCTCCCTGCTGTGTATATCTGTCACTATCTCGTCCTTATTTCCATATGCTTTATAAAACGAATATTTTCTGACTTGCTTTCTCTTCATTTGAGAACTGAGTTTCATGATTTGAGTCTCTTTGTTTTGTAATTTCCCAATCATGTATTCATAATATTTCTATACATTGGAGGTCATTACGACTCCAGCGCTGGACCATGGTGCTATTAGCACCATGGTCCATGCCGGAGTCCGGCATGGTGGATGGCGGAATTACCGCCCCATTCCAAGGTGAGTGGGGCGGTAATTCCCCATTCACCATTTGCCCTTCCCCATTCCCATTTTTGCCCCATAGGGCATAATGGGAATGGGGAAGGCGCTAATTACGGCACCGTAAATTACGGTGCCGTAATTAGCACCAAGGTCGCTTAGCAGCTTGGACTTTAACGCCTGCAAAAAGCAGGCGTTAAAGTGTGAATCAGGCGTTAAGGGTTAACGGCGCCGACGGCGCCGTTAAACCCTTAACGCCTGACTTGTAATGAGGGCCATTGTTTACTGCCTGCTTTCTCCATTTCATTGTCATTTTTCTTCACTTTGGTTCATCTATTTATTCAGTGATCTCATTCTTTAAATTTATTTTTTATTTTTAAATGTTGCGAGCTTCCCAGTTACCCCATGATGGTTATGGTGCCCTTGATACATTTGATAAATAAATACATTTTAAAATTGGTACCTCATCTTCAACCGGTCCCGAAATCACAAACATTGGCAAAGATACACTTAACAAGAAAGTGAAAAATCAAGGCATCCACTTAAAAGAAGAGGGGGCCAGGTGAGTGCCATTCTCACCTCTAGGATAGTTGTTAATGTAACACTGCTGAATTTTCAGTACATGTAAAAGAAATGAACAGGAAAGAAACTGATTTTAAGACGTCATGTGCCTTGCTCACTTTTAGTCTTCCACGTTACATATGAAAGGGTGGGATTCCCTGGAAGAGAGTGAGGTTCCTGATTATCAAAGACTAGGGAGCTAACCCACTGAAGGACTATTTTAAAACTCCACCAAGCTTATTATCTTACTGGACACATTCTTGCATGACTCTTCTTTTAATTCATAGGACCCCACAACTTTACCAAGTTGCAAATATGAACCTTTGGCAAGAGTGAAGTATTAAACAGATAGGAAGAATATGTAGAGTAGCTTTGGAAAAGAATAGCTCTTCTAGCCCAGGCCTAGGCCTTAATGAGAGTTCAGTTTTTCATGGAGGTGTATCTTGTACACTGGGATGAGAGAAGATAAGACAGTAGCTGTCAAGGAATTCATTTCAAATGATGCCCGAGAAGAGTGTACATTAATTAAAAGATATTCAATTTGCTCCATTTCTATTCAGCAGTATCAGAGTGGCTGGAATTCTGAGAATAGAACACTAATGATGAGATTGTTAGAGCTCTGTGATGTCACAAGGCTTAGAGGGCATGTAGATATTAGAGTGTGCACATGAGAGATTGCAACTACAGTAGAGGGAAAACGATCTTCAATGAGGCATGATACATTAAGCAGGCAGTCTACTATTTAAGGTTTAAACATGGTCCAGTTATGTTTAGTAGATCTGTAAGTGGTAGATCATCTTCTAGTGTTGCTCTTTTCCCCCCTTCGGTCATGGGGCACATGGTATCATCCACCCAGGTGTGATGTCATGAGGACATGTGATACATTTCATTTCCCATTGTGACAAGATCTTGATATAAAGGTCTGGGCAACCGGGAGTTGTAGCATTGGAGACCAGGACCTTGGCCAGGGAGGATCGCTGCTGGAGCTCGCTGCATAGAGGTGTCCAGGACCAAAAAACTGAAGAGGGAAATGGGTGGGGGACAAATGAGAGAAGGTCAGTATATAAACCGAATGAACCCAATGGAACTGAACTGAATATCAAAGTGAATACTATACTGGACACCAACCTGTCATCCCCTTTAACACTTACCCTGAAATCCTTCTCCCCACTGAAGCCTCTCAATCTTTAGACTTTTATATTCCCACAACATTGCTCCAATTCTATCCCAACACTAATCCTTCCCTGCTCCTTTAATACCTACACATCTATCACAATCCTCTTCCCACTCGCTTCTTTCCCTGCCCTCATTTTTCCACCCTGCTTTCACTCATACCAATCCTGATTCCATCTCTACCCTCATCACCTCTGGACCCTCATCCCATGTACCATCCCAAACCCTCTCCCACTCTTCCCAGTTCCCCTCACCTTTTTATCCTCACCCTGCTGACTTCCCACTCTCACCCTTTCCACTGCCCAACTTCCCAGTGGCACCTCCCTTCATGCCCTTGTCTCCCCATTCTATGTCCAGTCTTCCCCTCTTGACACCCTACTTCCAGTTCATCTCTCCCATTTCCCCCCTCCACTTCTTTTTCAAAATGATTTATTTTATGTGGCAAAGTCAACACAACATAGAATCAGACAAAGTCAAAATAACAATAAACATAAAAACAACGTCCTGCGTAAGGTGTTGTCCTAACCAGTCTTGAACATTCAAACCTCATTCAGTAATATAGAATTTTCAAAAGAAACCTAATTCATTCAGGAAATTCACTACGTCCAGAAGACAGCCTCAGCCATAACTCCTCTGTTTCCAGACATTCAACATTGTTCACAAAACGTTTAAATAGCATAGTTCTTAATTTGTGGGTGCCTAGGCATTCTCTCAGGGTGTGATATATTGTTTGCATTATTTAGCTACACAACATACAGTTGGAGTTCATTCCACTTCATTTTTCACACACTGCTAGAAGTTGCTTGATCAGTAACAATTTAAAATGAAATCTCAGAAACTCCCTTCTTTTTTTCCGCATTAGGGCATTCTCGCAGGTAAGAAAGTACAGTGCCTCTGGGTTTATCTAAAATTGAGAAGCTGTTATGCAGCTTAAAGTCACGTACAGTTTTGGTTGACTTAATTCAATCAGTTCTCAATATTTTTCTTTTGACTTCCTATGGATCCTCTGCCAGATCTTCCAATGATCGATCACAGTTGGATAGTATTTATGTTACTGCGTTTTGTAGAGTTCTTAAGTAATAACCATAGTCACTCTGAACCATTTGGTACACATCTTAATACAAGGTGTTTTCTGAAGGAAAATGTATCTATCTATATAGGTGAACCCGTTTCCATTCTAAGTAAACCGTCAAGGAGCTCAATCCTAGCTCGTTACGAAGGGAAGCCATTGGTAGTGACTGGGGTATATTCAGGACTTTCTTCCATAATCGCCCTTCTAATTTTATCCAATTCAATCTCCACACCTGGGATTCTATATCCATTCCGTATACCAGTGTTCGAATTCCCTTCCCTTTATAGAATTTTATTGGAGGTAAGATAGAAAAACTGCAGTACTTGTCAGGTAAACTTTTCATTACGACAGGAAATCTGGCCTATTTTACCAAACAGCCTGTTTTCAGCTGCTGCTATGTTTGGGTGCGCATTCAACATGAATCCTAGATATTTGCAGGCCGATTCATGGAATAAATGTGCGCCGAAAATCCCGGCGCAGAGGGGCCAATACGTGCGCTGCGCCGAAAATTAGCGAAAAGCGCAGGGAAACCAGCGCACGTCGATTCATGGAAGTCCGTGCGCAAGAAAAGCAGAGGACGTGCGCTGAAAAAGCGCGCGGCGCAGGCCGGCGCACAGGTCAACCAACGTCGTGCGCCACGGCCACTCCGCTATCACTCCGAGCGCAGCGCACAGCTCTAAAGTAGGCGGAACACAGGGCGGGACACTCGGAATGGGGAATAAAATGGGGCACAACACTCGGAATGGGGAAGAATGTGGGCGGCACGGGGAAAGTTTAGGAGGCAAGTGCGCGGAACGCCCACACGCTCGCATACAACACGTATTCATGGAATAGAATAGGGCAAAAAAGCGCACGCTCAAAGCAGCGCACAGGCACAAACAGGCACAAACACGACCGCCACAAGAAAGCAGGCGGTAGCGTCTCTGCGCCTGCAAGAAATGTGCGCTAAAAGGTGCGCCAACAAATAGCACCTATATACAGACATGATCAATGTCCAATACTGTGGCCCTCCAGGACAAATGACGTACAAAGGGGTACCCACAAACACAGACACGCGCTGAGAGAAAAAATAAACGTGTGCGTGTATACCGGGGTGCGCGGGAAGTTGCACACGCGATATGGCCGGGTACGTGGATTTCAGGGGTGCGCGGGAAGTTCCACACGCGATTAGTCAGGGTACGTGGATTGCAGGGGTGCGCGGGAAGTTGCACACGCGATTAGTCAGGGTACGTGGATTTCAGGGGTGCGCGGGAAGTTCCACACGCGATATGGCCGGGTACGTGGATTGCAGGGGTGCGCGGGAAGTTGCACACGCGATATGGCCGGGTACGTGGATTTCAGGGGTGCGCGGGAAGTTCCACACGCGATATGGCCGGGTACGTGGATTTCAGGGGTGCGCGGGAAGTTGCACACGCGATATGGCCGGGTACGTGGATTTCAGGGGTGCGCGGGAAGTTCCACACGCGATATGGCCGGGTACGTGGATTTCAGGGGTGCGCGGGAAGTTCCACACGCGATATGGCCGGGTACGTGGATTTCAGGGGTGCGCGGGAAGTTCCACACGCGATTAGTCAGGGTACGTGGATTTCATGGGTGCGCGGGAAGTTCCACACGCGATTAGTCAGGGTACGTGGATTGCAGGGGTGCGCGGGAAGTTCCACACGCGATATGGCCGGGTACGTGGATTCCAGGGGTGCGCGGGAAGTTCCACACGCGATTAGTCAGGGTACGTGGATTGCAGGGGTGCGCGGGAAGTTGCACACGCGATATGGCCGGGTACGTGGATTTCAGGGGTGCGCGGGAAGTTCCACACGCGATATGGCCGGGTACGTGGATTTCAGGGGTGCGCGGGAAGTTCCACACGCGATATGGCCGGGTACGTGGATTTCAGGGGTGCGCGGGAAGTTCCACACGCGATTAGTCAGGGTACGTGGATTTCATGGGTGCGCGGGAAGTTCCACACGCGAAATGGCAGGGTACCTGGATTTCAGGGGTACGCGGGAAGTTCCACACGCGATATGGCCGGGTACGTGGATTTCAGGGGTGCGCGGGAAGTTCCACACGCGATTAGTCAGGGTACGTGGATTTCATGGGTGCGCGGGAAGTTCCACACGCGAAATGGCAGGGTACGTGGATTGCAGGGGTGCGCGGGAAGTTCCACACGCGATATGGCGGGGTACGTGGATTCCAGGGGTGCGCGGGAAGTTCCACACGCGATATGGCCGGGTACGTGGATTTCAGGGGTGCGCGGGAAGTTCCACACGCGATATGGCCGGGTACGTGGATTTCAGGGGTGCGCGGGAAGTTCCACACGCGATATGGCCGGGTACGTGGATTTCAGGGGTGCGCAGGAAGTTCCACACGCGATTAGTCAGGGTACGTGGATTTCATGGGTGCGCGGGAAGTTCCACACGCGATTAGTCAGGGTACGTGGATTGCAGGGGTGCGCGGAAAGTTCCACACGCGATATGGCCGGGTACGTGGATTCCAGGGGTGCGCGGGAAGTTCCACACGCGATTAGTCAGGGTACGTGGATTGCAGGGGTGCGCGGGAAGTTGCACACGCGATATGGCCAGGTACGTGGATTTCAGGGGTGCGCGGGAAGTTCCACACGCGATATGGCCCGGTACGTGGATTTCAGGGGTGCGCGGGAAGTTCCACACGCGATATGGCCGGGTACGTGGATTTCAGGGGTGCGCGGGAAGTTCCACACGCGATTAGTCAGGGTACGTGGATTTCATGGGTGCGCGGGAAGTTCCACACGCGAAATGGCAGGGTACGTGGATTTCAGGGGTGCGCGGGAAGTTCCACACGCGATATGGCCGGGTACGTGGATTTCAGGGGTGCGCGGGAAGTTCCACACGCGATTAGTCAGGGTACGTGGATTTCATGGGTGCGCGGGAAGTTCCACACGCGAAATGGCAGGGTACGTGGATTGCAGGGGTGCGTGGGAAGTTCCACACGCGATATGGCCGGGTACGTGGATTCCAGGGGTGCGCGGGAAGTTCCACACGCGATATGGCCGGGTACGTGGATTTCAGGGGTGCGCGGGAAGTTCCACACGCGATATGGCCGGGTACGTGGATTTCAGGGGTGCGCGGGAAGTTCCACACGCGATATGGCCGGGTACGTGGATTTCAGGGGTGCGCGGGAAGTTCCACACGCGATTAGTCAGGGTACGTGGATTTCATGGGTGCGCGGGAAGTTCCACACGCGATTAGTCAGGGTACGTGGATTGCAGGGGTGCGCGGGAAGTTCCACACGCGATATGGCCGGGTACGTGGATTCCAGGGGTGCGCGGGAAGTTCCACACGCGATTAGTCAGGGTACGTGGATTGCAGGGGTGCGCGGGAAGTTGCACACGCGATATGGCCGGGTACGTGGATTTCAGGGGTGCGCGGGAAGTTCCACACGCGATATGGCCGGGTACGTGGATTTCAGGGGTGCGCGGGAAGTTCCACACGCGATTAGTCAGGGTACGTGGATTTCATGGGTGCGTGGGAAGTTCCACACGCGAAATGGCAGGGTACGTGGATTGCAGGGGTGCGCGGGAAGTTCCACACGCGATATGGCCGGGTACGTGGATTCCAGGGGTGCGCGGGAAGTTCCACACGCGATATGGCCGGGTACGTGGATTTCAGGGGTGCGCGGGAAGTTCCACACGCGATATGGCCAGGTACGTGGATTGCAGGGGTGCGCGGGAAGTTCCACACGCGAATTGGCTGTGTGCTCCCAGGCATTACCTGTACACCCTCCACGGCCCCTGCAGGCAGCACACACCACAGGGAACTACCCTGCACACCTGCTCATGTCTCCCACCACCCCCACCCCCCATCCACCAGGGACACCCTCCACCAGGCCCCCACCCATGTCTCCCACCACCCCCACCCCCCATCCACCAGGGACACCCTCCACCAGGCCCCCACCCATGTCTCCCACCACCCCCAGCACTGTGGGGAACCTGCCAGCAGGCCCCCACCCATGTCCAACCCATGTCTCCCACCACCCCCACCCCCCATCCACCAGGGGCACCCTCCACCAGGCCCCCACCCATGTCTCCCACCACCCCCAGCACTGTGGGGAACCTGCCAGCAGGCCCCCACCCATGTCCCCCTGGCCCCAGGTCCTGACGATACACAATCATGGCAGTAATGGCCAGCATACCCAGCACAAACACCCAGGCAAGGATTGCATGCACCCACATAGTGAATGCAATCACATGACACAACCCCAAAGGCAAGTATGCAAAAGAACACATGTCCGTCACACACACATACACAATGGGTGCAAGTGAATGTCAAAACCCATATCATGACATGTAAGAAACCAAAGAGAAAAAAACACAAGTGTAAGAAAATATAAAAATGTATTAAAAACAAAAAATAAGTACACTAATAAAACATACAACTATGTGGCAAAGTAAATAAAAGGTCCATGTCCGAGAACAAAAATGATAAACCAAAAAACAAAGGATTAAAAAATAAATAGAATTTGTCCAAAGCTAAACCGTGTAGTAGGAAATCAAAGAAAAACCATTACGTCATGGTGTAAACAATAAGAAAATAAAAAAATGTATCTCCCAAAAAATAACAATATATACAGGAATGTTCCAGGGTCCATGAGCCCAACACCACAAATGAAACCTAATACTAACTAATAAAAAAAATATGTACAAAAAAGTGGCCATTGTCCGAGCGGTCCAAAATAATAAAAATAAATAAAGGAAACCTAGCACTAACTAACTAAAAAACTATATACAAAGGCAGCGGGCAAGTCCTGCGGCTCACTTGGTGATGCTGGCCAGGGCATCCTCGAACTCCATGTCAATGTCCTGGAGGCGGGACTCTGTCCTGGCCCCGAGGTCTCGCAGGGACAACCCCATGTGCTCACCAAAATCCCTGCGAGCCTCCTCGAGGCACTCAGCCCGCCTCAATGCCCGACGCATGGAGATCTCCGCCCTGGCCATGGCGAGCCGCTCCTCTTCCGCCCGCTGCCGCTCCGCACCTATCCGCTGGCCAAACTCCTCCCACACGGAACACACCGCCATGCCAGGGTTGCCCTGCCCTCCGGCCGATGCCTGCCCCTCTGATCTTGATGGCCCTGAGCCATGATGCCTCCCACGTCGAGCCCGCTGCTGCCTCCGACGCCACTGCCTCTGCCAGCACGACGGCATCCAGGCTGATGGTAACCACCGACGCCGTCGTGCACGTGCCCTGCCCGATGATGCCGGCACATCTTCCATCTGCTGGGGTCCACTTGCTGTGTTGTCCACCCCTGCTGGACCTCCGACTCCCAACTGTGGCAGGGATGGGATCCCCACCGAGCTGGCTGCATTGGTCGGGGCAGGTCCACAGGGGGCCATGGTGGCATCTGGGCCGGAAGACGGCAAGGAGAACGACCGGTGGATAGCCTGCACAGAGGAGGAGAGGGCCGTCAGATTGGCCAACACATGCAGGAACCCCCCGAACATGGCCGATCCCAATTGGGCCACGTCGGCACGGTGCACTTCGTGATGACGTGCGTGCTCCTCCCGGGAAGCACGCACGGCATCACGAATCACAGCCGTGCGCATCACGACCCCAATCAGGACCTGCTCCACGCGGCCAGGGGTTCCCACGGCCGCAGGTGGAGGGGAGTCAGTTGACATGGACATCCCCTCTACCTGCGGACGGGCCTGGGACGGGGCATCCCTGCTGGTGCATGGTGGTGCACTCACAGGGTCAGGGACAGCGACATGCACAGGCACCTCCACGGTGACCTGTGCTGCCTCCTGCCCCTGGCCCTGGACTGCACCACTTGCACCAGCAGGGATGCTCCCACCAGGCCCCATGTGTGCACCAGTGTCGGCCTCCTCCTCCTCTGTGCAAACCACCAACCTGGATGGCTCCTCACCGTCTCCCGCCGTAGCAGGCCCCTGTGGGGGCTCACCCACCCCTTCCGCTGCAGCCGTGGGGGCATCCCCGCCGCCTTGCTCCACAGCGCCGTCTCCGCCCTCTTCTTCACTAGCCGCTGCGTAGAGGGAGACAAAGGACACAAGCATCAGGCTACTGTACAATGGTCCCCTAGACAGGAAGCAATAGCAGATGAGCACCACTGTCAAAGTACACTTCCATCATGTCCCTCCACAACACATGGGTCAGTCCAGGCAAAACACACACAGTAACAGGCATGGTGCATGCCATGCACATTTCCATGCATGTCCAATTGACTCTTGAAACATTCAATGATATGTAACTCACATGCATCATGGCTCATGCATATCACATGCACACACTTCACCTCAGTCACATCCATCTGGCCCCAAACACACCGAACACAGGCGAAACAAGGGTAAGTTGGGTGCGTCACTGAATCTGTGCATTGTCACACACATGTGTCATGCATCCATGGCATGCACAAGTCACAGACACGTAGGTCAGGCACACAGACATGGCTACCATATATGTACCTGGCATCAGCACCCATCCTTCACCCCCATCCATGTCCAGGTACAGAGACTGGCATGCTCTCATGTCCTAAATCTGATTAGGGCTCCCCATGCCGCATTTCAACACATGCAACAACCATGTGGGTCACACATCACTGGTCGCACATGCATTACCATGATGTCCCTGCACACATACATGCATACATGGCCCATGGCACACATACAGGCAAGTATCATAGAACCAGCACACCGCAACATGCCCTGTCTCACACAGTAATGCTTGCACACTTACCGCTCAACTCCAGACGGGCCTCCCTCTGAAGGACCTGGGCGTGGAGCGCTGGGCGTACGCGTTCCAGGACCCTCTTCTGGATGGAACTCATGCGGCCCCGGCCCCCCTCCACGAGGCGCCGGGCCTTCACAAGGGTCCTGGACCTCAAGTCCTCCCAGCGCTTCTTGATCTTCTGGACGTTGCGGGTTGCCACCCCCTCCGCGTTGATGGCAACCACACAGTCGGCCCAGATCCTCTCCCGTCCTTCCTTGCTGGCGCGGGACGATCCAAAGAGGGCATCATACTGCCCCAGGACATGCTCCACCAGGACACCAACTTCGGTGGCAGTGAAGCTGGTGCCCCTCTGCCCCTCTGGCCTGGGGTTGCCACTGGTGCCAGATGTGGAAGTGCCCGACATGGCAACCCCAGAGGCAGGTGTGGGTGGGCAACTGGGTCCTGGGGCTGGGCTGTGGAGCGATGTAATCCCAGTTGGGAGTCTTCAGTTCCAGCAGGGGTGGACACAGCAACTGGACCCCTGCAGATGGCTGATGTGCAGGCACCAAATGGCAGGGCACGGTGGCAGCAGGCAGGCAGGCAGGCAGGCAGCAGCAGATAGCACGTGGGAGGCTGCTCAGGGCACTGGGGGGGCAGTAACTCGGCCTTCTGGGCAGGAGCGTGGTGTTCCGTGTGTTTTCGGGTGGCCAGCTTGATACGGAGTGATTTGGCACGTGAAATTCCTGCACGTCAGCGTGAAATCCGAGGAAAGGCCCTTAGCGCGTAAGTGCGTCAGCACGCATACGCGATTCTATTGGACCAGAGTCCCTCAGCGCGTAAGCGCGTCTGACGTGATCCGCACGGGCGTTCCCCACTCAGCACGTGATGACGGAGCACACGTGGAAATACTGCACGTCAGAGTGTCATCGCGTGTAATTGGCCAAAAGTGCGCGTACACGCCATTGGCCTATGAACGTGTATTTCATAGCGTGTAATTGGCCAAAAGTGCGCGTACACGCCATTGGCCTATGAACGTGTATTTCATAGCGTGTAATTGGCCAAAAGTGCGCGTACACGCCATTGGCCTATGTACGTGTATTTCAGGGGTGCGCGGGCACTTACACACGCAAGTACGTCAGCGCACCTGTATGCCTGCTGCGTGGGAATTTCCACACGCTATTGGAGTGGGAACTAGATTCCAGGGGTGCGAGGGTCACACGCTCGCCTAGAACACGCGCAAAGCATTAATTTGCGCACTTTTCAATAAACAAGCCAGATGCCAGGATGAACATACCGTTCCTAGCAGCAGTGGCAGTGGGCTACCAAAGGAGGAGGAGGAGGAGAGTCAGGGCCAGAATATTCACACCCAGAACCAGCCTATTCGGGATGCCTGATGACCAGGTGTATGGGAGGTACAGGTTTCCAGCACACATCATACTGGACCTGGTCAATGAGTGGGAGGATGACCTCACATCACCCACCCTGTGCTCCCAAGCACTCAGCCCCCTGCAGAAGGTCCTGAATGTACTGCACTTCTTGGCCACTGGATCCTTTCAGCGGACAAGTGCCATAGGGGTGGTGTGTCACAGGCCACGCAGTCACGCTGCCTACACCAGGTCTTGAACATCATCACTGCACGGCCATCAGTCCGCAGGCACATATATCTCCCCAGGACTCATGCAGAAAGGCGGACGTGCATCCAGGAATTCTATGGTGTGGCTCAATTCCCCAAAGTGCTTGGTGCAATTGACTGCACACATGTGGCTCTACGTCCACCCAGGGCAACAGAGCACATCTATAGAAACCGCAAGCACTGGCATTCCATCAACATGCAAGTTGTATGCAATGCCAAGGGAATAATCACATCAGTATATGCCAACTATCCCGGGTCCACCCACGACAGCTTCATCTACAGAATGTCTACCCTATGCCGGGACCTAGAGGCTGGCCAGCATGGAGATACATGGCTGCTTGGTGAGCATGAATGCCACTGCACATGCATGCATGTCAGATACTGGGTCATGACACAACACCACTAATGATACCCATCACCACCTCCGCAGGGGACAGTGCCTACCCTATCAGCCCCCACATGATGACCCCAATCCGGAACCCCACCACGCCACCCGAGGTAAGGTACAACACAGCCCACATTGCAACACGGGGCATAGTGGAGCGCACATTCGGAGTGCTGAAGTCACGCTTTCGCTCCCTTGACCGTTCTGGCGGGCAGCTGTTATATGCTCCCCGAATAGTGTGCAGGATCATAGTGGCAGCATGTGTCCTGCACAACGTTGCAACACGCCGGGGCCTGCCCGTGGACATGGTGGTGCCCCCACATCCACAACCACATGCACGCCCGCTGCGCATGGGAGGGGAAAGGGCACGGGGGGAGGCAGCCCGTACGCAACTGGTGGCCAACTTCTTCACCTAGGAATCACAGTGCTGGCTAGTGCACACTGCTCTGGCACATACCATCTGACAATCAATGATGACACTACCTGACAATGTCACAAAATTACTTGACAATAAACTGTCAGATACACATCAGCCTGAGATTGTTAACATGGAAGTGTCACTATGTGTGCACCCCTACCTACACATACACCAGCAATGCATCACAACGAAAAGACACAACTCCATCAATCAAATATGCATTGCCACAGGCGAATCACTACATGGCAACATTGCCATGTCACCCATTCCCTTCACAGTCCCGCCACTGAGGACACCATGTCATGGTATGTGAGAGCAAACAAACTGGCCATCACAACATGACACCGGTGTCACAAATAGCAGTGCCCCAAATGGTACATAGCCGCACTTGAACAGCTAACCGCGCTGGAGCCACTACTACACACCTGTGTAAGAGTAATTTCAATCTAATTACACACCAACCCACCCTGAAGCCCACCCAAACAAGACACAATGCATGTAATCAATGGTAGTCTCAATACCTGATTCTGCTGGTATGTCCTCACCGTCCAGATGTACAGTGATGGCGCCACGCAAAAGTGTCAGTGCACATCTACCGACATGTTGTCTGACTCCAGAGAGTATGCCCGTGTGAAGAACTGTGTGAAATACCTGCAAAACATGAGCAACATATGTAAGTAGAGGCACATATCAAACCATCATGCATAGTTAGGTGCAACAACAATGTACACTATGAATGTCTACACAGTATTGACTATGGACTGGCCAACAGCTCATGGGAGTCCAATGTCACCGTGTAATTTGCTGTCACTTGGGCACACCCTTTGCAAGCCCATGGAAACGGAAGCAGGAGGGGTGTGGATGTCTGGTACCCAAGCATCGAAAACAAACTCAGGACAAGCCTGCATGTGCCCAGCCACAATACAGTGTATGCCCAGGTACCCACACAAGGCAACACTCTTGATAAAGAAAAAAAAATTGAGAAAAAATGGCCATGAAAGGGCCGGCGGGGGGGGGGGGCACCTATGAGGTCCGAGGACAGGATGCACGCCACAATCCACCTGTGTGGATCTTGGGAAAATAAAACACCCCATAGGCTCGTGGCCCACACGGCTACTCTGTTGTGGGAGATGAGTCGCTATCGCTCTGGCCAGACCCTGCAGCTGACTCAGGAGGTGGGGGAGCTGCCTCAGAAAATGGTGTGACAATGGGAGGCAGCCCACGCAAAGCACGAGTTTGCTCCTCCATGGCTGCAAGCAGGCGGGTCTGGTAGTTCTGGTTCTGGGTTATAATCATGCGGAGGTCCCCATGCAGTAACTTCCGGGATGACCTGACCTCCGCACGAGTTGCCTGCATCTCGGCCGAGAGCGTCCGTGTCAGACGCTCCAGCTGCTCCTCTGTCCTTCTATGGGATGAAGCCTCAAGCTCTAACAGGGTCGACCTGAGGTGATGGAATTCTTCCCTCAGGCCTTCCCTGTGGCGCTGGGACTCCATGGAAAGTGATTCCCGCAGAGTCGCCAGTGCCGCCCGCCTGTCCATGTTGGACGCCAACATGTCCTCCCTATGTGCCTGGCAGATGGACTCTGTAGCCTGCTCCAGTCGCTCCATCAGCCTTTCTGGGGGGACAATGGAAGTGGCCACCCTATCCATGGCCTGTGCAATCATCTCGGATGATGCTGCCTGTTGGGTGGCCATACCGTAGATGGATTGCTCCCAAGCGGTATTGCCAGGTGGCATACGGCCACCACGTTGACGGGCACCACACCTGCCTGGGGCAAGGCGGACTGCGCCTTGCTGTGCCGGCAAGGCCTCAGGCTGCAGGACTGCATTCCCTCTCTGATCTGCAGCCCCAGGAACAGGATCAGAGATTGTGTGGTGTGGCCCTGCATCCGTAACCACCGGAGGCTGAGCTGCCGACACTGACATCCCCATTGAGGGCAATGGCCCGGCTGCAGGTGGGTCGGACAGAGGAGATTCTCTCCCAAGAACACTCACCTGCGACTGCACATAGGTGTCATCCTCCGAGTCTACACCTGAATACTGCTCGGGGGAGGAACCCCCAGAGACACCCCTCGACAGCACGACCTGCAGCACTTGTGGGTTTTCACCCACAAACACACCACGTCCCTCACTTGTGGAAGGTCGGCCCGGGTTGCCCTCCTGGGACGGCTCAACCACCACATCCCCAGCATCAACAAGTGCTTCGTCCCCTGCAAAGACATGAAAGAGAAAAATGGAAACAGGCATTAGCACCATGGCATACAACAAGGGCTGATGAACAACAGAGGCAGTAGTTCTACGACACATTTCCCACATGACTGGGAGACCTCCTATGCATTCACCATCACTGGGTCTGTAGGGGAGGCTCAGGGCATACAATGTACAGATTGGAGAGCAACGCCTGCTCACCATGCTGCCTAGCACTGCCATCACACATTGGCCGGTGATTGCCATGTCAAAGGCACATGCCATCACACACATGGCATGTGACATAGCCACCAAGTGAAGAGGGAGAGGAGGGCAACTTTTTTGGATTTCAACCACTCTGGTCCTGACATTGCATCATCACATCAATAAGTTAACATGTTGTACATGGATCTGCTAGTCCCAATTGGCCACGATGCACAGTGCCTTGTCTACATCAACAAAATGCAGTAAACAATGAGATTCCACCTCCCCATCACCTGTAAAGGAATCATATAGCATTCGTGAAGCACCGGTCCAGAAATGTATGAAGGTACAGCGGAGCACTGAGGGGTGGTGGGGCAGAAGGGGATGCCAGTCAACAATCCTACTGGTGCTGGTGTCATTCATGTCACGCAAGTGCAGGGGTGGGTGGCACAATGAAGTGCAAGGGGAAGTGGCGGCTGGAAGTGCTGTACAAGGTAAGTAGGACTTAACGTCAAGGGCAGATGGTGTTAGGCGCAGACAAGTGCTGGGGGGGTGGCCTATAGGGGTACAGAGACAATCATGCAGTGCTGTGGGCTCGGAGGGGACAGGGGAGGTACACACTGCATCTGGCTCGGCAAGGTCCTTGCAGATTTCTATGTGTCCTGCAGAGTTGTCACATGCCGCAGATATGTGCCCTTGGATTGGGGATCTCATCTTGGTGAAAAGGGTGAGGCGCTATTGCCTTTGGAGCATGTGGCAGGCCAGTTTGCCAGAGGATGAGCATGATGCAGGACATTCCCTCTCTGCCACCCGGCACCTGTGGTTTGGGTTCACAAGATCCGAGTCATGCCAGGACTCTGCATTGGCATGGGGCTTCAGACAGGTGGTCATGACCGTGGCAAAGACATCCAGTGTACCTGACATAGAGTGGAGCATGGAGTGGGCCCTGTCAGGATGGGAGTGAGCCTAAGGGGGAGCTGGATGGGGGGGAGATTTTGGCAGCATAAGCCTCGACTGACACACACTTCATGGGTTGGAATACCAAGAAGGTGTGTGACAGTGGTGAGGGTGGCTTTGCCTGTGGGGTGGTGAGGGTGAGCTGGGAGGAGAGGAGAATGTGATCACTCCAGGAGAGAGGAGTGCAGAGATGGACGGAGAGGGGAAAGTCAGATGAGATCAGAGCATCAAGAGTGTGCCCTGCAGAATGAGTAGGGACAGATGGGAGTCTAGAGGGTGAGAGGGAGTTGCTGAGGTCACAGAAAGGTCACGTGGGGGGGTCAACATTGCTGAGGTCACAGAAAGGTCACGTGGGGGGGTCAACAAGCATGCAGGTGGATGCGTACAGCACCAAGGAAGAGGATTTCTGTGTCTGGGGACATGAGTGAGGAGGAGAGGTGAGGACACTCAGAAAGGAAGTAGTACATTTGACCAGTTTTCCCAGACACAGTACGCACAGTTTGTGAATGTCAAGGTGTGGTAGAGAGAGACGTCACACAAGCCATTCCAGAGTGGAGTAGGTCTAAGTAGGAGTGACAGTGGCAGGAATACCCTCAGGGAAGCCAAGGGCACACCCCCCCTGCACAGTAGTGGCGGGCCAAGGAGAGGATCTCCTGAACATCAGGTAGGAGTGTGTGAAGGATGCAGACAGAGCTCGCCGTCAGACATGTTTCCATGAGACCAAGGATGTCAAGGTGCATAACCTCATGTAAGTGACAGATATCGGAGGAATGCCTGATGCAGCCGCACTGAAAGGAGTGTAATTGTGGAGGAGGTTGACAGCCTTGTAGGACTTACGGGGAGTGCTAGAGATCAGAGGTGCAGCATGTGTAGGAGTTGGAGTGGGAGGCGGAGAAGGATCATGGGAGGGTGCAGGGAGGCAGTGCAGGATTGATGAGGAGAGAGGAGGGGGGACAGCAGGAGAGGAAAGGAAGTTGATGAGATGTGGGTAGCATTTCTCAAGGAGAATGAGGTTGGCCTAAGGGCCTTGGACTGAGATGCTCCCATTACCATACACATCAATTGTGGCCTCTGAGGATTGGAAGGAGGCCAGGAGTACACCCCAACGGGTCCCACCATTGATGGTGGAAGAGGAGCAAGGAGAGAGGACAGGGACCATGTGAAGGGTCTATGGGACAGGCAAAGGCATGTATGAGCAGATGTCAGTGAGAGTTAGCTTTGAGTAGGCTCAGATGCACTTGTCAGCAATAGGGTGGGTCGCATTGGAGGGCAGGGTGCCCTCATTTGACTGTTAGCAAGCAGGTGTCGTGAGTAGGGCACGATGGTCTGAACTGTAGAAGTCAGGGAAGATAGACCATGAAGAGCAGCATGGAGTGTGAGGGAATGGGGCTCGAAACCAGACGGTACCAAAGCACACAGGTAGGAGGTGGATGTCAAGGCAACATCCACAGTATGACAGCATGTTGGTTGGCATTTATATACAGAGGACGCATTAGCATGTGGTATCATTGCATGTCAGGCATGTGAAGATGAAACTTGAATGGCTGGGGGAAAGTATAGGAATGGTATGTATGACATCAGATGAATAGACAGGGGAGTATGAGCAACAATGTAGTGACAAAATGACAATTCAAGGGCAACTTCCATGGTGTAGGGCCATATGTGCACTGTTGCCAGTAGGGATAGTGCTGTGGGCAGATGGTGTTGCACTGAACATACTGGATGAGGCACATGGGTGCCACTATCAACTCTGCCACACACCCCTTTGACAGGCACCCAACATGAATGCTTCACACACACACCATGCACATGGATAATACACACATGCATGTGCACTCACCGGATGATGCCTCGTAATCAGGGAGATCTCCCACACCTTGGAGTTGTCCCTCGGTGACGTAGGATCCAGCTACGGACTCGTGTGGTGTGAGTTCTATTTCCTGTGCTGGGGACCCACCTCCAGTCACCAAGGTTGCGGCATGACTTGAGGCCAGCTTATCCTTTGCCCTGCGCTTAAGGTCATTCCAGCGCTTCTGGCAATCACTAGCTGTGCGCCTCACTACTCCAAGGGCACTTATTCTGTCAGCAATGGTCTGCCAGTGTGCCTGGCGTCTGGCATGTGTGGTCTTGGACCCTGCAACGATGACCATTTCCCTATCATGATCTGACACATACTGAACAAGTGCATTCAGTTCGGCTTCTGTGAAGCTTGGCTTCCTTGATGGGCCGGACTGTGCAGCCGTGCCTGGGGCATCAGCCTGTGCCGGACGTGCACTCTTCCTCTTGCGCTTGGAAGGGGGTGGGGATCCAGAGTGTCCTACGCCGCTGTGGACACTAGGGGCAGGAGCCGTGGTGGACTCAGTACTGGGTGTGTGGGATTGCACACTCAGCATGGGAGTAGGTGCAGGCATTGGGGGTAGAGGGATGGGGTCAGGCCTGATCTGAGGTGCATGAACTAGGACCGACACAGTCTTGGCAGGGTGTATGAGAGGTGGGGTGGATGGAGCCACACCCTGGCTACGGGGGCCAGCAGATGACCTATCTGGCATAGATGCGCGTGCCCTGATGACACCAATGTGCACCGGTGCACGTGCAGTGGACCTGCTGACCTGGATGTCAGCGATGGGATCACCCTCGGACAGGTCTGGTGCCACAATGGGCTGGTCCGACAAGGGCTGATCAGGGTTGGTATCAGCCACATGACCCTCAACTGGGGGGGGGGGGGGGGGCATGGGTGTCCCTGACTGGTCCTCCAGACTGGGGGGGACAGGGGCACCCTGCAAGTCACAACCACGTCCCCTAGTGGATCCTCCACGGCCACCACGTGTGGCTCGGCCACCTTTGCCACCCTTACGGCTTGCACGCCTCCCAACCATGGCACTGATGTTATTGTGCGTATGGGAGTCGGTGTGCACAATTGTCCTGGGCAATTGGGTGTCAAAGGGGTTGGGTACCAGATGGTATTCGTACCCTAGTGCAGTGGCAAGGCTATATGACACCCCTGGGGAAAGATGACGGGTCACGCAACGCACAGGCACCCCAAAAAAGTTAAGGAACTTGCACAATACCCCTCCTAGACCACGTGTGCTGATGGAAAACCCTGCACTACACTGTGGCATCCAGTAACACAATAATGAACGTATGCGTGTCACACGCAGCCTAGAATGACCTCTGAAGGGGTAGGCTACACACGGGGCAAGCACAGAAGTTAGATACGTGCGTGACTCACCGTCTGCCAGGTAAAAGAGCGTGAAAAATGAGCGCTTTTGGTTGGCAACACCCCCGCCAAAAGAAGATGTGTACGCTGTCTGAGGAGACAGGACAACAGTAGAAGGGGACACTGTTTGAGGGAACAGGCCCAGCTAAACCAGTACAAGAGGAAAAAGAGAAAAAGCTGTCAGAGGTAACAGGGAGTACGAACTGGAAACGCCGTGAAGTAAATCGCGTGTGAAACGACAAGAAGTACAGAATTCACCCACTCGCTCTCCACGAAAAGCACGTACAAGGAAATGGTGTTCTACACTACCTTATATACAGGCCCACACGTACAGCGTCACTTACGGCGTGTACGTGCTTGGCCCATGTTCACCAATCACACGCTTTGTCACTTCTGCGTGTGGATCCTTTTTCACCAATCACACGCTTTGACACTCCTGCGTGTAGCTCACTTTTCACCAATCACACGCTTTGTCACTCCTGCGTGTAGATCCATTTTCACCAATCACACGCTTTGTCACTCCTGCGTGTAGATCCATTTTCACCAATCACATGCTTTGTCACTCCTGCGTGTAGATCCATTTTCACCAATCACACGCTTTGACACTGCACGTGCAGGTAACTATAGACGCACATATGCTGGTGACGGGTTTTCGCGCGATTCGCTGAGTGTGGGATTTTCACGTGCAAAATCACTCCCTATCAGGCTGTCCACGCGTTCAAACACGAAAGACCACGCTCCTGGCCAGGAGGCGAAATTACAGTCCCCCAGAGCCCTGAGCACGCTCCCACCTGCCATCTGCTGCTGCCTGACTGCCTGCTGGCCACGTGCCCCACAGTGCTGGTGGGTGGGGGTGGTGGGAGACATGGGTGGGGGCCTGCTGGCAGGTGCCCCTGCACTGCTGGGGGTTGGGGGTGGTGGGAGACATGGGTGGGAGCCTGGTGGAGGGTGCCCCTGGTGGATGGGGGGTGGGGGTGGTGGGAGACATGGGTGGGGGCCTGCTGGCAGGTGCCCCTGCACTGCTGGGGGGTGGGGGTGGTGGGAGACATGGGTGGGGGCCTGGTGGAGGGTGCCCCTGGTGGATGGGGGTGCAGGGGGACATGATCAGGTGTGCAGGGTAGTCCCCTGTTTTGTGGGCTGCCTGCAGGGGCCGTGGAGGGTGTACAGGGTACACCTGTGAGGGCCCACCCAGCCTATTCGCGTGTGATAATTCCCACGCACCCCTGTAATACACGTACCCTGGCCAATCGCGTGTGATGATTCCCGCGTACCCCTGTAATACACGTTCCCTGGCCTATCGCGTGTGATGATTCCCGCGTACCCCTGTAATACACGTTCCCTGGCCTATCGCGTGTGATGATTCCCGCGTTCCCCTGTAATACACGTTCCCTGGCCTATCGCGTGTTCTACTTCACGCGTACCCCTGTAATACACGCACCCTGGCTGTTCGCGTGTGATAATTCCCGCGTACCCCTGTAATACACGTTCCCTGGCCTATCGCGTGTGATGATTCCCGCGTACCCCTGTAATACACGTTCCCTGGCCTATCGCGTGTTCTACTTCACGCGTATCCCTGTAATACACGTTCCCTGGGCAATCGCGTGTTGTACTTCACGCGTACCCCTGTAATACACGTACCCTGCCTAGTCGCGTGTAGAACTTCCCGCGTACTCCTGATTTGAAGATTGTCCGCTTTGCTTTCCTTGTTTGCCTGCCCTGTGAAGTGGTCCAGGGTTAGCGCAGCCCTTAGCGATGATTTAGCGATTTTGATGGCTTTTCCTTGCGCGAGGGCGTTCTTGGGGGCGTTACTGGCGCTGCTGCAGGCTCGCTGCGATTCTCTGCGCCACGGCTGGTTTGGGAGCATGAAATCCATGAATACGCTGTGCGCGGAAATCAGTTTTAGCGCACGTGCCTGGCGCAGACTATCGCAGGCGCACGCTGTGCGCCAGCCGCGTGCGCTACTTGTGCGCTGGATTCTATGAATTACCCTGTTGATTTCACTGTTTCTTTCTAATGGTTTACCAATGAAGAACCATTTTGTGCAGGTTATTGTTTTAGCAGGGTTGCTAAAACGCAATACACATGACTTTGTTGGGTAGTGTATTAGATCGTTCTGTTCTGTGTAGCTCTCCAATCCATGCAATAAATGCTGGAGACCCTGAGAATTATAATTGAACAATAAAATGTCATCGGCATGTGCGATTCAGCAAACCCTGTGCCACCCTACCTTCGGGCATGCTAAAGGTTAATCCATTGGGGCGTTATTCAGGTCTGCCAAATAGAGGTTGAAGAGGCAGGGTGCAAGAATGCACCCCTGCCTCACTCCCCTCTCTGTGCGTATCGATTTTGTTAAGCGGCCCGTGCCTGTACAGATGAGTTCTTATGTAAATGCATTACTAACGCAAGCAGTCCCGATGGGATTCCCCATCTTCTTTGTTTGGACCAGAGTCTACTTCTGTAAAATGATGCAACATATAAAGGTGGGTTATCCGATGACCAGGCTTCCCTGATAGTATGTTTGTTATTAGGCCATTCAATGAGGTGGACATCCCCTTCCTGAACCTCATCTGCGATTTACTTAAGATTCTGGTTGATTCAGCCCATTGTTCCAATTCTTTTATGATTATACTAGCAAACAATTAGCTATCAGTGTCTCGAAGGGCAATCGGGCGATAGTTTGCCGGCTCAGCCCGATTGCCCTTCTTATAGATTGGAATTATTATAGCTATTCTCCAACTCATTTGATAACTTCTTTTGCAGAGAATATATTTGAACAGAACCCGCAGAACATGAGACCATACAGCTATGTTTGCCTTGAATATAACATTTGTGAAACCATTTGGTCCAGCAGCTCTTCAGCTCGATACGTTTTTTATCAGTCCTGCTATAATTTCAATGTTGAGGTAAAGTGACCACTCACTATTGTCTGTGCACTCGTTCTCTAGGTTTCCAGGGTTTTTGTAAAGATCCTTGAACATGTACTCCAGTCCACTTAAGACACCGAGTTACTCTGTACCTGATATTGAGTTCCCTGGTCTTTATTTAACAGTGACCAAAGGTTTCTAGAATTATTGGACGGCAGAGTTCTTAACATACATTCACTATCTTTTTGATGTTTTAGATATTTAGTCTCTTTCACCCAGTCCCTGTAATCTACCATCAAATATTTCTTTGCTTGCCTAAATTGCAGTCCTAGATTACACTCCTTTCTCAAATTCCTTATATTGTTTCTCAAAACCTTTTTCTTCAACCAGGTACAGTGGCCAAAAACATGCTTGTGCATTGACCTCAAATTAGTACCTTTAATCGTAGGTTTTTCTTGATCCCAAAGCAGTGTCTGAAAGTTGGTCGGTGTGCAGAGAGCTTCGAGTTGTGTCACCTTCATTTCTGCCATCCAATCACTCAAGTTTTTGTTAAGTTTGGATCATCCTGCTCTGAAGGTCGAGATCCTTTTTTCCCTGTGATTAATCCCAAGTTTCTGTTTGATCATGTCTCTCTTCACAATGTCAGCTAGAAGGAATTTTACTGTTAACACATTGTGATTGCTATTAACTGGGTTCATTATCCTCATGTTGGTGCATTGGTTAAACATTTCCCTTGATAGCATTAGGTAATCAATAACAGATATAAGTGCACCATTCTTCCAGGTCGGGGCTGCACGCAAATCTCCTTTTATGATTCCCTTTCCGTATGATAAGACCCCAATCCCTTAGAAACTATCTCCATTCCTTCCCATTCGCTTTTGTTGTTGAATTTTACGTCTGCTGCTCATCATTAGGTAGGCACTAGGAGTTTAAGTCACCTGCAAGAATAATTTTTGTTGTTTCAGTTTGCGAAAAATGCCTCCAATAGGACAGTTGAAAGTTGTGACAAAATAGTATTGAGAAACCATTAATCGTTTCACTTGTCATTACCCAGGTCTCTTGAAGTAATACCAATCACATTCCCCGATTTTTTAATTGTAAGTAATGCTATTGTCAAACTTCTGAATCGCTGTGTGTTCCAACTCAGCATCTTTATGTTGCTATTTGTTAGAGAGACATAATATTTTCCCCAAGTTTCTGTGAGAGTTTACAAATTGCTGGTAGTTGGGACCACACTATGGAGGATCTCTGAGTTGAGGCTCCCCAGTCTGGATTCTTTCTTTCATGTTCATCCACATACGATTCACACTGAGGGTCTGAGGGGACGATACAAGTCCCCCCGGCAGAAACATTTTGATAGTGGGCCCTCTCCTGGGCGCTTGTTTTGCATGAATAAAATATAGGCTCCCAATTGCCCACTGGTAGAATATTTTCTTACTTGGGAGGTTGCCTTGTGTAGGAACAGGGAGTAACCATTGGATATATTTACTGCTTCAGTGTGGGTTTGCACAGTAACATTCTTTTTTGAGTTTGTGTTCTTAATGTTAAATAATGGATAGTTTCCTCCTCTGTTTCATTTGGCTATATTTGTGAAGTCATGTTTATTCTTTTTGTTTGGGAATGGCTTCAAACCTGTGGGCTTTGTCAGGTCCTCATGTACATCTGCCTGTACAAATACTATTTTCAGACTACTGCCCTTCAAACTTGTGGGAACTTCATCATCACTTTCTGTATCGTGTTCATCTCTCAGAGCCTGATTAGATTGACATAACATCACTGAGTCCATCTCTGAGGTGTCTGTGGAAGGTAATTTATTTCTCGGTGTATGCTGGTTTAGATGATGTAGTATCCCCTCTGTTGTTGCTTAGCGGTTTCTTCTGGTTGTTAGTTATCGAGAGAGGGCATGTTCCTTCCACAGCTGTTAAGTTTCACATACATTTTCTTGAATCCCTCTGAAGTTGTTTCCTCCCTCATTTAGATTACCCATTAGCTGTTCTTGGGATGAAATCTTGGGATGTTAAATTGGATGTTATTAGTGGATTTTGATTGAATTCATGTGACATTTTTGAAACTTCTGTTGAGGGTGATAAGTCTTGTGAAGGATTCAAGAAATCTTCTATCTGAATATCAAGTATGTCACAGTCCATCACAGCTTGTGGTGGTGAACAGCTTGCATCACATATTGGGCCATCCGGCCTGAAACTGGCTGATGTAGTTGAACAGGATCAGCCTCAGGACCCCTTTTTGTGATTGTTTTTTGTTATAGTATCTATATCTTTTGAAATAGCTGATATTTTCTCGTTCATTTCCGTCATCATACACAACCACATCGCCCAGAAACCCTGCTTTGCCGTGTTCTACCCGAAAACTCTCAACCATTCTTTTTCACATGCTTCTGATTATTTTTTCCAAACATTCAGTCTAACCTGACAAAACATCACTGGTCCCGGAATTCCCTGTGTTCATTTCACAATCCCAGTTATTCCCGTATGCCTCACGAACCCCAATGATCCTGTCCCTCTGATTATCATTTTGCAAACTGCCTGTCAAATGTAACCAACAGCTACCATTCTCATGAACCCTACAAAACCTACCCTTTTGAGATCCCCAAAAACCCCAATATGAGGATTTTTCCTCCATGTAACACCTATTTCCCTATCAACCCTGTAGGATACCCGGAAACTCTTATCACCCTCTTTTTCCGAAACAAATACTTTTTCCCCACATAACAACAGGACCAATTACCTGACATGTCTAAATACAAGGGTCAGGCCAAGTCAGGCAATTAGCCTAAACCACATCCACCTGGCAGTCCTTCCTTTTCCCACAGGGATAAAAGGTGGAGCAAGAGAGCACATGACGAGAAGGGCGAGCACAGCAGACAGCACGATGAACGGCTACCATGCGGCAGTTCAAGTGAAGGAGACAGGAGGCATGAATCGAGAGGGTAGCAAGGAGAGAAGTGACCATGTGCCTTTCGTCCCAGATCCGCAGAACATTCATGGAAGAGAGCCTAAGACCACAAGCAATAGCACAAGTGTCCTGCAGCAGATGTCAATGGTACACAGGGAAAGCCTATGCCAGTAAGAAGGAGTGATGGAAGTTCCTGCGCCTGTGGTACCGCCCTTGACTCATAGAAGCCAAAAGACAAGCAGTTCATCAACGCCGGTGAATCGAGGGGAGAAGCCATCACCCAAACAAAAGACATTGAGAAATTGAGGGAGGAGAAATCCCACAAAAGGTAAGAAGGGTCAGAGCCCGAATGATGGAGATCCAGAGGTTAAGCCATCCCCAAAGACTATTAAGGAAAGAGGGGTCTGAGCTCGACCGAGGGAGATCTAGGGGTGAAGCTATCAACCAAAGTTGATTGATAAAGGAACTGTGATATACTTGAAATACAATAAGTTAAGGGTCAGTGCCCAGAAGAGGGGGACCCAAGGGTGAAACCATCACCCTATGTGAAACTGTGATAAACAATTGACATGTGATAAACAATTGACAAGGGTCAGTACCCAGAAGAGGGAGACCCAAGGGTGAACAATTATGACCCTAAGCAAAATAAAGGACAAACCTTCATTTGGTTAGAGGAAGTTTTGTTTTTGTTGTTTGGCCATATCAGGCCCAAAGGCGAGAGACTTTCAAATGAAATGAGACTTGCCCATCGACTGTCCAAAGAACAGCCATCAGAACTGTCATCTCGTGCTGAAGAGGCCAGAGACCGTACTGTGGTTCAAGCTTCCATCTTACCCCGTGTCCAAAACGTGCAGAAAGGAGACCCCGGCTACTACCTCCTGACATATTATTTAAGAAAACTTCATTCTTTTCTTGAGAATCATCCCACACCCATTTTGTATTAGTTGTGAGGTTTGGCAAAAGGTTTATTAGTATAAGTCCTTTTTATTTTGACACAATGCCAATGGGACTGCCTTATTTTTTCATTTGATGGTCAAAGTTTGCTCCCATCTTAGATATAGGTTTTGATTAGGTGTTTTTCCAACTTGCATACAGCATTCATTGGTCAATAAACACCCTTGAATTGTGATCATTTGTGTCTGTCTTACATATTGTCAACATGAATTCCTCAGAGTACTCATCTCACTTGTTACTGTCACCCTTCATACCACGCATTTCCCCATACGTTGTTAGAATGTTCCCCCCAGTAGGGTGGTGAACAAACTCTATGGCCGATTCATAGAATCTGGTGCAGAAACGGTGAGAAGGAGTCTGTGCCAGCTGTGGCGCAGATAAATCCTGTCATGGCACTTGTATTCATGGATTTCCTGAGGCATCAGTAGCTGTGGCGCAGGTAACAGCAAGCTGCGCAAGTAACGCCCCCAACATGCCCTAACACACAGTAAAAAGCAAGTGAAATGCCTAACACAGCACACTTCTCTGTGCCATCCCTGGGCCAGCATACAACCCCCCTAGTGAAATTGTGTGAAAACACCAAACGATACCCGGCCGCACCCCAGCATAATCACACAAAAACCCCTCGCAATCCCTGCCCGCACCCCAGCGTAATCGTGCGTAAACATTCCAAGATCATCGTCCACACCCCAGCGTAATCGTACAAAAACACCCAGCGATCCCTGTCTGCACCTGAGTGTAATCACACGAAAACACCACTCAATCTCCATCCGCAACCCAGCGTAATCGCACAAAAACACCTTGCAATCCCCGGCTGCACCCCAGCGTAATTGTGTAAAACACCACATTATCCCAGTCTGCACCCCAGCGTAATTGGCAAAAACCCCTCTCAATCCCCGCCTGCACCACAGCGTAATTGCGCAAAAACACCCTGTTAACCCCATGATGGCTGTGTGTGTGTCCCTCACCCCCCCGTGATGGCTGTGTGTGTGCCCCTCACCCCCTCTTTGCCCCCTATGATGGCTGTGTATGTGCCCCTCACCCCCCATACCCCCTGTGATGGCTGTGTATGCCCTTCAACCCGCTTGCCCCCTGTGATGGCTATGTTTGTGCCCCTCACCCCCACCTCCCCCACGTGATGGTTGTTTGCACCCCCACCCACCTCTGGTCTCCCTTGATGATGTCTTGTTACCCCCCTTTCTCCCCCTATCCGTTCCCTAGCACTTTGCTAGTCATACCTGCCTCCTGACTTGTATGATTGTTGCCCGTCTGTGTCCCCCCTTCTTTGATCTTCTCCTACCCTCCCCTCCAGCTCTACTCTGAAAATTTGTCTGACCTACTACGTTGGTCTCTTATTTTGTCCTCCTCCTCCTCCTCCTACATCACCCATTATCCCTCCTCCCCTCCCCTCTTCTGTTAAATTCATGCACTACCTCAATTGCCGTCAGGCATATTAATTGTAGCCTCTCGTTTATCTCATTCTCCTGCCCTCTCCTACTCCCCACCCCTCCCCTCCTCTTGTTAAATTCCAGCACTACCTCAATCGCTGTCAGGCATAGTAATTGTAGCCACCTGTCTTTCTCATCCACCTGTCCTCTCTTCCTTCCCTCCCTATTACTGTTCATTAGCACTTACTTAGCATTTTCTCATGACCTTTTTGATAGCAGCTTGTTTGTCTGTCCCCCCTTCCCTCCTTGTCTTCTCCCACTTCAAACTACAGCAGTAGTCTGAATCGTCGTCAGACCTAGTATATTAGTCCCTTGTGTTGTTCCTCTCCTTTTCCCTCACGCCATACCCCCACTCTTCTTGTTAATATTCCGGCACTACATCAGTTGTCATCAGGCATAGTAATGTAACTGCTTGTTTTGTCTAATTTTTCAGCCCCTCTTCCCTGCCTCCCTTATTGTTCCTTGAATTTGCTGAAAATGTTACCAGACTGATTAAGATCGTTATTTTTCATTCTGAATTCTTTCAAGGACTTGTAAGAATGTAACTGTATTCTCCCATGTTGCCTCCCTTCTTGAATGCACTTTAAAACACGTTGTGTATAGGCGCTATACAAATAAACAATCAATTCAATTCAATTCTCTCCCTCTTCCCTGCTAAGCAATCCATCTGCTCTCTCACTCTCTCCATTACTTTTGTCCTAGCTTGATGACTGTCTGCTTGATGTGCCTCAAGGTCTCAAACGCCCCTGTCAACCCCAGCCATTTGTGGGGCAGTTGCCTCTGTGACGTGGACTAGTGTCATCATCACTGCACTTGGGGAATGTCCATAGAGAGTTGGATCTCTCTGCACTTATCGAAGCATCCACTGACTGGTTGCACTTGAACCACCCCTGAACTTATTACCATTGTAGGTGCCTTTCCCCGGCTTACTACGTGTGAGAGAAAATAAAATAGCCGACTGTTAGGTGGAAACCTGTGCAGTTCCTTCTGGGACCACTGCAAAAGATTTAGGACTACAGGTGTTTGGCAGTAAACCCACTTGGTAGCAGTCTGTACCACACAGATTCACTTGGTAGCTGTGGCTGAGCAGTCAGACTTCCCTCAAGAAGAGTTAGGCAGTATGTGGAGTATACAAAATAGGGCAATCCACACAGTAGAACAAGCAAACACGGAACAAGGCTTCGGTGTAAAGATATAAAGGTATTTATTTATAACAACACATCTATGGAAAACACTCTGGCACTAATACGGCAAACTACTTCAATCACAATTACTTATACGAAGAAACAGATCAATCCCCCTAACAATAGTTCGACAAGTCTAGGTTCACCGGCATCACTTATTTGCAGAAAGAGGTGTATGCTTTAACCTAGATGGCACTCTAGTATTCGTTAGGACGGGAGAGAAAAATAAGGCAGGTTATGAAATCAACTCGGTACCAATACTTTACCGACAAATGCAAGGCAAGTAAGGCAGGGTCTACTGCAGATCACAAAGTTCAGAGGCCAGACCCACTCAGAGAGAGGCAAGGCGATATGTCCCAAAAACTGTCACAGTGGAAATGCGCTTCGAGTCTTCATCGCAATTTGTTATGGAAAGATTGGACCCGTTCAGAACAGCAAGTTAAAGAAAGCTTGGAGGCGACCCAATGGAAAGGCGAGGATTAAGACACCTCACTCTATCCGGCAGAAAGGGAAGCCAGGCGGACACGGTACCTTGTTTGTGGAGAGACTGCTCTGGCGGGGGAAGTTGTTCCTGGTGGTGGATGCACGTCGGGTCTTTGCCAAGAATAGAGATGATCTCGTCGTCGAAGAAAAGTGAAGCCCGGTGCACCACCAGGGAAGAGATCAGCCGCGGAGTGCTCCGTCACAAGGCACCACCTTTTGGTCGCGGTACAGGGGTAGTGGCTATCTGGTTGCTGAGGTACTCTGCACAGGCAATTCGACCACTGCGTCCTGGAGCGAAGAAAAAGCAAAGGGGACTGGTTGTTCCCACCAGTCAGGGGAAGAGACTCTCCGGCAGGGAGATCTCCTCTGTCGTCGGGAAGTGGTGAGTCGGTTCAGCAGGGCTCCACCGGAGGTGTCTCGTTGCAGGTCGGCTCAGCTTTACCCTCGTCGGATTCTTAGGTCCTGTGGCGACTTCTGAAGATCCAGTCCCAAAAGCCATGCTTTTATGAAGAAAACCCCCATTCATTCAGCCTAGCTGTCAATCAAAACACGCCAAGTGGTGAGCGGGGTGGCTCACCACTTGGGCCAATCACACCAGAGTGCGACTGGAGTTGGCAAGGCAACTCAGTCCAGGGTGCCTAAACCCCCTCCCACACCCCTGTGGTAACCCAGACAGAATGGCACCACTTTGGAGGGTCTCTGTACAGAAGCCCGCCAAAAGTGGAACAAAGTGCTCAACCTTTGGTTTAGGAGTCACAGAGACGAACACAGACGCCATTTTAAAAACCGAGTTCTGCCAGAAAATACCATCCGATAGACTTATTTAAGATAAGTAAACCGGTGGTATGTTAGAGATTAACGAGAAAAAGTATCAACCTCCAACAATGGGAAGAATCCCATAGGGTTATATTCGGGGTCGAATATAACAAGTAGTTTCCACTGCCACCAGCCAAAACTCGACGAGGGGGGACGGGACAGTGCCCCCTCGAATAACAGACCCAGGAGTAATCGAATTACCCCTACTAGTACGTCCACAATAGGATGGTTTGTACTAGTTCTGTTAGTAAATTTAGGTCTAGTAAAGCCAATGGTGACTTTACATGCCCGGAGAGACAGTAGTCAGTCCCCGGGTATGGAGTCTATGATGGAGGTCTGCTAGGACGCCCCGGTGCTACGGCACGGAGGGTGTGTTGTTGTAACACCCATAGCAAAACATATCAGACCCTATGGAGTAAAAGATCCCATAGCCCATAGAACACATTGACATTCAAAGGAATTACACACATTCACGTCCAAGAGTGGGAGAAAAAGAGTCTCACTCTTGGCAGGATGGAAAAAAACAAACTCCGGAAATCCAGCAAAGCTGCTGGGGGACTCACTAGGTTAGGAAATTCAGCCTAAACAGAGAATTCTCCCTAACACCGACACAATCCCTTGTTGGGGAAAGAGGCACTGAGACCCGGCTGCAAGAGTTCAAAGGATGGTTTATTTCCCCAGCTAGGAAATAACCCAAAAAACCCTTCCCTCCCTCATTACATCACACTTATATTTATATTAATTAAAGTAACTCTAACAAAAAATGCTAAATGGACCCGATTGGCCAGGCAGTGTGGTGCTGTAGGTGTGGGTGGCATCTCTTCCTCCTGGTTGGCTGAGTGGCTGACGAGATGACGGACGTCAAACATCTTGTGCTCCACGCAGGTCAGGGTCCGGTCACTGTGGTCACTACCTAATATAATATGTTACACACTAAATAACAAATTATTTAAAACATTTTATGCAACTTGTCACATTTCTACATAAGTCACACACAATGATTATTGTCAGTACAATTGGGTCATTTGTGGCTTTAATTGGAGGCCTTGACCTTATTGTGCATGTAGAATAATCAGGCTGTGTTTCGCATCTTTTCCTAGGTTTCAAAACTCATTAGTACAAATAAAAACATATATAGTAGTAACAATGCTTAAGGTTAGTAAGGAGTGTATTGGGTGGGTTTCGCAGCACAGGCGAGGGTCTGGCACTTGAAAAAAATACCTTACAGGGGGTGCAGGGTCACGAAGGCAATACATTGTTCTAATGGGGGTTGGTGGCTTGCACGTTTATGAGGACGAATCGAGCAGAAAGTGCTTAGCTCATCCTGGTTCACATGCCGGTTCTCAGACGAACAGTGATCTCAGAGGAAGAAAACTGTATCATATTGATTGTTGCAACTTTCTCCAGCTTCAACGTGAGAATGGAAGTGCAGAGCTTTCCTTAGCAGGGGGAGTGCAAGGGTGGGGGCCAGCCAGCTGCCTGCGTGCCTCGTGTGTGTGTGTCTCTGTCCTTGGCTGCTGCGGTGGAACGGGAGCTGAGCATTGCTGTACTATCGCAGTGAGGCCTGTTTACCCAAGATGGAGTCGAAAGGGGGCACAAAAGATGGATGCCCCGTGTCCTGCTCAGTAGTCCCATCTATGTAGCAGTCAACCGTGGTTAACTTTACATAAGGGCAAGGGGCAATCCCACTACCGGAGGCATGTGGTCCAAGCCTTGTACTGAGGAGCGTACGATGCAAGGGGGCCTGAGGACCCCTTGCTCCCATACATTCCCCCCTTTCGTTACATCTAAAGTAACAAACTACTTTATCTTGTTCTTTCCGTTCTCCCTTCGGTAGCGCTCAGCTTCAGCCACAGCCTCATCCCAAGCAGGTGTACCCTTTATTGGCATCCATGCTTTGCACACACTTCTTAACCTGTTACCTCTTCTTGCATATTCCTCTGGGGTGACCATTAAGTATATCCCACCATCTCCATCTAAATCTATCCAAACCTCGTTATACCACAGCAAGTTCTTTGGTTCTTTAATGGTAGTGTAATGTAGATTATCGACCATGTCCCCATACTGTCTATAGATGGCAGTCATCCTATACTGCGGTGTGGTGTGTTCTCCGGTTTGTACTTGGGCATCTATCATGCTAGCCACCGTTGTCTGTCGGCCCACTGTTACCATCATCATTGCTGAATTAGGCATATTATTTTCACAGCATCTTAGTCCCAGTTGGCACACATAGAATATTAGGAGAAGAAAGACTATGATAGGAATGAGAATCTTCGCTGCTATGTTCACCCATGTTGGTATCCAGCTGAACAGATTGTCGATCCACGTGTCGTTATCTGCTCCACCTTCTGCTCTCATTCTTTCTCCTAAATTATGCACTGCTGTTATCACATGTGACAGTGTCCCGTTATCATTATCTGAAGTTGGTACGAACGTGCAACGTGCCCCCCAATTTTTTTGCAAACACCACCGTCCATTGCCGTGATAAGATCTAAGACATATCTGTTTTGCATCGTCATCAGGCGCAGTGCACGGAGCTCTATTTTTATGATGTTGAATCCTTCTTCAGTGTCATTGGCCAGCTGGATGAGCTCCCAGCGTGTTATCTGCAGCCATTTCGCGTTTGCCCTTGCTTGAACGCCTGGTGCTAGAAATGATGCAAATAATGTTTCTGCAGATGAAAAAAGCTTATACTGTTGTAGGATTTCAGCAAGGAGTTCTGACGATTTGGACGAAATATAATTGGATCTTTTGCTGCGTGACAACTTGGTTTTCAAAGTTTCTTCTGACAATAGTTTATATGCTGGGGGCTCCGTGATTGTCTCATCGGGCGCTTTCGATGTTTCAGCCGATTGGCCTGCTGCCGATGTGTCAGCCGATTGGCCTGCTGTTGATGTGTCAGCCGAAGGCCTTGCTGTAAACTGGACGTGGCTCTCTGGTATCACCATTAGTGCTGAGTGAAGTGTGGCTAGGGCACAGGTGCCCCTCCAGGATGCTGGGAGATGCAAGTAAGCTTGTTTGCCACAGATCCAGTATATGTCCATTAATGCGGCAGTGCCTTTTTTCATATCTGGCATTATTAAAGTCTTATTGCACTGCTGCACGGTTCCCATGTTCACCTTTCCTTCTCCATGGAAGCAAAGTTCGCGCAGTATATTTCTCTTTGAATTTCTATGGGTCTCTCCAGGGGTGTGACCCACGTCAGCTTGGTGATATGCTGTGACCAGATGGGGATGCATGTTTCTTTTGCCCACTCGTATGTTTCATCTGGCAGCCCTCGAAGCCCCTCAGCTTTGCATTTAATTGTTTCATCATGCCACTTGTCGTCTGCATACCTTGTGCCTTTTATGATAAAAAATGGCTCTTGGAGGCAGATTACTCCTTGTCGTCTGCTGGTGTAAGTTTGTTCGTTTTCCAATTTTTCCATAGTGACTGTGTGTGCTTGAAATGTCTTTTTTATTCTACACAGCATCAGATGAATCAAACATTAGGCCTCAGACAAGGGTACTTCCTGTGGGATTAACATTTTTGGGGTTCCAGTTGCATGAGGAATAAGTGAGCACACGTAACAACTTTCATTACTTGCTTGCTTTGCTGCGGCGCTCATGTCTAAATACCATTTGTTTGATCGGTCAGGGTGTCAGGGGTCCTATATTTCATCTAACCCCAGGTTATGATAAATAACGTATCTGTTTTTTCCCACCCCCCTTTTCGTCCTCCTTGTGTTTTTTAATTGAGTACCAACTTGTGGATATTGCAGCGGGAATATCTTAGACCATGCATCATCTATGGTGTTCATGGTGACATGTGTGTATTCAGTAGTGGTTTCTGGTGCAGTGTGTGTACGCATGCTTGTATTTCTGGAGTTAGTCAACCAATAGTAATCATCATTTATATTCCATTCCTTGGCCATAGTATTACTCAACAATGGAATAGCAGTTTTGTTTACATGCAATTGTTCAAAGGGTGACGTTATATTTTTACTAATAGATTCAATGTTATAAGTGTCCTTCAAAATAGCCGTTGCTTCAGTCCATACTAGTTTAGACCCTGGTTTTGTCATATCAGTTCCGTTTCCCCCTTTATTCATTTCATTTGCCACATATAAACAACATTATACCAAATAAAATAAAAGATCATTATTGCAAATAGTATGGCAGCATATTTTATGACACATTCTACATTGCTCAGTCTACTTGCCCTAGTGGCATCCCTATTTCTATCTAACATTTCAGCCTGCTCAGCCGTTTCATCGCATTGCCTCATGTTGAACCTATGTGGGCGAGACAAATTCATTAAGTCATCATGAAAAGAAACATATTTGCAGTTGTTCATTCTTTTTCATTTCTTTACTCAGTTAGGCATTTAACAATTCCTTTTCATTTTATCATGGAAATAATAAGGAAAAATAGAAAAGACAACACGATTTATATGAGAAGAAAAGAAAGGAAGAGAGAGAGAGAGAGAGAGAGAGAGCGACAAAATATGTAAAAACCTTTTGCTTTTCCACTATACTTCCCTGTCTAAGTTGCAGTTTTCATCATGTTAACCTGTGCCAGTGATGGCATCCACACAGTCGGTTTCATTTTGGGGAAGTGCAACACTGTGTGCCCTTCTCACATCTGAGAGGTGCACCCAGTATTTTAACCCTTTTACCTTAACTGCAGTTGGGGTGCTGTACACCACTGTGTATAGACCATGAAATCTTGGTGAATTCCACCTTCTTACAACATTTCTGACATAAATATGCTCCCCTAGTATTAAAGGCCCCTCCGGGCTTTCTGCTGTCGGCATGGAAGTGTCTGTTGCTACATCTTCAGTAAATGGTGAAACAATTTGTTTTTCTATGCTGCATACCGCGCGCGTCAGCTGTACTAGGTATTCCTTAAACTCTTCTCCCAGCACTGTGGCAGCCCTGTGCGCATCAGACGCCCTCCGAACAGGGGAGAGTGGCATGTGCATTCTTCTTCCCATCACAATTTCGTGCGGGCTTAAATGGTGATCCTTGCATGGTTCATTTCTGAGTTGGAACAGTGCTAGGGGCAGACAATATACCCAATTTTTTTTCAACGTGCTGCATAATTTCGATAAATTGCTTTTGAGCAGCCCGTTGATCCTCTCCACAACTCCATTGGCCATTGGATGATAAATCGAACATAGTTTATGTTTCACCCCCATAAGTGAGGTTACTTCCTTGAAGAGGTCATTCACAAAATGCATACCGTTGTCTGAACGGATCACGTCACAGATTCCCCACCGCGAGAATACTTCTCGCACAAGGAACTTGGCAGCACATTTTGCATCAGGATGGGGACAGGGGCCCGCTTCTACCCACCGTGAAAAAGGGCATACCACCACAATCAAGTATCTTTCTCCATTACATCTTTCTCCCATATCGGCGTAGTCGATATGTAATTCTCTACATGGACCTGTAGGGCGTGGCAAAGTGCCACGCAGAGTTCGTAATGTCATTCCCGAATTGTAAGTTTGGCATGTAGTACATTCAATCACAAATTTAGACAAGTATTCGTGCAGGTTAGGAACAAACCAATCCTCTTGAATATCTGAGGCAATGTGTTGTTTTGCAACGTGAGCTGGGAAATGCAGTTGTTGGAATGCTACTTATAATAATTCTACAGGCATCACTACCTTGCCTGTCGTTTCCTGTCTCCAAATAAGATCTGTGGCTGATTGTTTACATCCTCGTTTGCCCCACAACTCCTGCTCTTCCGGTGGGGCCCATCTGTGGAGTTCTATCAATTGTGCTATGGGCGTGTTACTGTATGCTTCTGCTGGTTGTTCTGCTGTGGTTGTTTTTACAATGCACTCTAATGTTGGTGTCTTATGTACGAGGCTTCCTTCGCTGCTGCGTTGGCTGCCGCGTTCCCCAATGAGACGGCATCTGTGTTATTGGTATGGGCTTGGCATTTATCCACCGCTACTACCAATGGTTCTGCTAAAGCTTCTATTAGTTCATTTAGCAACGTGGCATTTTGTACGGGGGACCCGTCTGCTCTTCTGAACCCTCTCCTTTGCCAACGTGATAGCCCTGAGTGAACTGTGGTGGTGACATAAGCTGAGTCTGAATATATTGTCACGGCACAATCTTTGGCTGTGTGTAACGCGCTGATTAGTGCGGTCAGTTCGGCTGCTTCTGCAGAGTAGTGTGAGGGGACGCGTTTTTGAACAATCACTTCGTATGTGTCTTCTTCCATGCGCACTACCGCCATCCCCACATGTTTCTCTCCTGTCTCTGAGTTTATGGATGCTGACCCGTCTATGAAATAAATTTCTCCTTCTATAAGGGTGTTTTCTCTTGCTTTGGGAATGTCATCGCCCGCTTCCTCATATGTGGTACAATCATGTTCCTGTAAATCCTCAGTTGTGCATGGCTCTGTAATGAATGTGGATGGGTTCACTGTCTTGCATCTGACCACATGTATATTTGGACTTGATATTATTATTTCATAAGCAGAGGCTCTCTGTGTTGTGAGAGTAGATTTTGATCTTTCCAAGATAGCAAATAACGAGTGTTCCGCATATAGCGTCACTGAACACCCCATTACGATTGTGGCACTTTTCTCAATGGCGAAGGCCGCTGCAGCGAGGGCCTGTTCGCAAGCGAAATGTCCCTGCATTGCTGGGTCTAATATTCCACTGTAATACGCTAATGGTTTGTGGCCTAGCGATGTCTTTTGTGTCAATACTGCCGTCATTAATGTTCCATTGCTGTGTGAAAACAGGAAAAATTCCCTTTCATAATCTGGATTTGCAAGGACTGGGGCGTCTGAAATAAGGTCTTTTAATCGAGAGAATTGGGCAATTGTCTCCTGTGTCCATTTTATTGGGGCTCTGTTCTTTTGTGCTTCTTTCAGTGCTTGTAGCATTGGCCGTGTGTATCCTGCGTAATCGAGGATCCACGCTCGGCAATAGTTACATATGCCAAGAAATTTCTGCATGTCCTTCACTGTTTTTGGTAAAATAATGTGTTGAATGGCCGCTCCTCTGTCTGGTAGTATTCTTTTTCCATCTTTAGATATTTGCTGGCCAAGAAACACAACGCCTGCAAGGCAGTATTGTAACTTTCCTTTGTCCACCTTGTATCCCTTGGCAGCCAATACGTTAAGCAGTGTTATCGAGTCTTCTCTACACTCTTCTTCTGTTTTGCTGCAGACGAGTAAATCGTCTACGTACTGTATAATGGTGCTCCCTACATCTATGTTACCAATGTCTTCTCGTAGTACTCTGTTAAAAATGCTTGGGCTTTCGCAATACCCCTGTGGGAGTCTGCGATGTTCATGTCTGCTGTTGAGTGGCACAGAGAAAAAGGCATTTTCAGATCAATGACAGTGAAGCAAGTTGCCTCTTTTGGTATACTGCACAATATTGATGCTGGGTTAGGCACTAAAGGGAACTCTTTTTGGATGATGTCATTGAGTGGGCAGAGGTCCTGGACCATTCTCCACGCCCCTCCTTTCGCTTTCTTAATCGGAAAAATTGCTGTGTTGCATGGGGAAGTTGATGGCACTAAGATACCTTGGCTTAGGAGTGTATTCACTGTTTCTCTAATACCTTCATCTGCTATCTTGGGATATTGGGTATTGTTTCACTCTGGGTGGGAGGGCACCTGGTTTCAGTTTTATCTTTATGGGAGTCACCTCATGCAATAATCCCACATCGTGTGGCCCTGTAGTCCAAATTTCAGGTGCTACCCTGGCCATGTCTTCCTCACATATTGTCAGTGGGGCCTTTATGTTAGCCATGAGTGGGTTGTGTATTTCTCTGTATTGGATCATAATGTCACATGGTATGCTTATTTCTATTATTATTTCTCCATCCCCTTCGTAATCAGTAAACAATTCTTCATCAGTTACATCTTTTAGCATTACGTTTGGCTCTATGCACAGCACATTTCTCCACTCGCGTCCCTGCGTGTCCAGGCCTATGACCACAATGCGTTTGTTGAAACTTGAACTGCCTCTATGTCTATAGATATAATTGTGCCTGGCACTACATCTGTTGGTGTGATTGGGCGGAATATGAAGTCTGATGGTATTCTCCAATCCTTTTGTGTTATTTCAGGCACTACTCGGGCTAATATCTGTATTCCATAGACGAACATGTCCATGTCAATGGAAATCCCTCTTACTGCAACTTCCTTTGTAATCGTGCTTATTATCAAGAGTGTTCATACGGGGCATACCCCTGGCGTCGAGCACACTATTTCTCTTTCAGTAAAGGCTATGGTCATGTTTAACTTACTGAGCAAGTCTCGTCCCATCAAATTGATTGGTGCGTCTTCGTAATACAATAAGGGTGCACGCACTGTTTTTCCCCCCACTGTTACATCAAGATCTTTTGTATAAGGAACTTTTAAAATAGCCCCAGAGATCCCCTGCGTCTCCAAATTTCTTTCCAGAGAGCTGAAACCGCCCTTCTGTGAGGCATGATTTTTCTGCTCCAGAGTCTACCATAAAGATAAACTGCTTGTTTCCTATCTCTGCCGCCACTAGTGGTTCCTCATTTGCACTTTGTGTGGTGGATAGGACTGGACACGCAAGTGCTCCCTGTGGGCTGTCCTAGTCTTGGTATCTTTGCTGACCTGGCACTGAAAAAACGTTGTCACCTACGACCGTTACGCCACGGAATGGTGCAGGGGCACTGTTTGTGGCCGCTGCAAAAGGGTTATTGTTTATGTTCCCTACTGGGTTTTGTCTCGCCAAGGGCTGTAGTGCGTTTCGCTGTTGTGGCTGCTGCTGCTGTTGCTGCTGTTGTGGGGCTGGCAGTCTCTGTTGCATTTGGGGGTCATAGCAGTATTGATCCTGTTGTCCCCCCCTCCCCATTGGAGCTCCACAAGGGCTACCTGGGTGTGGGCAGTCCCATCCCTGTTCATTGTTCATGGGCTGTTGTTGCTGCCCTTGAAAATACCCTGATGGTCCCATTCTACAATCTCGTGAATAATGTCCCCATCTTCCACAATTCCAACATGACCCGTGTTGTCCTCCCCTTGGTCCTTGCCCACCGTACCCTCTGTTTCCCATTCCTCCATATCCTCCCCTCTGCCCGCGGTACCCACCTCTTCCTTGGGCCGGCCTGTTCTGCCACTATGATCCTTGGCATGGCTGTTCCTCTCTGTTCCACTGTCCTTGGTCCTCTCCAACCTACTACGCTGTATCCCAACGGGCCTTCCTCCCGCGTTTTCCTCGCCTTCGTTTCCTCTGTCTGCTGTTGCACTGGCAGTAATGGCGGCGACCTTCACTAATTTCGTCTGTACTAATTTTGCTTCGTCAGCCAGCCTCTTTTGCGTGACCTCCTTTTCCTTCTCTTTGATTCTCCTCCAGTGGTGTACAATTATGCTCTGAATTTCAGGCCACCCTTTGGCTTCGATCCCAGCTATTTTGTCCAAGGCCTTCTGCACCTCTTTCGGCAACCCCTTTTTAATGATAAAATAGAATAAAGCTGTTGATTGATTCCATGCCGTACCAGTTTCCCTTCTCCATAAGTCTTGCACTCGCAAAATGAATTGCGCAGGATCCTCGTTCTCCTCCATCGTGCACTGCATCACTGCATGTAAATCTGGAACGTCTGGAAATGTACGCAGTAATGCATCCCATACTTGTGCTCGAACATTGTTGAATGGTGATCCATCGTGTCGGTCACAGCTCATCGTTACTCACGGGAACCCTTTCCCAGATTGTGTCTGCTTGGTCCCCGATTGCTGATACTAATAGACTTTTTACATCACCTATAGCTAATGGCACGCCTGCCGTGTTCTTCTCAAATACATGTATCCACTTACCTGCCCCTCCCGTCTGCGGGGGGAGGAGTTTTAACAAGTTGTTTTTTTCCATTTGGGCCCACGGAATGTAGTTTGGCCTACTTGCTCCTTTATGCATCAGTGGCATTTGTAGTTTCTGTTTCTTTCCCATTTTGCTTGTCTTCCCTTTTTTTGTTTTACTTACCAGTATGTTTCCTGTCCTTCCTATTTCTTGTCTTAATCTACCTTGCCATAATGGTGGCGATAGTGTGTCTGGGTAACGGTGGTTTGGCAGTGGGGAACCCTCTGCGGCAGCTGCCTCTTCGTATTCATCTAAATCGTCCCATATTTCTTCTATTTCTGACTCTAGCTCGTTGTTCTCCTCCCAGTTTTCTTTGGGTTCACTTCCTTGTCCTAAACCTTGATCTCCCCTTTGTTGACTCTCCTGTGTGTTTGGGCGTATAATTCTCACTGGCTTGTTATTCAATTGGAACAGGAACTGTCCTGACTGCCACTCTTGTTCTTGCCACTGCTGCGATGATGTCCTTTGTGATGCTATAGATTGCCCTGATACCGAGGCTGCTGAGGTTGCATTGCTTGCTGCCCCTATCGGGGGTGTGAGATCTGCCAGTGACAGCGGGGGTACCTCCCCTCCCCATGGAAGCATTTGCCTTTTGTCACATAAAGCTCTTAACCGTGTTATTTCCATTTGTGCGTGTGCTAACTGACGGTTCAAATCACCTGTTAAACGTGCTATGTCCACAAGAGGCGTACTCGTGGGGCCGTACAGGCCTCCTTTGTCATATGCTGGAGGTTCGGGGGATGTTGCCCCGCCCTGAGCAGTGGCGTTGGGTGGTATATACAGGGGTTCACTAAACCCTACCGCTGGCCTAGTCATTAAGGGATAGATTTTTGTTACTTCGTTTTCGGTTGTAGTTGTTGAGCATTCCCCTTTTGGTGTCCCGCCTACTTCTTCAGGTTTTTTCTGTTTTTCTATCATTCGGCTTGTACCTACCTCTGCCGTGGTGGCAACTTCCTCGTACATTCGCCATAAATCTAATACTTCTCTTCGGTTCTGAAACTGTTTCCTTTGTATCGTCCTAGTAAATGTGTTGATACTAGATCCAATACTCTTTTGTCAAACGACCCCCCTTCAGGCCAAATTGGTGTAACCCTGTCTCCTTTTATCTCAGTGATCCACTGATCGTAATACTTCTGTATCCTGTCACTATATAGTGGAAGGTGCTGGCAAATATGTGTTAGTGGTGTTACTCCCCCCCATGGCAATGTTTCTTTTCCTTTCTTGTGTATTCTGGTACCTTTGAATCTCTTCCCACCTCTCACTTGGTATGTCAGTTACAATATGTGGAAATAATACGTTCTTTATCAATGCTCACAATTACAATATGTCGCATTAGCTTTCTGAGAGGTGTTACCTGGTCACCTCTCACAATTTATTTCTTTGCCTTATCTTATATCAATCACAAATTACTTGTACTGAAATACTTTAGCGTGTTCAACAAGACATATACACAAAAGCAGACCAACAAACATATAATCATGCAACATACACATGCACTGCCTGCGCGCGTTTGTTCTTTCCCTATTCCCGTTACTGTCCCTGGTTTTTCTTCTTCCCTATTCTACCTACTATTTCGCATTCACTCCCCACCTCTTTCACCTTTATTATATCTCAAGATTTCTTACCTTCACGGAGAAAGAATATTCTAAAAACTACTCAGCCTGCACGAGACCCCTACTATTTTTCTCTTTATCTCTATTCTGCATTTGGTCGGGACAAATGCTATGCGGCGCCGCCTTCTACCCCGTACGGGCTAGGATACCACTTCTCTTCTTCTCACTTCTTACAACACCTAATGACCCTATAAAGAATAGATCAGAAAAGCCTCACCGTCACTCACGCAGACCCTATTCTTAGCTACCTTCCCTTTGTTGCTAATTCCCTTTTTTCCGTATTTCCCCTTACCTTCCTTTGGGGTCTTTGCAACCGGGACTCCATGTGTTCAGTAAGGTACTCTGAGGGTCGCCGCTCACGGCCGGACCTCGCTCAGGTCCGTCCCCCAACCAAGCCGTGGCCTGCCTTGGCGAGCAGCTTTTTCGATCGGGTATTCGTCAACAGGGAACCCTTCACCCTTTCTTCTTGGTGTGCACAGTCTGGTCAACCGCGGAGGCGATGGTTCGTCTGGGGGGAGTCCTGGATCTCGCTGTCGGGCGGCGCAGCCCTCAAGGCACCTCTCTAAATCACGTTGCGGGGGTCACCAAAAATGTAGGTGCCTTTCCCCGGCCTACGTGTGAGAGAAAATAAAATAGCAGACACAACCCCTTGTCGGGGGAAGAGACACTGAGACCTGGCTGCAAGAGTTCAAAGGATGGGTTATTTCTCCAGCTAGGAAATAACCCAAAAAACCCTTCCCTCCCACATTACATCACACTTATATTTATATTAATTAAAGTAACTCTAACAAAAAATGCTGAATAGACCCGATTGGCCAGGCGGTGTGGTGCTGTAGGTGTGGGTGGCATCTCTTCCTCCTTGTTGGCTGAGTGGCTGACGAGATGACAGACGTCAAACATCTTGTGCTCCACGCAGGTCAGGGTCGAGTCACTGTGGTCACTACCTAAGCTAATATGTCACACACTAAATAACAAATTATTTAAAACATTTTATGCAACTTGTCACATTTCTACATAAGTCACACACAATGATTATTGTCAGTACAATTGGGTCATTTGTGGCTTTATTTGGAGGCCTTGACCTTATTGTCCATGTAGAAGAATCAGGCTGTGTTTCGCATCTTTTCCTAGGTTTCAAAACTCATTAGTACAAATAAAAACATATATAGTAGTAAAAATGCTTGAGGTTAGTAAGGAGTGTATTGGGTGGGTTTCGTAGCACAGGCGAGGGTCTGGCACTTGAAAGAAATACCTTACAGGGGTTGCAGGGTCAGGGTGGCAATACATTGTTCTAATGTGGGTGGGTGGCTTGCACGTTTATGAGGACGAATCGAGCAGAAAGTGCTTAGCTCATCCTGGTTCACATGCCGGTTCTCAGACGAACAGTGATCTCAGAGGAAGAACACTGTAGCATATTGATTGTTGCAACTTTCTCCAGCTTCAACGTGAGAATGGAAGCACAGAGCTTTCCTTCACAGGGGGAGTGCAAGGGTGGGGGCCAGCCAGCTGCCTGCGCGCCTTGTGTGTGTGTGTCTCTGTCCTTGGCTGCTGCGGTGGAAGGGGAGCTGAGCATTGCTGTACTATCGCAGTGAGGCCTGTTTACCCAAGATGGAGTCGATGTCAGGATTGGCTGGGTTAGTAACAGTAACAAGATTAACATTGTGCCTTCAGAGCTGGCTGGGTTAGTTGGGCTTTCAGAACTGGCTGGGTTAGTAACAGGAAGAGTTTGTACATCGAATTAACATTGTGCTTGCCCAAGTCAAGATGGAGCAAAAGAAACTTAATCTGATTGGTTAAAGCAACAATGATATGTTTGGTTTGCCTGATTGGTTGAGAGGACAATGGGTTTGATTCTTGGGAGGTGAGCAAGATTCTAAACTGCCTTTCATCCAGAGAAATTCAGTGGCTGGTTGTACATTAGTTAAGCTCCTTAAGTAAGGCCTTTTCAGAGCTCAGAAAATCTACCAAAGAAGTAAGAATATCGTTTGCTGATCCAGTTTGAACAAGAAGTCATCAGGTGGGATCGTTCTTTTAAAGATTTTAAGATTGTCACATTGAACTTTCATTTTCTTTTATAAGAAAACTTAAAGAGTTAACAAGTTTCAAATTAATTTGAGAAAAGAGACATTTACAGTTAAAGTTATTATAAGGGAAACAAGCTTGAAGATTGTGCGTAGGAGTTTAAAGTTTATTAACTGCGTGTAATGTTCTTCAAGACTGTTTAATGTGTGCGCGAGCTCGCAAGTCGTCGTTTACGTGTTTTTGAAAGCGCGTGTGTACATTTTTAACATGAAAGACGTTTCCTGAGAAAGCGCGTGTGGTTTTGCGATAGAGCGCGTGTCCAAAAGAATTGCGCGAGTGAATTTTAGCACGTGTCCAAAAGAATTGCGCAAGTGAATTTTAGCGCGTGTACATTTTTTACGTGAAAGACGTTTCCTGAGAAAGAGCGTGTGGTTTTGCGATAGAGCGCGTGCCCAAAAGAATTGCGTGAGTGAATTTTAGCGCGTGTACATTTTTTACGTGAAAGACGTCTCATGAGAAAGCGCGTGTTGGTTTGCGATAGAGCGCAAGTCCATTTTAACAAGCGCGTGTTATTTTTTATCGCGTTTACGTATTTTTTCACACACGCGGGTTTTGTAAAGAATCACGTGTGTATTTTAAACGTGAGGACAATTCTTCACGTCTTCTGATTTCACATGTTTATCGCACACGCTTATTAAGGAAGAAACTATACGTTCTTTGTCTAAATAAGGAAACAATTCATACGCAGAAAGAAAGCAGTATTCCAGGAAGTTAAAGAATATTATTTAAAGTAATTTATGCAAATGGAATTCAATACTTTCAGAGAAAGACTGCAATTTATGAAAGCATTGAAAACTACATAAGGTTAAAAGGACTTTGAAGCAAGAAGAATATCTAGTTCTGAAAAGATGTTGCAAAGGCCATCACTTTAGGATTCTAAAGAGACTTGATTGGCTTGAACTATATGCACAACACAAGATATATTTACAAGATATTCCACAAAGATTACTAACCTCTAAGTCTTTTACTGAGGTTTAAGAGATAAAGAGTTTAGAGTTTATTTAGAATAATTTTAGAAAAGAAGTTTTCTTATCATATAAGTAACCAGGTGTATTTGTTTATCACAGATACCAGAGCCTACCAGACGGTTGAAGGGCTGCAGTGTCTCCGTTGTTATTTTCTCCAAATTCCCCTTTCCCTTTCTTGGGGTTTTCAGCTCAGCTTATATTTAAGGGTTGAGAGGGGAACTCCTGGTGAGGGTCTGTGGGGCCAGCATCAGCTCCTGTGGAATTCAGTCAAGCCGGACCCTGACAGTCGAAAGGGGGCACAAAAGATGGATGCTCCGTGTCCTGCTCAGTAGTCCCATCTATGTAGCAGTCAACCGTGGTTAACTTTACGTAAGGGCAAGGGGCAATCCCACTACCGGAGGAACGTGGTCGAAGCCTTGTAGTGAGGAGCGTACGACGTGAGGGGGCCTGAGGACCCCTCGCTCGCATCCACCACCCTCCGAATACCACACCCCTCTGAACATCTGTGCACTTGCTGCTTCCGATTGCACCATGCAGGTACAGTGTTTGTCTGTTCCACCCTGTCCACAGTCCCTGCATGGTGGCATATTGATGCACTTGTGAAAATATGATGAATCACTGTCCGACAGATTCACTGTTACATGCACTGTTGAAAGTTTAGTGTAGTTTATCATGCAATTACTGTTTCTGTGCAGAATATTATGGATCACTATGAGTGGGTGTTATTTTTGTACTTGTTCCATGCATTGTTGAGCGCATGAGACACCTGTATTATGTTTTGGCCATGTATCTGTCTCCTTTGACATTGCATACCATTGCACAGTCTGGTAATTATTTATCATGACATATGGGATGGTTTAGGAGACACGCAGGCAATTGGATGTCTAGTTAGGCATGGTGGTAGTCGCATAGTCCCTCTTAAATGAGTTTATTTTGGAAACCCAAAATGACATTAGTTTTAGCTCTAAGGGATGCACACAATGTTGCACTTCCATGGACACATTCTCAGGGTGGTTTTGTGGGCACAGATGATTGGCCCTTTGTCATCATTGAATGGCAACTGGAATGTGCCAGGGCTGTGTGCACACCACAGGGTTTGGTTTTAGGTGAAAAATGTAGCTACAAGTAGGGTACAGGCAGCCTTGTCATGTGCCCTTTGACCTGCCATGCACAAGTGGCGTGCATGTGGTTGTGGGGGCACCACCATGTCCACTGGTACGTCACACTGTGTTGCATCATTGTCCAGGACACATGCTGCCACAATGATCCTGCACATTAGTGGTGGTGCATATAGCAACTCACCACCAGAGTGGTCAAGGGACCAAAAAAGTGACTTGAGCACTCTGAATGTGCGCTCCACTATGCCTCGAGTTGCAATATGGGCTGTGCTGTATCTTACCTGGGGTGGTGTGGCAGGGTTCCACATTGGCGTCATCATGTAGGTACTCAGAGGGTAGGTACTGTCCCCTATACAGGCGAAAAGTTTGTCATTGCTGTGTATATGTGTGCGTATGACATGCATGCACTTGCATAGGCATTTATACTCACCAATGAGCCATGTGTTGCCATGCCTCCCAGCTTCCAGGACCCAATGTAGGGGTGACATTCTGAATATGATACTCTCATTGGTGGACCCTGGATAGTTTGCATATATAGAAGTAATGATACCCTTGGCATCAAATACAACCTGCACGTTGATGGAAAGCCAGTGCTTGCGATTGCGATATATGTGCTCTGTCACCCTAGGTGGACGTAGAGCCACATGGCTGCAATCGATGGCACCAAGCACTCTAGGAAAGTGTAAGACAAAAAAGTGGGGTGCCAGGTAGTACAGTGCTCGGGTATATGTATTTACTCAGCTGCTAGTTCAAGGTAAAATAGGGTTGTGGCTGCTGCAAACCTATGGAACTGTAGGTTCCCCCAGCCTACTCTATTTGAAAAGAAATTATACCGGTTGTTCCAAGGTAAAGCACTGTCACATGAGGCAAAATAATAAGTGAGAAAATGTGAATTGCAGTTACTACAATCTATGTTTATTTATCAAATGTATCAAAACTTGGTCACATTTTTTAACTTTGCCAACACGTGTTTTGACCCTTCCTGGGTGTTTATCAAGGCAAGGCTGAGTGAAAGCAAAAACATATAAAGTAGAAAAACAATATGTAGAGCATAAGAAGCACACTGTATACAAAAGACAACCAAATAACAACAGTACATGGCAAAAGAAATGAGGGAAACACAGAGGTAAAATAGGACTCAAGTTCCAAATAACAATATTAAATTCCAACACAGATACTGTCAAAGTTACAAATAAGCAATGATAAGAAATTTGTGGATAAGGATAAAAATAAAAGTCACCACAAAGTAAACAAAAATGCAACATGAGAAAAGTAGAGAGGGAAAAGGGGAGGGAAGGGAAAAACAAATAAAAGCTGATTAGTGGAGAGTTTACCAATACTGGGTTCGTAGGCATAATTATAAGCAAACCATAATTTAGGTGACAATGGTCAATATACAAGTAGAAAGAACTTTTCTTTGACAGGCATATAGCCCAATTATTTTAGATCCTAATTGACACAGAGGGAACAAGGAAACCAAAAAAGCCATGTTATCGCAAGCTCCATTCTAATAAAAGTGATATTCTGACCTCAATGTAAAAAGTGCCACCACCAATGCATCCGTGATCTGCGGATGCAAGCCAAACATAAGTAGGTACTGAGTTTTACCAAAAGACAAATAGTGCTAATTAAAGTGCAAAAATTCCCCCCGAGGCCACTGTAGTGCCACCAGTCTGTGCCCCCTTGTGGAGTATTATGCCTAAAGATGCTGTTTTAGTGGGTCACCAGTTTCAGCATGAATCAGAGAAAGAAGCATTTGTGTTGAGTCACACCTCTTTATATGAAATAGCTATCACTGATTGTGTTGGCCCATGAATAGGTCGATGGATATAATGCAACAGGACAATCCCTGGAAGGTGAAGAAAGTAAAATGCATTTGGTGACTGGGGAAGTGCACTACATGTTCGCTGAAGTTAAGACTGTGTAATGTGGTGAATAAGAAAAGATAATTGATTAAGTACCTAAAAATCAAAGGAATGGCCTTTCCTCCATATCGGAGCTTCTGTGCTATTGGGTCTAATGCAATTACCAAAAAAAAGAGAGGGATAGTGCAGTGGTTGTGTAGTACTGGAAATACAAAAACATGAAAAACAAATAACCAATCACTGATTGTCCGAAAACGAAAAAGTAAGCAGTATGCTACATGATACTTGTCGGACAATCCATTAGGGAGATTACTGTGTCAGTAGGGTTCCTGGTTACAAGCGACAAACTGGCTGGTACTGCGTGCCAAAAAATTGAGGATGTTGGTATAAGTTGGTGTTCAGCAGATGAAAATTGCTTCCAACGTACGATAGTGAAACATCGGTTTTATTTGGTCGTATCCAGGTGTGTCCTAGGAAAAACATGCATCAGTGAGTGATGTTTCAAAGGTCCTGCCCCTGAGCTGCAAGAATGAAAATGCTGGGCATTCACATACTAGTAGTGCCTGCAATGAGATACCTTGAATTAGGTCCAATCCTTTACAAGTGCTGAGGCGCGTCTCTAAATGATACAGAGTATACAGGCGTTTCTGCAGATCTGGTCAATTGGCTTCTCAAAATCACTGAGAGTCTCGGACAAGGTCACATGATTTAGTTTGGTGACATGTCTTGTGAATATATGAATATTTATCTAACAGAGGTGTAAGCCAAAAGCTAATCCGGACAGCACATAAAGGAAAATTGCTCAGACGAGCAAGTAAAGGAAATTCGGGATTATTTGTGGATACAAATTATACCGTGCAATAATTGTCCTGTCGCTTCTGTGGAATAGGGTAGATGCCATGGCCACAGGCCCCAGAACACAAATAACCACACCATCTAGTGATGGGGGCAATGGGTCACTTGACTCACTTATGTCCCTTTGGGAACCATAAACACAGGGGCCCTGGCTGGACTCAGTCCTGGCGCCTTTGGCACCAGGCTCATATAGAGATATGAGCAGGAACACTTTATTTCAGTGCAGGAGTGCTTATGTTTTACAAGAACTTTGCAGGAGTTGAAAGCCTTTATTCCAGAGAACATCCTCATGTGCTGACTCATCGGGTGTGGCTCCCTAGGCCTAGTCTTCATGTGCTGACTCATCGGGTGTCGCAGGGTGTGGCAGGCAGGCTGAACCTGGTGGGCGTGGCTTCAGGAGCTCAGCTACATAAGCTGCTCCATCCTTAAGGCCGGTTCTTCGTGTTACTGTGCACTCACGTGCAATGTGACGCTCACCACCACTTGGACCAGTTTACTTACCTTTGAAACCAGGTGTTCTCCTGCATACTCACCTCCAGGAAACCGGTGCTTTATTGCTTCATCTGCAGAGTCATCTCCTGACATCCAGTGATTTTGATACCGACGCCGCAACACTGCACTCCACATCCACAAACTCGTACCATTTGAAGAAGAAGAAAGACAAGGTTAGAACATCTGTCTTACGGCCGAGCCGCATTTGAACCCTGCATGCCCCCTAGTTAACAATTTACCCGCTACAGTACTGCTGCAGCTTCGTTCCTCATTCCCTCTGGCTGCCGCCTCGAGCTCCGTAGCTTCTGCCGTGCTGGCAACATCACCTGCAAGGGAAGAAAGCAAAAAAACAAACATCAAAAGCGGAACGGACAGCAAAACAAGACAACAAACTTTACAAAACAACAAAAACAGATGAGGAAAGACAAAGGCAAACCGGAAACACTTACCTAAAGTATAGTGGCTTAGTCGCAGCAGGACTGGACTACCATGTGCAAGGGACCAGAGAAGGAACTCAGTCCAGATCATACAAGCGCCCCTGCCAGAAGCAGCAGGACAGAGTGCTCGCCAAAACTAATCAACAGGTGAGCTTTCCAGGGACAGCTCATCCCACGGGTACCATGGTTTGGGAGAAGGGGTCTGGGAGGGGATCAGGTGCACAAGCTGGCATACTCACACCCCATATTCTCCATGCAGGAGCAGTCCTGAGGAGCATCACCTATTCCCACCAGTCACCACATAAGCGCAGAGGGCAAAGTCGGACCCGAGCGACCTCACACCCGGGGGGCTACAACCGTGCCCCAATGCCTCTGCAGAGACCAGGTGAGCGTAACAGTAGAAGAATAATAACAGTTGAATTGTATGAGCGGATCATAGGGTAAGGATAACCAGTGAACCTAGCAAGGTGTGTGAAAATTAATAAAACTTCCAAGTTGCATGAGTGGGAGTCCATATGGTGGAGGCTCTTGGCAGGTGGTAGTGTAAAAAGACCAATTTCTTGGTCCCTAAGGAGGGACTTCTTACCAAGGACATAGGCTTGCCAAATATGTATTAACAGCCTATGTGTATGTTACAACAACAGTTTGTGGTATTAAACAGATGTGGCATGGGCACTAAAAACACTAAAGGTCAGAGTAAACCTCCTTTAGATATGAGTAACAGACTCATAGTTTGGGAAATAGTGCCTACAGAAAGGAGAGAGAAAACAGAGTGAAAAAATATTCAGTCTGAGCCAGAAGCTAAAATGTTTCACACAGGTTCCATGAGGCCAATACGCATCATAAGATGACATTAAGTTCATGTTCCTTGTTCAGTTCAAGAGTAGTACATCTGAGGTTGCAGATTGTCCATGCCTGTAATTGGCATAGGAGAAGCTGGCGGTTGCCGCCTCTGGTGTGGGCACGTGCCTGTAACAGTCCGATGAAACGTATATCCTTTGGATGATCCATTGGTGATGAGTCTGCCAGTGTAACGCAAATGGTAGATTTGGGTCCTGGCTGTTCAGATGTGAAAGGTGTTCTCGTATTCTGATACGTAGCTCACGTATCCTACTGCCTACATACACTTTTTGGCAAACATAAAGGATAGCATGGACAATGTACTTAGAATTGAAATTGATGAAATCGCATACCTGAGACCATGGTGACATGTGAACTTGTTTGTTGTGAGAGCAAAAGTTGCACGTACCACATGTGTAAAAACCGAAGGGGCTGGTTTTAAGCCAGCTAAGGTGTTTGGGCTGATCACACTGAGGTTCAAGAAATGAGGGACTGCACACTCATTTGCACTATTTGTCTTTTGGTAAAACTCAGTACCTACTTATGGTTGGCTTGCATCGGTAGGTCACGGATGCATTGCTGGTGGTACTTTTTACACTGAGGTCAGACTATAACCAATTTTTTTAGAATGGAGCTTACAATGCATTTGCTTTTTTGGTTTCCTATTACCCTTTGTGTCAATTAGGATCTAAAATAATCGGGCTATATATGCCTGTCAAAGAAGGGTTCTTTCTACTTGTACATTGACTATTGTCACCTGAATTCTGGTTTGCTTATAATTATCCATACAAACCCAGTATTGGTATACTCACCACTAATCAGTTTCTATTTGTTTTTTCCCTCCTCTTCCCTTTTCCCTTTCTACTTTTCCCATACTACATTTTTGTTTACTTTGTGGCGACTTTTATTTTTATCTTTATCCACACATTTTTATCATTGCTTATTTTTAACTTTGACGGTATCTCTCTTGGCATTTAATAATGAGATTTGGAACTTGGGTCCTCATTTTCCTCTATGTTTCTCTCTTTTTGTTTGCCATGTACTGTTATTATGTGCTTCTTATGCTCATCATATTGTATTTCACTTTATATGTTTTTTTCTTTCACTCATCCTTGCCTTGATAAAGACCCAGGAAAAGTGGAAAAACATGTTGGCAAAGTTCACAAAGTTGACCAAGTTTTGATACATTTGATGCACAACTGTGATTAAAACACAGATTGTAGTAACTGCAATTCACATTTTCTCACTCTAGGGAAGTGCGCCACCCCATAAAAACCCTGGACCACGGCCTTCCTTTCTGCAGGCGTTCTGGGCATGTAGATGTGCCTGGCGACTGAGGGGCGTGCAGTCATTATTGCCAACACCTGGTGTAGTCAGCGTGACTGCGTGGGCTGTGAGATGCACCCAACTATGGCAGTTGTCCACTGAAATTACCCAGTGGCCAAAGAATGCAGAACATTGAGCACCTTTTCCAAGGGGATCAGTGCTTGGGAGCACAGGGTGGGAGGTGTAAGGTCATCCTCCCACTCCGTGGCCAGGTCTAATATGATATGAGGTGGAAACCTATACCTGCCATAGACCTAGTCATAAGGCATCCCAAAAAGGCCGGTCGTAGGTAGAAAAATCTGGGCCCTGGTCATCCTCTTCCTCCTGTGGTGTCCCACGATCAATGATGCGACAAATGGTACATTCATTGTATCTGTATATGCGCGTTGGTTGATCGTGCTGGCTTTTTATGTATTTATTTTTGTGCCCATTGATGTATCCACCAGCTATCGCGTGACGTATGTGTGTAAGGATTTGCATGTATTTTACCACGCACCATCGAACCCTGTTCAATTCCATGAATACAGGTTTTTAGCGCGCATATGGGCGTTGCAAGGATTTTACTTTGGTACACCCCTCGTTACGCCCATATTTTCGTTGTTGTTCCCCATTCCACGTGTTCTGCCCCCTTGTTAGGTGACTGTACAGAACCCAACTCAAGTCCCTGGTAAGCCCCATGCATTGTGTTCCATGAATACACAAACTGGTGCTTGCAGGCGATTTTGCGGGCAAGCCCCCTATTTTCCGCCAAATCATTCCATGAATTATGCCCTTTATGTTGTCCACAGCCAAAGTTATTCCCCATCCTTTTTCTAGAGCATAAATCCATTTCCCTGCACCTGCAGTGAGGGATGACAAACTATTCATCAAATTCTCTTTGTCCATATTCGGCCAAGGTACATAGTCAACCTTTCTGTAATAAGGGGAACCGCGTCCCAAGCTAATTATTTTCTCCCATTTCTCTGTCCCCTTTAGCCATCACTACAGCCATGCAGGTGTGTTCTCTCCTAAGTTCCTTTCTTCCTTAGCTTCATGCTCCGATAATGTCCCCATTTCCTCTTCTTCCTCACCGGCCTTGCAAACGTAGTCGGTGTCAGACTGCCCATGCAATGAAAATGTGTTCTCGACACTAGGTTTGCTGTCTAGTTTGAACATTAAAGTATTGCAATGATTATTCCGAGATGATATTCGCACTTGGTACATTTGTAGTTTGCACACTGAATATAGTCCAAAATGTGTCACAAAGTGAATTATATGGTGAATTCAATTCTTGTGAAGATTACTATCTGTAGTGCAAAGAATTATATTTATTTCTTAGTGTTCACAAAACAGTCGACACGTGTTTCGACCACGTTGGTCGTTCTCAAGGCCCTGTCTGAAATGTCTAGGTCACAAATCTTAGAGACCAATCCATTCCACTTCCGTCTATGTGTTGGCCACTCTGAGTAATGAATGTTCCAATGCAGAAAACCGTCTTGATAGAATCTGAAGTCAGATACCCTGATGAGCAACTAATCGAATTGCCTTCAACAAGGTGAACATTTCATTCACATGTGTTTATTATCGCGCTGCATATAGACGGGGTTCAATCCCCAGAAACCAAGTCCTTGCCTGAATGGCGTTGAACATGATCTGGCCTGAACTCCACTAATCGGGGGGAGGGCTGTTGCCATACATTGCTGCCCCTCCTCCTGTTCCCTTGCTGCGCGCACAAGCTCCTCCTCTGCTTCCTTCAACACCTCATCAATATCTCTCTGCACGGCCGTCCCTATCTATGTAATCAATGTAGTACTAGCAGTGCCTTTTACCATACTTCTTCCATGTGTTGTAGTCCTTTTTACTTCATCTCTTTGCCTGTCAGTGGCTTATCGTAGATGGATGTAACTCACTGCAGGCTTTAGATTAAAGGACACACTCAGAGGCAGGGCAAATGGTACGATTGCAGCTGATGTGCGTGCTTCAGTGGCTGTGTAAGCCTGGGCAGGGGTTCTAATGTTCTTCTTTGCCTTTCCCCCTTATCACTGGGTGCTCCTTCCTCCTCATACAATTTCCACAACCTCCAAAACGCTTTGCTGTTCTTCATATTTTGTCCCTTATGTTTCGATGTGAGGTATGCACACATGTGCCCTAGGATGTGCCTCGCATGCGTACCCTCTCTGGGACATGGTGTGAAATGTTTCCCTGCTGTGTCTTGTACCCACTCAAAATGATATTTCAATATCTTGTCCCGGTGCTGTGAAAGTTTATCACACATGTGCTCCAATAGAGTCGCCATAGTGCTGATGATACACCCATTTTCCTTTATAAACACTGTGTCACCAGTGCCCGCTACCTATTCCTTCTGCTTATTTACCCTTTGTCAATATCAAATGCAATAGAATTCAAATATACATTTAAAACCCCAATTTCACAATGCACATTTTCAACCAGTTGTTTTCACTAGTCCCCAGACATCTACAACACACACCACACCCTTCACATAAACATCCCCTTATAAGTCAGTCAGCCATACTTCACTAAACATAAATGCACCCAAAAGCACAGCCCATCCAACTAAAGCCAAATACCTCACCCAATATTGCCTTAAACACAACAAAAAACCTCTCCTCTAACAATAAAAATGTGAATGACACAACTGTGCACAAAAATACACCTCCAAGTTATACACTTCTAAATGCCACAATTACCTCTTCTCATCCTCTACAATTTAAAATATCCCTCCTAGCTATTATCCCAAAATGATTTCACATGTATGTGTTAGTGTTATTCTACTTATGACATCATCTTACCTCCAAACAGAGGAGATCCCCTTCCATAATCCACATGCAATACTACATAACAATACTTCGCTACTTATGGCATCAATGGAGAAGATCACTTGTCAAAATCCTCATTCAACACTGCACTCCACCGTCCTTCTCTTGCTTTGGAGTTATCTCTTTTCCAATCCACATGCACTACTACACAATGCTGCCTTTGCCCTACACTAGTTGCACTTCTCAATAATAAAAGTTACAAGGAAAAAATCAACAAGACCAAATACCCCACTGCACCTTGTGCTTTCATGTGAGGATGCACTCATGTGTTTATCAGCCCTCCAACTCCCTCACCCAATGCCTGCATCATCCAGGGCAGGCAGTCATGCCCAGGGGATCAGGAAGGCCTTTTGGAAACTCAGCGTCTGCGATACCTCATCATTTGTGCACACCAAAAGGGGTCTCTATCGGCTGGCTCCACCTCCCCCTGGCATGTGGTGGAGTGCCCCCAGCACCTCAGGTCTTGCTGGAGGCTCCATATTTTGAGATATTGGCATTCCCAGGACAGGTCCAAAAATAGAAAAGTAATCCACAGAACACAAAAAAGGAGTACACCTCTTGCAGGATAACCCACACAATGTATTTACACATCACGGGCGGGAAGATGAACTGAACATAGCCAACTTCACATGCTCACTGCAGGCTGCACACATCAAACAAAACATTATTGCATTGCAAAAGAAATGTAGCAAATGCATCATTCTAGCATTATCAATGCCTGGTCGTAACCAGTCCAATGAGCAGCAAACCAACACGGCACACCCCTCCTCTATTCATTCCCCATTCCCACTGTGTGCACCTGCTTACTATATAGCTCCCTAACTCGATACATATTGCCAATCTAGTAACCTCCTTACCAATAATGACCTGTCAAAACATGTGACAGGCCCACTGCTGAACACTGCTCCTGGACCATCATTTCTGCAATTTCTCCATATTATTCAGCCAATTTCACATTGTGGCGGCCTCAGAACTAATCCCACCCCTCACTGTCACCTTTACAGACATTATGTATTCTGTACCTTTCCATTTCTTATGAGGCAGCATTTGCTGTCTGAGACTGGGTCTTCATCCCTTGAAAAGTGCTTCCCTTGCTATAATAAGATGGCCACTATCTCATATGCCGCCCCACCTTCCCTTGAGCACTCAGCCTGCTTGCAGGACAGGACGAAATTCAATCACTAGATTCCAACTAACAACTATGGCCTAATACACTATAATAGCAGCTCAATACCTCTAACTGATGCCTACTTAAATATGGCAAAGCTCTTGTTCATAGTACCTAGCATCCCTACACTCACCAGACACAATAATGCAGTTATGTGTGTTCCAAACTAGGTTTCTAAAAAATCCCATCAGCAAAACGTGCAAATGTTTGCCATGAAAGTAAATCTAGGGTGATAGGCTGTGTGCGTGCTGGGCCAGATGGTGAAAGAAGGACTCTTTGTTCTTAGCTGTCATGTAACCCAAAAATGTAGTGCCATGAGCTTGATTGTGGGCAGGTGTGCTACACAATGGGCCTCATTATGACTCTGGCGGTAGCCGTAGCTGTTCACAACCGGCACGACTGCCACCAGAGTCATTTTATGTGCAGAACTCAGCAAACGGAACTTACTGGGGCATAATAGCCCTGGCGGTCCTGGCAATTCCCCATTGCCAGGTGCCGGAAAATATTACTCCCCATTCCCATTTGAGTCCCAGTTGGCTAAATGGGAATGGGGAGGACCGATACACCGGCACCATTCATCAATGGTGCCAGTGCATCCGTCGAGGTCTGCGAGCAGGTGCCGTCCCATCCGCCAGGTCAGACATGGCGGGCTGAAAAGCACCCGCTCGCAGAACTCGTAGTTTGCCGGTCAGGAAACAAGGGTATTGGCAAGCATACTGGTACCATTGTTTCCGGACTGGCAAACTTGTAATGACCCCCAATTGCTCCACCATATTACTTCACATGGAACAACATACCCAAATGATGTGGGATAGCACCATGGCTGTACTTCCAACAGAAGCACATACAACAAGCACCCTTGTGGTGGCTAGATAACATACCGCATGAGAGAGTGGAACGTTCCTAGCTCCCACAATAATGTTGCCCTACACCTGTCCTTCGTGGGGGACAAATAGTATGGACCAAGTCTGCACTCTACGGTGAAGAAATCTATTGGAAATAGGCAGTATTCTACACCCTTGCAAAGAAATTCTTCCCAATGAAGGCCTTATGTGCCCAAACAAGATACATCAAGAAGTAAGATGTGCATACATAATTTAAGGTACCAAAACAAACCTGCAGCTTAAACTGTAGTGCCTATAGGCTGTCCACAGCCCAACCTCCCTAAAACGAAGAAGCCATGACTATCCATTTATCTCGGGATGAAGGCTAGCCCGGTGTGTGACAGAATAAGACTTATTGCATACAAGTGGAAATTGATGATCATAGAGAAATGGGTTTGAACCATCGTCCAGAGGGGATACATGATACATTTATTGGGGCACCAACTCCATCAGACATGATTTCAACATGCATTTTCAGGAACAACACATTGATGAATCAGGCTGTGGCAGCACCCTATGCAAAGAATGCAATAGAATCTGTTCAAGCACACACTTAGAGGACAGGCTTCTTGTTAATCATGTTCTTTGTGAAGAAGACATCTGGATAAGATTGCCTTGTGTTAGGCCACAAGAGGCTGAATAAATGGGCGATACCCTTTAATTAGAAGATCCCGCAATCTTATTCTTGTTTTAATGCCAGCGGAGGGCATCAATCGATCCTTAGGATGCTTACCATTATGTCCAACTCTATCTTCAGCATTGGAAATCTATCTGGTTGTTCATATCCGGCAGGCATTTCCAATACAAACTCCTTTGCTTTCAGCTCAAAACAGCCCTGAAGATATTTTTCAAGGTGGTTACACCTTTGGTGGGAGTCCTGTATGAAAGGGCATTCATATTACATCCATACATGGATTACTGACCGATCCATGTAAGCATCAGCGTGAAAGTGCTCGAAGATGTGGCTCAAGTCTCATAGATCCTGAAATCACTAGGATTCCCATTGAACTATTAGAAGTCTAGACCAGCGGCTGAGCCAGAAAGGGATGGCAAGTGGCCAGCGACCATGGGCCAATCCTCTATCTATAAACAACCCCTCTGCAGCTCGATGGGTCCGTAAGCCACTATTAAGCACTGTGATTCATAACAACTATCACAGAGTCAGTAAGCTGTTGACCATTCAGCACCGGGCTCTGTGCACTGCAACTCAGGTTGCCAGAATGTCCAGTTCAGATCCCGGCCAGATTACATTTTTTATTAGTACCCCAGTGAGAGACAATCAGAATGCATAAAGCATTCTGATTGGCTCTCGCCAGGTCCCTACCCAGCCAGGAATCCCTCCATCGGGATTCCACGGCCTTTGTCCCCGGCGGGGGGCGTGGCAGCCCCTCAGCCAATGAGAAGGCTCGAAGCGGGGCCATCCCCGCTCCGAGCCTCCCCACGGCTGAGAGGGTGCCTTCGCCCCCCGCCGGGGACTCGGGGTAAGTCTTTTTTAAAAGTAAACATTTTATTTTTCCCTTCCCTTACCTTCTTGATCCTGCGTCCCCGGCGGGGGACGATGGAAGCCTCCAGCCATGTGGAGACTCGGAGCGGGGCCATCCCCGCTCTGCGCCTCCACACGGCTGGGGGCTTCCCTCGTCCCACGCCGGGGACACAGGTACTTTTTTTTTCTTTTTCCCCCGTCCCACTCCCGCCCTCCTAACCCCACTTACTTTTTTTTAACCTTTTTCGGGAGCGGACGCGCTGGGAACACTTGTGTTCCCAGCGCGTCCGCTCCCGATGGCCGCCATGGAAAGGGAAAACAGAATCCGTTTTCCCTTTCCATGGCGGCGGCCATTTTCTTGGTCGTTTTTTTTTTCTGTCCCAAAACGCTTTTTGGGACAGAAATAAATTGCTTTTAGTACCCCGGTCACGCACATTTTGTGGGCCGGGATACTAATAGCAATAGAACCCTCACGGGCCTTACCTATGGGCTCCGGGGCATTACCTGAGTCGGTAATGCCCCCGCCGCTCGGGTTCTATTGCTTAAATAATTCATCTGCAACCCTCCTGCATCCTGATACGAATGAAGCTGAGCCTAGCATGAAAAGCTACTTTTTAAAATTTTAAAAGTGCTCGCATGAATGCATGCTTGTAATGGCGTGCAATGTGTGTACATCTAAGAATGATTGTGGGTGTTCATTTTTGTGTGTCTGTATGTATGTGTGTGAGTCTCACTGTGTGACTTTGGGAATATGCCAACACTGTTTTCAGAATAGCCTCTACACATGAAACATATTTTGGTCTTCCTTATATTTTGGAAGACTGCAGATGCCATAGGTTGTTGCATAATATGAGTCAAGTGAGAAAATACTCGCCTTATGTTTTGAATTGACTTAGTATCAATGGTTCCAAATAATGTATATTCAATATAGATGTATTTTCAGGCAAGGTCCAATTATTATTGGTAGGTTGTTTGGGACTGTTAATTATGATGTAGGAGTGTTTTCTTTTTTTTGCATATGAATATTTTGTTGGGGTCTAAAAGTGTTACATTTAAATGCAAAATACCAAGGATCCCTTCTTTAAGGTTGCTAAAATCTACATGTGTTGGTAGTATTATGTGCACCAGATTGTCTGCCTCCCTGTTAGTTTAATGTTTCTTTAATTTACAGTTGGAGTTCAATAAAGCTATGTTTATATTTTCATCATTTATTTTGAGGTTTTCCAACTGTTACTGGTGCAGGATGTTACTTTTCTTTAGTTGCTGCATTTTGCCCAGGGTCACACGAGTGACAGCCACACCTATATAAAGAACTCAGGTACGCCACTACAGTGGCAGTGCAGTCGTCTCCCGCATATCACACAGGTTGCTTCAGAAAGGTTTCTATCACATGTCGATCTTTGGGTACTGTAACTCTGCATTAACTCTTAACAGCACCTAGGGCTTCTCAAATTAATATTTTATCTTCCATGCACCTATCATGTACTATAGCACTCGCTATGCAGCAAGTTAAGTGGAAAGGCCTTGGGATGTCCATGAAACCATAGAAATGTGGTAAATAAAGGGCCTTCTTTTAAGATTAAAAGGTATATAATAGCACTACCTGACATGCAGATACTACTTAATAGTATGATACTTCCTGGGCATTTGATGGTGAATGGTGGGTTTACCTTGAGACATTATATCAATGCTTTTATACCAGCTACAACTGTTGGCTTTGTCATTTCCTGTTTTTTCAAGATATTCTTCTTGGTGTCCATGTTTATCTCACTGAGAAAATCATTGTTTGAGAATGCAACAGCGTCACATCTAAGTTAAGAGAAAACCAGTCTCTTTGGGACTTTAAATGGTTAAAATCTATACATCTTTCTTTTCGGGGCTTGAAACTGCATTACCATTATTGTATACATGATAAGTCCATCAGTTAGATGGCAATGATATACTTCCCCTTGTATTAGCCTTAGTCATTTTCTCCAATGCCTTCAATGGCAAGATCATGTCAATCTTACAAAATGGTACCTGGGGCATTCGAAAAGCACAATTCTGTGCTGAATACCCACTCACTGGGATGAGATGAACCTTGTGCCAGGCATTGATGTCAGCCTCTGTAATTAAAAAAAGGCTCCTGTTGCAAACACCATCTTTTTGTTCATAAGGGACTAACTCTTCGTGGTTCCTAAATCCAGCAAACCTCACCTTTTATGAGAGAGGGAACATTATCTCCAGAAAAAAGAAGCCAGACAGCCTTATTCCCAAATGGAGTGACATATGTAGCAGCAGTGTTGTCCTCACCAACAAATGATATCTGAATGGTAAATATGGTTCATGGTTAAACATATGTTCATGTTAGGGTGAAAGTTGTGAAAAATAAAGGAACACCAAGACATGTTTGGATAATGTTCACAATGATTCAAGCATGCAACCCTCTCATCACAGATATATTTGGCAAATATACAAATCTGTGGTCATTGTTATGTTTGAAAAACACATTTCATTATATGCAAAGCATCAAGTAACCACCATTGATGCTGTTTGTTCCATTCTCTTTTCACACATAAACATTTCAAAAGAGTACAATACGAATGAATCCGTAATAGTGACCTATCAAAAAATAATGTCATGGTTATTCCAGGTTTTGATAAAGTGATGTTCTCAGAGAGACATGTAATTAACAGTTTTATTAAGACTGCAATATATATTGGTAGTCAGGCCTCCTGATAAGTGTCATTCAAGGCCTTATTGCAAATTACATTCTTGTAAATCCAACACCTTTTTATCTTTCCAGGCTTATCATTTACATACGAGTTGAGAGCAGAGGACAGATGATTTGACAGAAATCAGAACACATTCTTTGATTCTTCTCTGCATGCATGAAATTGCAATGCAGAGAGCAGCGTCTAAAAGCAGACATTTATTTTCTGCTGTTTCTGAAAAGCTCATTCCACACAGCTTAGACAGTGACATAAGGAAGGGGTTGATTCTGTTCAATTGATGTGTTTTGTGTCTGTAGATGCTAAAGGAGAGAACCTGTATTTCTCTAGCTTTGTAGGATCTTATCAGCAATATGATGGAAACGGTTACAAATGGGAAGTGAATACACTGTGGCACAACAACATTGTTCAAAGTCTCCCCTGTGTTGTGTGCTTTTATTATCAATATGTGACGTGTTGATACACATGAATGTATAGAAGCTTTTCCATGTATTGAATGAAGCCAGGCATCGGTGCTACACAAGACTGTATTTTTTCTCTTATGTGTTCTATTCCTTTTCAAGTTTAGTCATGCTCTGGTTGCCTGCGCATACTTTTTAAATTCTTGTGGAGGCGAATCATGTTTACCCTTCCAAATTAAGGTATACTCTATTTATAAAAACAGTATATGAAACATTTCCGCCTCAAATCTGTTTTTGAGGCACAGCAGAGTGTGCTATGTCTAGTTTAAAGATCCATTCAACCTTATCTTAGACAACGTGGTTAACGGTGCTATAACGGTACCTTTTTGCATGCATGGGAATTTCAATGCCTTAGTGCTCATCTGTTCCATTTGCGTTCTACCGCACCCTGTCTTACTGTTGTTAATTGTGAGGCGAACTTGCCTTTCAGTTACAATGTGGACCAATGACACATGACGATTTCCATACAGCTTTAACTTTTTGCATTCATCGTCTGGATGTCACACGCTTTCTACTTATCTGCACAGGACAAAACTAATTTGTACTCCTTTGAACTCCCATTTACTCTCAAACTTTAAAAATAGAGAGTACAATACTACCACCGCACCATTTTATCTGGAGCACTGCTGGAAATGATCATAAGTAACAAACAGTGTAACAGTTTGAAAAAAAACGGTTTACAATGTTAGAAGAAAACAATAATTGCGTGTCCTTTTATTCGCTTTTTTGCTATTTTGTGTCTCAAATGTTCCTTCCTTTTCCCCCTCGATTTCTCCTTTCCCCCATGTTTATATTAGTGCACAACTGTTTTAACCATGTTAAAATTGGCTGCTACCAATGTGTGTAATACTGTTCATATGTATGCGCCATTCAATTAAATAGGTGTAGTGCGGGATTACTGTTATGTGTGTAAAATTGAGTTGATTAAATGAACATCAGTATTTATGTCTACATATGTGTAGGGTTGCATAATGACATAACATGTCAAGATATGATACATTTTGTTTGATCTTATTTTATTTTGATTTGTAACTTGCCCAATCCAAATGAAGTCCTAAATAAAGTGAGGACACTAAAGCCTAGGACAACAGAAATACATTGTTAAAAATAACCATCATGAATTCACTTGTAGCTGGGCTTGGATTCATAAAACCCCTCAAAAACATGCAGGTACAATGTAATGCAATACACACTTTATTGTGGAATGGAAATGAAATCGCATCATGGTGTCAAAGTGTAGTGCAATCAGAGACGTTTTACAGTGTAACTGTAAAGACCACTTTATTCAAGTGAACTGTAAATTTAAAGTGTAGTGTGTTTAACATGAACATGTATTATGGTGCTTTTACTGTAAATGTTCCCTCGCAATGTTTTAACATACATGCATTATCTGGTTTCATAATGAAAAACGTTGTATCTGTGGAAAAACAAAACTGTAAACAAAGACACCTTATAAATCAGTACTCACTTGTCTGATTGGCCACTTCACCACATGGCCCTCAATGGATGTGTTCCAGCAGGGGTTCACAGGTACTGGGCTGTGGTAACTCTATGACATTGTCTGTCACTCCTTTGGGGACTATTTAGAATCGTGCAGCCTCCAGAGATAGCCTACCAACTTGAGGGGAGAGCGGAGGAAGCCTGACTGAACGCAGGGCCTCTGTCCTAGCATCTCCCATTAAGAGCGTTAGATGGCCTGCTTCTGCTTAACCAGATGGGCCCATCTTACACGCAGGCAGACGACCAGCCTGCGTGCTCAGGATTTCGGAATTAAACAATATCGAGAGAAGATACTGGCCCTCATTCTGAGTTTGGAGGTAAGTAATGTCCCTTACCGGCATGGCGCAAATAGCGTGTCCGTGCTGGCACCAGACCGCTAATAGAGGACTATTACAAGTTCGCGGGCACGAGCTTTGCGCCATGCCAGTGAGGTACCTAGCGCCATGCCGCAAAAGGCTCCCAAAAAGCCCTTACCGGCATCAAGCGTAGCGTAGATAACACTACCGACACAGTTCAATGAGTTATTAGCGGTGACAGTAAATAGCGGTGACTGTAATTAGCGGACACCGATATTTACAGTCATCGCTAATAAGCAGAACCAGAAATAGCGTCATCGCAGAGGAACGGGAAGGAGCACGGCGGCCATCTTTAAAAACACAATCCATTGCCACCCTCAGCACACAGGACCCCTGGGACACTGCTGATCATCAGAAAACTTCCTCCCACAAGACAAGAATGCCGAAGGCCCTGAAGAAGGGATCTTCCCGCCTCAGAAAGGAAAGATTTAATCAGGACAAGCTCCAGATGCTTGTGGACACTTTGCACGGGCATGCAGGCACAGTCTTCTCCAGCAACATGAGGAGATAGGCAGTGCTTCATAAAAAGGAGATCTGGGCACTTGTTGCCCAGAAGTTTAGTGCAGTGGGCAAAACACCCCGCACAGTGAAAGACTGCCGTAAGTGATGGGACGACCTGCGCCTAAGGGTGCGCAACATATTATCCGTCAATCGCAGCCAGGCCATGGAAACTGGAGGAGGACCTAGATCACCCATAAAGCTCACCCCGTGGGAGGACACATGCGCAAGCATGATTGGGACAGAATCCATTGAAAGCGTAGGCGAGATGGAGTGTGGCACCACTACATCTGGCGATGGAGGTGAGTGTCCAAAGTGAACACTGCTATGCCAAATCTGATGAAAGTCAACGCCAATGTCAGTCCAAAGAGTCGTGCCATGGTCGGCCACACACACACTCCCTGTAAAGTAGGCCGAAGCATCAGAGACACATGGTGATGCCTGCTGCAAGGCAATATCGTACATGACACATACCACACAAAGTAGGAAATTCCACAAGGCACACAGCGTGCATGACCAAAATAGCATGCATGTCAGACAGCACTATTCCTGGCCAAGATGAGTGACGCCGACATATGCCTGCATTAACCACCCATGTATGAAATGATGTGCCCATTCCAACACAAATGCCTATTGCCCACATGTGTGTGGATGAGCAATTGTCCCAATGTATGTATGATGCCTATCTAAACATCACTCATGCCGTCCCTCTTTTCCACCCCCACAGGCAGTGACCATGACAGCGATGAGCAGCATCACTCATGCCGTCCCTCTTTTCCACCCCCACAGGCAGTGACCATGACAGCGATGAGCAGCACGCCACCCCTGCACAGGCCACACCCAGGAAGGGGTCCCAGGCGGACAGCAACCGGCCATCAACCTCCAGGTGACAAGCCAGTGTGCGCTGTGTCCCAGCAACCAAGCCACCACAAGTACACATTGCACCTGTACCACCAAGGCCTCTGAAGGGCACAGCACCACCACCACCCCCACCCACTGTCCTGCCTTGAGACACCTGTGAGACACCCCATTCAGATGAGTCTAGTGTGGCTGGGGAGGTTGCAGCCACGGCACCCCTGACAGTGGATGACAGCCAGGAGGACATCTGGGGCACCATGGAGGACGATATTATGGATGTGGTCCTTACCCCAACCCAAATTGCATCCACCCAAGTATCATCGATTGATACCGGGAACACAACCACCCCAGAGCTGTCCGGCCATGACCACCCCTAGGAACATCTCAGTTCAGTTTTCAGTGTTGGGGAGGATGAGCAGGCTGGGCATGACAGCCAGCTTCCCAGTACATCCACAGGTGCACCCGCTAGGCCACAGTGGACTGACCTGCTCACTGAACTCTTTCGTGAGTTTGTACAGGACAACCGTCAGGCCAGAGAGGAGTGGTGTACAGAATTAGATGCACTAGGCCGGTCCATTACAGACAACACCAACCGCCTCTGCGATGAGGTCTCAGTCCTCCGGCAGGTGCTAGGGCGCATCGTGGATGCCTTGGAGGCCGGTCATCCTGCCCCACAACCTCAGCAGGAGGCCACACCGTGGTCCTGCAGTTCCACCCAAACGAGCCCGCTCCGCAGGTCGGTCCGTGCACAGAGCCGACGAGACATGCCACCCCCTGGCTCAGGGAGTGCCGAGTGAATGGCATGGCAGCCTCATGTATGCTTAGGGGACTCAATGGGACTTGCGTGGGAGGGGAAAATGGAGGGGGGTGCTGGTGCGTGGGGGAGTTGTTGGGGGAGGGGGAAGGGGGTGAGAGTGTGTGGGGGGTTTTGTCACTTATGTTTCAATACACCGGTTGTTTGAAAAAGAAGACCTGAGTGGACATTCATCAATGCGCATGTGTCATTTAATCATTTACAGTGTATAGTGTACATGTACCCACACAACCAGTGCCCTCTGTCCAACCATCATGTCACCCTCTGCTGAAATGCGTGTCAGAAATATTGTGCAATCACTGACTGGCGCACAGCACGTCCCTCCTGTGCATCGGCACTGTGATGAAGTCCTGCCACATCTTCATCTTCCCCTTCATCATCATCAGGTGGTAGCAGTTCAATGTCAGGGGGCAGGGGCACATTCCGGCTGATACACATATTGTGCACATTACACATGCCATGATGATCTTGGCCACCTTCTCATGCCTATAGAGGAGTACCCCACCCGACCGGCTGAGGCAGCGTAATTGTGCCTTCAACAGGCCAAAGGTCTGCTCGCTGACCATACTGGTACAGGTATGGGAACGATTGTAGTCCTCCTCGTGCCTGTTCTGTGGGTTTCGGACAGGGGTGAGGAGCCACGGCTTCAAGGGATAGCCAATATCACCTGTATGAGAGGAAAATGAAGGTAAATGTCAGGGGAATCATGAAGAACAGCTGTACTAGTCACACATGCCAGCAGGTTATTGTTGCCCACATGCACATGTCCCTGGATATATTTACGACATTTTCTGTCCCTCCATGTGTCCTGTGCAATGGTCTAATGGTGTGGATTGCATCTTCAAGATGATGCATGGTGTGCACTGCTGTCTTGTTGTATGTGCATCGGGCATGCATACAGCTGTGTTAGTGTCAAATTAGTGAGGTGCTGTGTCCTGTGAGATTTACTTAGAGGGAGCGTTGGCAGTAGTCTGTGCAATATTGGGAAATCAGCATTGATCATTCCCATGGTGACATGCAGCACTCCTGTGAGTGTGCCGGCCCTGTGCCCGACAGTGGATTCCTTAGTAGGTGCAGTTTGATGCACTCCCAGGGATGCTTTCCCTGTGTGATGATATGCTGGAGACAGCAACATGGTGCATATGCACTGCATGGTGCAGGATGGCATTCGGGAGGGTGAGGGTCGCTGATGGGTGGTGCACGTGTTGTTGGATGTGGGGTGGTTTTCTGTTAGTCATGTTGTGATAGGTGTCGACCTTATTTCATTCATATGGGATTTGTGTGTCTTGTACGGTTTGTGATGGTTTTGGGCACACTGTTTGGTGATGTGCACATCGTGCAGTCACGTCAACATTGGCAGCATGGTGGTGTGTGCATCTCTCCCCCCTTTTCAATGCCTTGTGCCAGTCCTACTACTTACCAAGCAGCCAGGCACGTCGTCCAGCATGTCGCTCCATGAAGCATGGCAGCATGGAGTTCCGCAGGACCAAAGAGTCGATCCTGGATTTCGGGCACAACAATGTGTGATGATCTTGCTGGTGTTGCATGCCATCTGCACATTGATGGAGTGGTATTGCTTGTGGTTGCGGTACACTGGCTCCATGGCATGCAGGACCACCAACTCCACGTCGGTGCAGTTGAGGGCACCTACACAATTTGGCATGCCTGCCAGTGCATGGAAGGCAACTTTTGTATCAAATATCTCATGGGAAGTCTGTGGTAGGGATATGTAGTCCCTCGTGTGCTTGAGGAGGGCATCCAGTACTTGGTTCAGTATCTGGGAAAAAAAGGGTTGAGATATGCCATGCATGTGCTCCACTGTGTGCTGGTAGGTGCCTGTTGCAAGGAAGTGGAGCACAGACACTACCTTCAGTAGAGGGGGGGATGGCGGTGCGTATTTCAATGAGGCTCACTATGTAGTTGTGTATCAGGTCCACTATGGTGGTGATGGTGTCCCGGTCCAGACGGTACAGGGTGTAGATCTGCTCTGGGGTTAGGTTGAATGGACTGGCTCTGATGCGAGGGATTGGGGGTTGCCTTTGTGGTAACAGTGGCTGCACTGGTGGGGCATGCTGGGCTTGTCTCACCCTCCCTCTCCTCCTGCGTCTCCTCTGTGGTGGAGGCTTTTGTTGTTGATTTTGTGGCAATGCAATCAAGTCCTCCAGCTCCAGTAATGCTGCCACTATTGGAATCATCTTGGTGTGGGAGGGGGTGTGGTTGTGGGTGTGCTCCTTTTGTACTGGGCCAGACTCCATTGCCTCCACCTGTGCTGATTGTGTGCACCTGTGGAAGTTGGGAGCACTGCTCAGGGCATTTAACGGTAGGTCGGCGATGCCGGTATTTATGGCATGTCGGTAAGCACTATTTCTGACTTCATGAGGCCTTTATTTGCATCTCCGCCTCACTTGGTTTCTACTCCAGTTCATGGCATGCCGCTAATGCCGGCATGGTGGGTCGTGTGCATGTGCCCACACCATTATTAACGGCTCCGTACTTCACGATGCCTTTAATAGCGGTCTGGTAGGTCAGAATATCCCATAGCGGTAATCGATGCCGGTATTCCTTTACCGGTATCGTTTTTCCCTTAGCACCAACTTTGGAATGACCCCCACTGTCTGTTGCCACTAGAGAACACACAAACGTGAGACATTTGGTGGCCCGCGTTCCCTTTTCCTGTCAGTGCTCTGATCCCAGACCCTTCATCTGAGTGTGAAACAAGTACCAAGACAAATAATAATCCTGAAATAGCCTACCAAGGCATTTCCCAACCTCTGGGTGGTATGCACCAAGAAAAAAGAACCAAGGTGAGTTATCTGTGGCTTTGCACTGTGTTTCATGTATTTCACTGTGTTTCCTGTATGCCTCGCCTGCACTCCAGAGAGAAAACAAATGAAAGAGGAGGTCTTGGCTACACTGCAGCTCAAGTGATTCTTGGGAGCATGTCCTTGATCGGTCAGAGTTCACTTGCTGTCCCTCAGCAGCCCCATGTGCCTCGTATGCACCTGGCATCCTTCTCTTGTACAGAAGAACATAATATCCTACTAGCATGGAACACACTGTGCCCTAATCTCCGCTTCTCATTAGTGCATGCCCAGCATTATTTTGAAGGAGAGAAGAAATGGTGTGCCCATCCTGTCTTCCGCTCATCTCTGAGTCAGATGCCTGTACAATTGGGATATCTGGTATTCATAGGGAAAGGACATACTCCCATTGGCGCTTGTGTCCCTGTGTTAACATGTAATCTGCCTGCTTTATGCATCATGCAAGTATCCTGTGTAGAACTAAGTATAGTTAAGTGACTCAGGGCCTCCTTCCTAACAGGTGTTGCTTTGTTGCTATGTATTTTTCACATTAAATCTGATCAGCCTATCACTCTCCTAACTAAAGTCTGTTCATTGAATTGCAAGAGTTTTGTTATTCTATAGTTTCTTCGGGGCCCACTAGCCATGGTTCAGCCATGGCCATTGTCCACAACCTTTGGCCACGGCCACTGTCCACAACCTTTGGCCACGGCCACTGGACATATTGCACCAATAGGTTTCTTCAGGACCTTTAGCCATGGCCTTCAGCTGTGGCCACTGTACATTTGCTTTTGTTGGAGCCCACAAGCCATGACCTTCAGCCGTGGACACTGTACATGTTGCACCAATATGTTTCAAGTAGCCCCCAGCCATGGCAGATGGCCATGGCCTTTGGCCATTGTTACTGTATATTTTGCACAAATAGGTTTCTATGGGGCCCTCAAGCCATGGCCTTTGGCCATGGCCACTGTACAGGATGCACCAATTGGTTTCATTGGGGCCCACTAGTCATGTCCTTGGGCACAGAGACCATTACCTACTGTCTAGGAGATTCGATCACTGCAAGTATAAAATTACTTTCTTGTTCACTCTCTCCCCATTCCCACAGTATTCCCTCGATGTTCCCCCGTTCACCCGATAACGGCAATGAACTACACATACAGAGGTTTTGAACTACCCATGCCCATGGTATTTCACTGGTTTTTCCCTGATAATGCTCAAAAACCCCCAACTCTTCCCTGTCCTCATAGACACACACCAAGTGCCCTCTTCCTCTTTCTATGGTCCTCCCACTCGCCCCAATTAAATTTTTCCTCCATGGCCCTCTCCTGACCATTATCCTCTCACTGTTTTTTGTGACATATTTTTGTTCTCCAAGGTGGGCTTGATTGAAATGCAAGTGCTGAATTTCAGCGGTTTTGTTCTGATCACCTTAACTCAATCTTAAGAAATGTTTTTTCACTGAATTTCAAGGGTTGCTATACCATAGTTTCCACAGGGCCCACTAGCCATGGCATTCTGCTGTGGCCACTGTACATGTTGTACCAATAGTCTTCTTTCTTGTGTGGCCACTGGTCATGACCTTCAGCCATGGCCGGTGGCCACAGCTGAAAATGACATGTTGCATAGTTTTTTGAGGTCTCAATAGCTATGGCTTTTGGCCGTGGCCTCTGTATGTGTTGCACCAATATCTTTCTTTTGGGCCCACTAGACATGCCCACTGGCCATGTCACACCATTAATTTGCTACCAAACACCTATTGCCCCCTGCCCAGTCTATGTAGACACTGCAGACTTTTTTTTCCAAACTCCTTATTGCCACGATCATTTCACAGTATTCATTTACAATTACATAAATTCCTGCGGTAGAGGAGAGGCTCACTGATTCCTGCAATAACGGGAAAAACTCCAGGTCCCATCACTCCACTTAATTGCTTTTTCCCTCCCTAAACCTCCCTCATTAAGCCAATCACTCATTGCTTTGTCTGATGCTAATTCTTTTCTGAGTTCATCTTGCATTGTTGCTGCTGTAATCTTGTGCGATTCCCACAGTCTTCGCCTGATAAACCAAAAATGTTCTACTTCTAAATGGCTCCCCAACCCACCCCCAAATCCCTATGTCTTCTTTCCCACTGCCAACCTGTAGCCTGAATCGTTTGCTATTGCTATTGGTATTTATTTAACAACTATGGCCAGGCTATCTAAATTATTTCGAAAAAAATGAATCTGTCAAAATGTATAATATAATAATTGCATACACTGATTTCTTTAATTTATGATGTATTTATTGATTGAATTATTTATGGTTATAAATACACACACACAAGCGCACTCACACACACATGAAAGAGCTTACTTCGGTAACTCTCAGTGCTGTCATGCTCATTGAATATTTAATCCCATTTTTGTTTAGTTACTGCTTCTAGTTTGTTCCACACGGTAGGGTCGTGGATGAATAGCGGTTTCTCTCTGTTTTTATTCTGAATACATGATTCACTAGAACTCTCCATGCAGGAGTAGACCTCAATAATCTATCCTAGTTGGGACTGTGGCAATTGGTTGTTCAGGTTATCCAGATCCAGTTCCAAACAGCATTTGGGGTTACAGATGAGAAATTTGAGTTCAATTCAATTATTAATCAGGGGAAGCAGAAGTAGTTTCCCAATGGAGTCAATGAGGTAATGGGGATTTAACACAAAGATGATGATAGCTGCTGTGTTCATGATGTTTAGCACACCGAGGTAGAGCATCTGGCGTACATGGTTGTTATGAAAGCTTGTATTATTAGCATCTTGTGCTGGAGAATCAAGCATGGGGTGATTATTTGTAGTAAATGGAATTTTAAGTGGGCCTGCCTTGTGAGTGTATTAATGTACTGAGTGAATGTTATGTAAGTACTAAACACCGCGCCAAGGTTGTTACTATTTGCCTGCAGGGGTAGGTGAGTCCTGAAGGAAGATGGCCACTGGAAAGTTATGGCTGAGCTGTGAGGGAGCCTATGTTGGTTATCTCTGTCTTAATGGTCTTCAGAAAATGTAGTCCATCCCAGAACTACAATCAGGCAACAGGGAATCTGAAAGCAGGTATTTGGGTTGTTGCTAACTTTAAGGATCACTTGGGTGTTGCAAGCATACATTTTCAATGTATCAGAAGATAAATAATTCTAGGGTGTATTTCAGGAACCACATGTGAACTTTAAACAGATGTAGTGATAAGAATGATCATTGAGGTACTCACCGTTCGGTTGAATGGACCGGCCCATGAGAAAGGACTTCATTCATTTGTGGGCACTGGATTACACCTCCAATAGAAGGTTAATTATGTAGGTAAGTATCTGATAGTTTAAGATGCCAAATTTTACTATTAAGTCAAGTACAATTAGTACATTTCCTTGGATACTGGCTTCTGCCCCCGTACAGACTCTTTGATGTCATGTATCGTGGACTTTGTACTCCTAATGGGATGAAATCCTGGGATTATTTCACAGAAGAGGTTATTATATTCACAATAACCCTGTAACTGCTTAGTAGCATGTCTTCCGTGCACACTGCAGGGAAAGGTCAATATCAAATATGCTTCAAAATAAGAAACAGACAGGGTATGAAACGGCTTTGTCAGAAGTTGTGTGATCAGCACTTGCATAAGGATTTTGGTATATTGGAACTTTACATCTAAATGATGCAATACCTAGTAAAAAAGAGGAGCTAGCTTAAAGATCTGTCTTTGGTAATTAAAGCCAAGCAAAGCTGCTGGGGAGTTGGCCATTCTTTCTTCCTTCATAATGGTGACATTTGTGGGACACATTTTAAATATAAGGTATTGCTAAATAGTGAGGGTGGAGGTGAGACGGTTACATTAAATGAGAATTGGATGGCCATTATTTTCTCCAGGCAAATGTGTCTATCAGTTCCAAGGACATTTTGAAAAGATATGTATTGTTTTTTTTAATTTTTGACTTCACTAATGTGGTTAGATTAAAATGCATGTTTGTATCCAGAGATGGCTCTACAGTAATGCCTATAATGGATGAGGAAGACCACAGTAGTTTATCAAAGATGTTGCTGCTATTATGTTTGATATAACGAACACTTATTCACGAATGTATGTACACTGTCTAGTTCTAATTTAGGCATGTGCATTCCTCCAAGATTCATTTTAGACTGTACAATTGTATTGCCGTTGCCATACATCAACTTTCTAGGCTTTACCAAGGGAATACGATTTCTTTCCTGTAATGCATGTCACTTAAAAAATAGTGTTCTGGGCTCGGTCCATGCTCGGCAGAATCCATCAATAATCACATACCGAAACGTAAATGAATATGATGCACACAATAAAGAATCAAGTCAACGTTGTCACGTGACAGATGTATTTTTCTGCATGTTAAGAATTGTCTTAATTTCTTTCAGAAAAGATTAAACATATGGTTAACGTCATAAGTACGACACTAAATCCCAGAGTGGTACCACCAGATGGTAAATTCCCACAGTGCCTAAACTGTATTGTTGCTTAGTTTGATATTCTGAGAGATATAATTAAAGCAAGGAGGATCTTTAAAGTGCAGGAGTCCTCTACCGGTTCATATTGTGTCCAAATGTTGTTGACTGTTTTACAAGAATGATATATTATTAATTGACTTCAATGCAAGGGTTATGAAGGTTACTCCCCACATGCACGCATATCCACCAGACCACAATAAAGGACACACCCACTAGTGAATGAGACCAGAAGCGTAATTGCAAGTGAAACACATTTATTTATATAAGATATTAGAATGCAAGCAGAGAACTCTGCTGACCAAGAGCGCTGCCACACAATATACAAGCATCATATTATGAACCAAAACAACCTCACGAGTCATGTAACAACATAGGCTATGAAATAACAGTTTCAATTGGTTTGCCCTCAAGGTGCAGGATACGGTATAGGTGATGTCAGGCTGCGATTGGCTGCTGTGTCTGGGTTGATCGGCTGGTACTTGGGTCAGCTGGGCTCATTTCCGCGGTGTGAAGGTCAAACCTAGGTCATGAACAGTTACATTTCTGACTAATCTAAACTAAACAACAATCATTGGCATACAAAGAATAATGGTGGACATGAACTATTATGTTGATGGGGGGCCTTTGTAGAGTATAGACAGATATATGGTTATTCTAACCCTTGTATTTTGTGGGGGTTTGGTGGCACTGGGCCCCTCTCCCAGGTGCCTAGTCTGTGGGGTTCAATCTATAATTTACGCTCCATGGTGCCTCACGAATCAAACGACTAGATAGACAGATGTTAGTCTAGGAGAGAATAAACCACTGCACAGGATTAAGTATATGGTGGGTAATCTGGTGTGATTGTTGGGAGGTGTCATGCAAGCAGTTACCTTCAAAGAGAATGGAGGGCAGGGGACTAGTGGATCATGGCCTGGCAGGGAGGGGGTAGAGAGGGCATGAGCAGATCAGCTGAGATGAATGGGCACAGGGCTTGGAGCTTGCCTCGGTCTCACACTCTGCAGTGGCCACATTATGTTGGCATTCGATACTAGCTAATTACAGTAATAAATGGCTAGACTTCCGTGAGAACAAGGCTTGCGTGGACATGGCAGGTGGTGGAGGTGTCGTAGGCTGTCTGTACGCGGTGCTGGGGAAGGGAGAGCTGAGATCTCAGTGGAGTGAATTTGGGCCTAGCAAAAGATTGCAGATGGCAGGACACAAAATGGAGTTTCTAAACCCATGCATTCAATGGGTTATTGGCGTACTGGGTGGTGTTATGGTGCGTGGATATGTACCAAGGGGGTGAGGGTGTCCCCCCCCTTAGCTTACACATGGTCTGTTGACTGTCGGAATGCTAAAGGGGGTGGTACAATTCCACCTCTCCCCCAACATTCCCCCCTTTCATTACTACTAATGTAACAAATATGTAGTCCCGTTTCGTCTATATTTCTCTGCAACCCTTACTGCCTCATCCCAGGCAGGGGGTAGCCTTTATTGGCATTCAAGCTCTGCACACATTTCTTAGGTTTTCCCCATGACGGGCATACTCTTCAGGAGTGCAAGACCAATATATATATATATATATATATATATATATATATATATATATATTATAAATATACAATACCCATCCCCATCCCCGTCTAAGTCCACCCACACCTCCCTGTGATTTTCAAGATCTTGGGGCTGTTTGGTTATAGTGTGATAAAGGTTGTCTACTATATCGCCTGCTTTGTATATTGTCACCATATGATATTTGGCCTTGTCACTCTCTCCTGTTTGTACTTGGGCTTCTCTAGTTTCATGAGGCACCTTACCATTACTATGTTTGCTACCAATAGTCACCATCATCACACTACTAGGAATCGCATTAGAAAAGCATCAAACCCCTAACTGGCACACACAAAAAATCTTCCGCCGCCCCTTCACTAAGTTGGGATGTCGTACCCCGCTCTGCCCTGGGGATAGGTGGCCTCCCTTGCTCATGCATGCCTCTTAGAAGGGACAACTCTGTTCTGGCCAACGTCAATCGTGTATCTAGGTCTTGTATGAATTTCTCGATACCTAGTGTGGGGGTACTCACCTGGCCGGTTATTCTTTGACTGTCATATGGTGGGGTTGCAGTGGAAGTTGGCTTGGGTGCAGATGGTGAAGAGGACTGTGCTACATATACGGGGTCACTATATCCCTCCAAGGGCACTGGCTTAGTCAGTAGGGGGTATATATATATGTGTTTTTTTCTGATTTGTTCTCCTTTTGCTCTATGGGCCCTTCGCTACCAGCTGTTGTCAGGAGAGATGTGACATGCTCTCCACCCTTACCTGGAGGCACTTCTTCGAAAAGTCTCCACAAGTCTAATATTTCTCTTTGATTCTGCACTTGTTTCCCTTTGTATTTAATAAACAGACATGTGGCAACCATGTCTAACACAGCCTTATCAAAGGACCCTCCCTGGGGCCACACTTGGGGTAGACCCTTCCCTTTCAATTCTGTGACCCACTGGTCATGATACTAAATAATCTTCTCTGCATACCCTGGCAGTGTTTTACAGATATGGGCCTGAGGTGTTTCTGCGCCCATTTTATCAGATTTTAGGTTTTACACAAAACAATGAACATCTTCTGTTAACCTTACACTTGTGTGGGAGGAGAGGGTCTTGGAACTCCCCCCCCCTCCATTCTCACACTTCCGGGTTAGGCCCAGTGGCAGCTGATTTGGGTCCAGGGCCCTGGCCCCGGAGCACCCGTGCGGGAATACCCCTGAACTGGGACCCCCCTTATGACAACATTAGACCAGAATTGAACGAGACTCCATTTTGTGAGCTAGTCTCCATTTTGTAATGGCAGGACAATTGTGAAATCAAAACACAGGCCTGCCGCTCTCCCAGTCAGGCGCACACAGTGACCAAGCTACTCCCCCCACCTCCTCCCCTCTGCCATTTCTGCAGTTGTTCGGTTCTCATGAGAGACTAGCCATGAGAATGCAATAAACTTTACACTGTATCTTCTGTCTTCTGTCATACTTCATCGACCCTGACACGGCCCAGCACAGGGGCCAGCACAGAAGTCATTCTTCCCTATAAACCTGCCCCACACCCAACAGACCCTGGCTATAAAGAATACCATCCCCATATTCCTTAAAACGGGGTCAAACAGCTAGAAGCGGCCCTCAAGTATGATTGATTGCTCGCTCCTTAAGAGAAGAGAACCAAAGTGCCTTTCTACATGCAATCAGAAAAATGCTGCTCATGGGCAGTTTCTATTTCATGTGAAATAATGCAATGATTGTAGTAGAACAATAAGCATATTAGAGCACTGTATAATATATGTGTAGTTAAAAGTCCTAACATTAGAATTCAATTATAAAAGTGTGATGTATATTGACGTATGGTATGATATTGCTAATAGAAATGGATTGCAATGACGAAATGCATAACCAACATAACACTGTACACGCCAGCACAAAGCTACCTCATTTTTAGTTTAAATGTAAACACATGAAATTGTGTAAAATTAATACAGCAACCAATCGCTCTGACCAGAATTTTCGTACTACAACAATATGTGTTAAGGCTGCACGCCAGAACTCGAACCATGAACTGTTTAACATAGTATAGACAATAACCTTAGCATGCACCTATTTTTTTATAATGTGTCATGTAACGATGAGAATATTTAGCTAGATAGAAAGTATAGCACACTTTAAACAAATGTAACCAGAATGTAATGTAATAGGCCACGTGTAAAAAGCCTGTATCTAAAACCTGTTTCTGAAGGCCCTGTCTCTTTGTGCAATGCAGAACTACACCGCAAAGATGTTTTGATTCTCCTCCACCCTTCATAGTGTCAAAGTAAATTAGCAGAGATTTAATGATGTTTAAACAACCGGCCACTAACCCCCCACAATGAGACTTATGCCCATGATGGTATGTGCCTTTTGTGACCTTTTCTTTAATGTGTAATTCCAGCCTTAGATTTAGAGCCCTCTTTGTTGTTTATCAGATGGACATTCCAGACCACGCAGTGACCTCAAAGGTCTCACCTCTTTAGCCAATTCCTTCTGCAGTGTATCAACACACGGTTGAGCCTGCCTACCAATAGATCAAGTGCTGCATTTAATATTTGCATTTTGACCTATGCCCAAAGATAAATTAACTTGTACTTGAAAAATGTTCTTCCTAAGTGTCTAAGCCTACAGATCTTTGAGCTTGCTGGACAAGCAGATTATAATAGTGAATGAATGGGAATGTGTGGCCACAAGGGCAAACGTCAAATGGTTATTTAACAAAGAAACAGCACCACAGTTGCCGATCTCACATACCAGTTCGATGAGCCCAGCTGACCGATTGACCCGAGAAGCATCATCGCTACACCATTTGCTCTCGAGCCAACCACATCCCTCCGACCCTATGGCACCTATAGGTGTTCGCCCCTAGTGACCAATCCCAACAGCTCATGTGCCCCTTAGGCCTCCCCTCTGTTCGATGACAAAAAAGCTGTATAAAAGTAATTTGTAGCATGTCTTCTGCAGAGCGCTCTCGGCATGAGCAGCGTAGATTCTGCTTGCCCTATTTTAGATAAAGCCTTTTCGTATCCCCAGCACTTGGTCTTTGTCTCATTCCCTCCTGGATATGTCTTGATTGACTTCATTGGAAGAATTAACTATATTTTTGAGGGCCTCTCACTTTCATTGGTGACCCCGATGCAATAGCGTTCTTTTTCGTCCTTCTGGCACCAGACGCCCCCCTGTTTATGACCCGGAGCACGCTCCCTCAGGAGCTACTGCCAACTGCAATTGGTACACCTAGACGTGCGCACGCAATAGGGCGAGAGGGTACGGGATCCCCCTTTACAAAACCCACCATACCACTCACCGGAGCTGGGCATGGTCTTTGAGCGAGGAGCTGCGCACTGATCGGTCGGGTCCAGAGGGTCTCGGATCAAGACGGACATGTGAGTATCAAGTGCGTGTGATATTAAAAGGAGGGTTGGAGTCAGATCAGAAGGATTTTGGGACAAATGGCATAATTTGGGTTGAACAGGAGTAGAGACTTGTAGCATAGCGGGGAGCCTGGGGGGTCTGGGTCTTTTCTATATTCCATTCTACTCTCATCTATCGCATATGGCCATTAGGACGGTGACAGAGAACAAGGTGAAAAGAGGTTAAAGGGATCCTATCTCCGTTGGGGGGTGGAAAGCGGCACCGCATAGTGCTATCTTGACTAGTACAGGAAATATGGATATGGGAAAACTGAGGTAAAAGAAAATAACATAGGGGTCTCGAAGGAAGACCCAGCGTAGAATTTAGACACACTTTTTTCCAACTTTGACTTACCTATCTCTCTCCCTCTCAGGTGAATCTAAGAGGAGGGAATTATTCAGAGGGAGTGTATAATAAGGGAAAAAGTCCAAGAGGGTGTAGAAGGGGTACTAGGGAAAGTGAGGTAGAATTTATGTTGTTAATGTTTTTTGTTGTATGTGAAATTAGTTAAATGTTGGTCTTTTGTGTAAGCATTGTTCTTTGTTGATGAACTGTAATGAAATTGATTTGACATTGTGTTGAAGAAAGGTGTGTTCAAATTGATGTGGTTTAGAGGTAATGAAAAGTGTGAAGAGAGTTCATTTCTTTGAAGACGACTGCATAACAAACTGAGGTTATCACACAAGAAGTGTAAGAGTGTACACAACGATTGTTAGTCTAGTGACGCTTGCAGTCAGGTACAATGGGCGCAGAGACGCCCATAGCCCATATTTGTAAGACTCTGCCAGGATATTCAGAGAAAATCAACAAATACCATGACCAGTGGGTCACAGAGTTGAAAGGAGAAGGATTGCCCCAAGTTTGGCCACAAGGGGTGTCTTTCGATAAAGCTGTGCTAGATATGGTTGCCACATGTCTGTTCATTAAAGATAAAGGGAAACAGTTGCAAAACAGGAAGGAAATATGGGACCTGTGGCGTCTGTTCGAGGAAGTGCCCCCAGAGAAAAGTGGCGAGTGTGATAGATCTCCCCCGACAACAACTGGCAGTGAAGGGCCAATTACACAGAATTAGAATAAGGGAGAAGTCACACACATATACCCTTTATTGACAAAACCAGTGCCCGCAGAGGGATATAGTGACCCTGTATATGTAGCACCACCTACAGCGCCCTCCATACTTAAGCCTTCTGCCACAGCACCACCCCCGTATGAGAGTCAAGGAATAGCAGGACAGGTGAGTACCCCCACGTTTGATATTGAAAATCTTACGCCGGATTTGGATTCACGACTAACAGTGGCTCGAACTGAGCTGTCCCGCCTTAGGGCCATGGGGGAACAGGGAGGGTCACTCAACCCCCGAGTAGAACGAGACGTGACATCTCAGCCGAGTGAAGGGGCGGCGGAAGATGGATGGAAAAAGGGAGAGATACTATTTTGAATAAATTATACCCCCACGTGAATCATAGAAATAAACACAGCTGACAGCGAACTTGGAAGATGGAGGGACGGCATCAGACAGGGAGGGAGAATATTGGTGTGACATAGAGGAGCAGGATGAAGAAGAAAGGAGGTTAGGAACTGCCACAGGTGGGACTGAAGTTGGGGAGGGATTGTCCCCCATGGAAGAGTGGAGAGGGAGGTTAAGGAACTGAACAGGTCGCATGGAGGTAATAGGGAAGAAAGCAAAGAAGGTGAGTACCAACAAAGGGGGGAAAATCTGCAGCTGCCATTAATACACAGGGGGGCAGGAAGGCCCAACTATATGCCATGGGCACAAATCGACAAGGCAAACTTGCTCAAACAGTTACCCGCACTGTCCGGAGGCGCCAGCAAGTGGATATATGCATTTGAGAAAAACACAGCAGGAGTGCCCTTGGCAGTGGGGGATGTTAAAAGCCTGCTGGTATCTGCAGTGGGAGACCAGGCAAATAGGGTCTTGGCGAAGGCGGGGTTTCCCAGAATAACACTAGATTGTGACTGCCTTGATGGGGCCGCCTTCAACACAGTACGAGCACGAGTGTGGGATGCCCTGAGAGATACATTTCGAGACACCCCAGATTTACAGTCAGTTATGCATGGACAATCGGAGATGAGGAAGATGTGATGTCTTTCATTCTCCGGGTGCAGGACATGTGTAGAGCGGAAACAGGCACGGCCTGGGATAAATCAGCTTTCCTGTTTTACTTTATTATAAAAAGAGGGCTCCCAAAGGAAGTACAGAAGGCCCTTGATAAAATAGCTGGGATAGAAGCCATGGGATGGCCTGAAATTCAAAGCATAATAGTGCACCACTGTAAGAGGATCAAAGAGAAAGAAAATGAGATAGCTCAGCGGCGGTTGGTAGACGAGGCTAAATTAGTACAAAGCAAACTATTGAAGGTTAGTGCATCAACAGCAACCAACACGGCAGGAAGGGAGCGGGAGGAAGACGACAGGCAGATGGTCATACCAGTGCAAATGGCAGCAAACTGGACAGGTAATAGCTAGGACTCCGGGGAAAACCAGTATGAGGGACCACAATGGCCATTGAGAGGCGGACGGGGCAGCAGAGGAGGATTCAGGGGGCCAAGAAGAGGGGGTGCCGGGTATGGAGGGCCCGAGGAGGAGGGCAAGGACAGTGTTGCAGGAGGTGGGGGCATTTCATGAGAGAATGTCAGAGCAGGCCCACAAACTTGTACCCAACCGAACAGCAGAATGGACACCCGCACCCCGGGAGCCCTTATGGGTTACCGATGGGCGGGAATAAGAGAGAGAGCCAGCCCAACCCTAGGTACATGAATGAGCACCAGATGCCACCACAAAACACATCCCAGTACCCACAGTTTCATGAACGTACTTTCCCCACTTGCAGTAACACTTACGCTACCACTGCAAATGGAGCACCTACACCGTGTAGAGGGACAGCAATGGTAACAGGCAATGTTTTTGATGTTGATGAACTCCCATGGCATTCAGCATAGGACAGCCCACAGGGAACACTTGTGTGTCCAGTACTGTCGACGACCCTTGACGCAGCAGAGGAACCACTGCTAGGGGCGGCGATAGGCAATAAACAATTAATTTTTATGGTGAATTCAGGAGCAGAAAAATCATGCCTCAAGGAGGGCAGGTTCCCGCTTTCTAATAAGACTTTGGAAATACAAGGATTCTCTGGGGCGGTGGTCGAGCTTCCATATACTGAAGAGCTAGACATAAATGTGGGGGGAAACACTGTTTGGGCACCCCTGCTGTATTACGAAGAGTCACCCATTAATTTGCTGGGTAGGGACCTTCTCAGCAAACTCAACATGACCATATCCTTTACTGACAGAGGAATAGTGTGCTCTACACCAGGCATATGTGCGATTTGCGCCATGTTAGCCTTACACACTCAAGCAAACATCCCGCAAATACGTGGCATACCTGTAAATCCAGACATGTTCATACAAGGGTTGAGAATACTGGCAAGAGTGGTGCCAGAATTGAAAAATGGAGGGTCCCTTTAGAATTCATTTTCTGGCCCATCGTAGACCCAGAAATAGTGCCAGGCTCAAAAGTGTCCTTAGATATACATGCAGTACAGGTGTTGTCACAAAGAATAGCAATAATTGCAATGGACATGCAGGGATACCAGTGGAGAGCAGTGCTGTGCATTGACGCCAATACGGCCCTGCAGGATTTAACAGACGAGGAACATTTTAGTGACACAGAAGATTATGGGGAACTAGTGATGTAAATTGCAATCCCCTGTGACATAATGATTCAAAGAAGAGAGGTGCCACTACCTCTCGTAGCAGTCATTAAAGCACCACCAGCATACTTTGAGGAAGACCTGTCCCAACTACCGCAGCAGTTGTGGACCACAGGCCCACATGATGTAGAGTTGCTGCATGAAATGACACCTGTAAAGATAAAGCTCAAGACCGGAGCTATTCTACCCCAGATAAAACAATACCCCATATCTAGGGAAGCTCAAGAGGGTATAAAAGACACAATATGTGCATTAATGATACAGGGAATAATTGTACCATCCAACTTGCCCTGCAGCACTTGCATTTACCCGATCAAGAAAGCAAAGGGAGGGGCATGGAGGATAATCCAGGACCTAAGGCCCCTCAATGACGTAGTACAGAAGGAGTTCCCTCTTGTTCCAAATCCTGCCTCAATATTATGCAGCATGCCAACCGAAGACACCCATTTTACAGTAGTGGATCTGAAAAATGCCTTCTTTTCAATTCCTCTCAACCCAGGTTCTTGGTACCTAAAAGCATTCACGCTAGGGGGTGGCGGGATATGAGCACTGCAGATTGCCCCAAGAGTATTGCAAAAGTCCCAGTATTTTTAACAGAATATTGCATGAAGATCTTGGAAACATACACACAATGAGTCCAATAATTCAGTACATGGACGATTTGTTGGTCTGCAGTAAAGATGAAAAGGAGTGCAGAGAGGATTCCATTACGCTGCTAACACACCTAGCACGGAAAGGGTACAAGGTAGACAGACAAAAGCTGCAATATGTTTGACAGAAGTGCTAAATGTGGGTCAGTTGATATCCAAAGATGGTAAGAGAATAATACCTGATAGAGCAGCAGCCATAAAAGCAGTAAAGGAGCCAAACACAGTGAAAGAGATGCAGAAGTTCCTGGGCATGTGTAATTACTGCAGAGCATGGATACTAGATTATGCAGCATACACAAAACCTCTATTACAAGCACTCAAGGAAGCGCAGTGAGATAACACCAAATTACAGTGGACACAAGAAATGCACACAGCTTTCGACACACGCATAGAATTGATAACCACTGCTCCGGTTCTAGCAACCCCCAACTATGAGCGCAAACTTGATTTGTTCTCACACTGCAATGGCACACTCAGGACAGCTGTACTTACAAAAAATAAAATCCCTGTGTCACAAGCCTCTGGCATTTTACAGTGGAAAACTAGATGCAGTAATGCAAGAACATTTTGCTTGCGACAGGCTCTCGCAGCCACCGCATTCTCAATCGAAAAGAGTTCTACAATCGTGATGGGATGCTCTGTCACATTATATGTGGAACACTCCCTTTTTGCCATCCTGGAGAGATCGAAGAGCACACTAACAACCCTAAAGGCCACAGCATAGGAGTTGATCATATCTAGCACGAACATTCATATCGTACGGTGCAAAAGGTTAAACCCTGTCACATTTACCACAGAAGCATGCACAGTAGAAGACATGCAGCAGCATAACTGTGCCACATACACAGGTAATGATAGTGACACACCGATGGCACACAAAAATGCACTGCCAGATGGAGAAATTTATTTTGTTGATGGGTCAGCCTCCATAGATTGTGACACAGGAGAAAAACACGTGGGGGCAGCAGTAGTTCAGGTGGAGGATGGGGAATTTGAAGTGATCGTGCAGAAAATGTTACCACTGCACTTTTCAGCCCAAGCAGCAGAACTAGTGGTGCTCATAGAAACGTTGCACACAGCAAAAGGGTGCACAGTCACCACATACACCGACTCTGCCTACATGGCAACAATGTACATGAAGGATTAGCAAGATGGGGAGGGAGAGGATTCCGAAGGGCAGACAGGTCCCCAGTCCAGCATGCAACACTACTAGGGGAATTAAGTGACGTGTTAAAAGAGCCTACACTTGTAGCAGTCATGAAATGTAAGGCCCACACATGAGGTGATGACGTCAACTCATTGGGGAACTCGGCAGCGGATGCTGCCGCCAAGGAAGCCTCTTATTTACCAAAAAGCTCAACAGGCAAGTACATACTACAGAAGAAATTGTGCTGAAGTGCCCAATCACAGAGGGAAATGGCCAGGCAACAAAACTGGTGCTCACGTACCTGCTGATAAGAAACATGGTGCAAACATTGTCCATCAGGATTGAATGCCACTTATTCCTGACTAGGGGAAGGATGGCCTTGATGGGAAGAAAGACAGCTTTCAGTTCTGTTTATTTGTAGGAGAAAGCCCAGTAAATCCCGAAAGTCGTGTATGTAAATAACATTTAGAGCGACTCCCCAGCAGAGCTGGGATAAATCGGTCATGTTTACTTTGCAAAGTGGTCTCCGAAATGGAATGCAATTGGAGTCCCATTAGACAAGTTCCTGCTTGGCCACTGCTATTATTGGACAGAGTAGTTCGACTGGCCCAGTTCTGGTCCTGTAGGGATGAAGCATACAACTGTATTAGTGTCATGTTCAGGCAAACCATAAGCACTGCAATGATGCAAGAAGCCATTAGCCCTTGGAGACTGAAACCACCAGGCTGTGGAATGCTCCTTCAAAAAAGATTCCACAACTGTCCTTAGTCCTTTTTATCCTGTGTTGTGTCAGGAAAACCAAGACTTTCCTGGTGTCTGAAATGTAGCCTATGCAAGGTAGGGAATGGGAAGGAATTAACTGACATTTCTTTGCATTTACCGAAAACCCAAGCTGCAAAAGGCAGTCCAATAGAGCCTGAACATAGACTTTGTCCTGGGGAGAGGCCCCACCAACCAGCCAGCCGTAGGCATACATGTGCAAGACAGAAGCTATTGCGTGTCATCAACTTCGTAAACAACTGAGTGGCTGCACTGAGGCCAAAAGGAGGGACTCTGTATTGGAAGTGAGAGGCCCCCAGTTAGAAGCTAAAGACTCTCCCAGTTGGGCCCAAATGGGGAAATGTAAATTAGCTTCCTTCTATCCACTATTTGTAAGTCATCCGTGATGTATGCCAGTTTGATCAGCGCTAACCGTCCTAATGTGAGAGAAAGGCTTAGAAGTTAGAACCTGAATTGGGTTGTATACAAATTGACTGAATCACAATTGACCGAATGACAATCAAACCTTCTGCACAACTGACCGAATTTTAAAGGTCAATTAGTACATATACGTGGTGGGGAAACCCCCCGCAACCTCCATACCCAATCCAAAACCCCTCGCAAACCTCCACCCAAACCACTTGTATTATTTATAATACAAAACCAAGCCAATATATATATATAAATATATATATATATACATGTGACTCATGTTTTTTGATTGCTGATTTTGAACTGACAGTATATTGTCTCCCTTAGTTCCTCTTCCCCAGACTCGAGGTGTGGGGAGGGAAAAGGGAGGGATGCAACAATATTTACTCATATTAAGAAACAAAAATCAAGTGCAAGAAAAATCTAAAAAACTGAAATGACTTACGAGTAAACAGTTTAAAGAATGAAAGCTTAATATGCATGATTAACAAATGCTTGTATTTTGTTTATTAGGAGCTACAATGGGCATGGAAGAGGCCCCAGCGGCAACAAATAATAATGTAGATAGGAATAGATGAAGAGGATATGTATATCCTAGGTATTCATATGAGTGTGTGCTGTTTGTGTGTGCAGTGGTATTGTTTTCAACATAATTTGACCTGTTCTTGTATTGGACAATTGCCAATATTTCAATTGATGTGAGCCAGGGGGGTGTGGGCATAACAACAATAAAGAAAGGAACGCATTTAATTTGGGATGGTGTTAAGATAATATGGGCCCATGGAAGTGATGGGAATGAAAAAATATTACAAATGTTACCATGATGCAGGCCACTCAAAAGCCCCCATATGTGAATGAATCTGACTTTAGTGTATACACAATGAATGACAGAACACTTTTAGGACTCACGTGGGCACAAAATCACCCATACCCGACCACAATGCCAGTCTCAGAAACTTCATCATCAGACAACATGACCACCAAAGAAGAGAACAGTGATAACAAACCCATCGCTATCAGCTACTATAACGTATATACAAAGTGGGAGGGAAAAGAGGTTGGCAGGCAGGCCCAGGGGAATGAGGGAGATGGACATATGAGGAAAAAGAGAGAAACACAACAGGAAAAATGGGAGGAGCATTAGAAATTCAGTTTAGATATGGTTGATGATCCTCAGCACCCACACCAGACAAACAAATGGTATGCTGACATGAGCAACACTGCAAAACAGACAACAAATGAGAGTTGTTACGTTTGCTCGTTTATACCTCATGCCTCAGGCACCCCCAAGGTATTGCTGCCTCAAGAAATCCCATTTGCAGAGGCTCAATGTCTCCTACATATCACGCTGTGTCGAATCAAAAATTATTTTCAAGCACACACGGTTTCATTTGAACTATTGCAGAATGAGCGGAAATGCTACTCCCGGCCGCAAGGAGTAATTTATGTAAAGGAGCCTTTTTTGCTGATAAAAGGGACGTTGCACTCAGACAATAAGTGGCAGAATGAAGACATATTGTGCAAAGCAGAAGCACTGCGAGGGCTGTCTGAAGAAAAACTTCCATCAGTACAGAGAACATGCGCTCCCATTTGGACTGATCATATAATGAAGCTCACTTGGGTTGCTACCATCGAAAAATCCTTCAAACTACAAAAAGACATTTCTTATGAACTCTGCTTCCATTGAGAAGGTAAAAAGAACATGGGGGAAAACAAAAACTGCAGCAAAACTCTTATAATACCTGACATGAAGAAATGCACAGCATCAATGATGGATACATACTGGGTTTGCGGCAACATGGCATACCTGCACCTCCCGCAATCATGGAGGGGCACATGCTCTCTGGCAACGCTGCATTCCACGCTAATGGTGATTCCAAAAAGCCACATCCAAGGTGGAAGCACGCAAGTGGCGGCGCCAAACGAACTTTCCCCAACGCTGCCTGAAGAGGTTCCTGTGTATACAATGGATGTAGAAAGTTTTCAGAGCACAATGCGGAGGAATAAGTGATAATCAAACTACAAATGCAACTATGGAACTCCCTACCTCTAAGTATTAGAGCCCCCCCAGCCTGTGCCAAATTCAGACAGATTTTGACGAACTGGCTAAAAGAAAATGACAAATAAATTCAGAACAACACCCTCTCGACGCTCTGCTTCCTATCCTTTGCCTAGGGATTCACCTACTTTGCACCAGTCCACTTGGACAACTCTGCATCTACCTTATTCTTTGCCACCTAAACCATGTAACCTACACTGTATATATTGATATGCCACTGTCTACTTTGTCCCGTACCTCATGTACCCATGTAATTTCAGTGCATTCTCTTGTGATTATGTAATTTACTCTGTATATACTGTTGTGTTATTAAATTTGTCGGCCTGTTTGGCCATGTAACTAAGTTGAACATATCCTTTCTGCTGCGCCCTGATGCTCCTGGGTCTGGTGCGCATTACAAATCATAAACTAAACTAAACTAAACATTTCAGCCAAATCATCATAACTACTGGCACAGATCCCCGATCGATTCCGGTTGTTCAGCTCTGTTGAGACATTTTTTGCATCCCTCGTTCCCAAGTATCCAGGCGAGAGCTAATGCAAAATGACTCCAAATAACAAGATGGCCAACAACACTGAAGAAGGGTTCAATGTCATCAAATTGGAAATCGGGAGCGCATGTTGCACTTTCGTACCTTCTGCAGACGCGGAGAAGGGCGCACTTTCACCCGTGATATCAGCGGTGCACGACCTTGGGGAACATATGAAGGACGATGGAGGAGCCGAGCCCAGCACCAGGTTCGACAATCTTTTTTCCTGGGTACCATTGTGGCTTGGAATGACAGTTAAACTCCTCATACCATTCATCGTCCTTTTGCTCCTCATTTTTTGTGTGTGCCAATTAGGACTCAGATGCTGCGCCAATGCAGTTCTTAACGGTGCGCTGATGATGGTGACTGTGCAAATGGAGTGGTGCAAATCAAACATGAGGCAGAAGTGCAAACAGGAGATAATTCGGAGCTTAAATCCAGAATGACTGCTATATACAATGCAGGGTATAGAGTGAATAATTTATATCATACAACCATAAAGGAGCTCAGAGAGTTACAATGGTACAATGAAGTATGGGTGGACCTGGTGGGTGAGGGAGGGTGTATTTATATGACCTGCACCCCAGATGAGTATGCTAAGAGGGGGGAAAGCCTCAGAGCTGTATGCAGAGCATGGATGCCAATAAAAGGAACACTGGCATGGGATGAAACAGTAGCTGAGGAAGAAGAGCGTAAGAGGTTGGGCAGTTACAATATTCGTTACTTAAGTAACGAAAGGGGGAATGTGTGGGAGGAGAGGGTCTTGGAACCCCCTTCCATTCTCACACTTCTGGGGTAGGCCCAGTGGTGGCTGCTTTGGGTCCAGGGCCCCAGCCCTGGAGCACCCGTGTGGGAATACCCCTGAACTGTGACCCCCTTATGACAACATAAGAACAGAATTGATTGAGACTCCATTTTGTGAGCTACAGACTCCATTTTGTAATGGCAGGACAATTGTGAAATGAAAACACAGGTCTGCAGCTCTCCCAGCCATGCGCACACAGCGAGCAAGCTACTCCCCCCACCTCCACCCCTCTGTCATCTTTGCAGGTGTCTGGTTCTCATGAGAGACTAGCCGTGAGAATGCAACAAACTTTACACTGTATCTTCTGTCTTCTGTCTTACTTCATCGACCCTGACACGGTCCAGCACAGGGGTCAGCACAGAAGTCATTCATCTCTATAAACCTACTCTACACCCAACAGACCCTGGCCATAAAGAATACCATCCCTATATTCCTTAAAACAGGGTCAAACAGCTAGAAGCGGCTCTCAAGTATGTTTGAATGTTCGCGCCTTAAGAGAAGCGAGCCAAAGTGCCTTTCTACATGCAATCAGAAAAATGCTGCTCATGGGCAGTTTCTATTTCATGTAAGATAATGCAAGGATTGTAGTAGAACAATAAGCATATTAGCGCACTCTATAATATATGTGTAGATAAAATTCCTAACGTTAGAATTCAATAATAAATGTGTGATGTATATTAACGTATGGTATGTTATTGCTAATAGAAATGGATTGCAATAACGAAATGCATAACCAACATAACACTGTACACGCCAGCACAAAGCTACTTCATGTTTAGTTTAAATGTAAACACATGAATGATATTGTGTAAAATGAATACAGCAACCAATTGCTCTAACCAGAATGTTCGTACTACAACAATATGTGTTAAGGCTGCACGCGCAGATCTTGAACCATGAACTGTTTAACATAGTATGGACAATAACCTCAGCATGCACCTAATTTTTTCATAATGTGTCATGTAACGATGAGAAGATTTAGCTACATAGAAAGTATAGCACACTTTAAACAAATGTAACCAGAATGTAATGTAATAGGCCACGTGTAAAAAGCCAGTATGTAAAACCTGTTTCTGAAGGCCCTGTCTCTTTGTGCAATGCGGAACTACACAGCAAAAGGTTTTTTGATTCTCCTCCACCCTTCAAAGTGTCAAAGTAAATTAACAGAGATTTAATGATGTTTAAACAACCGGCCACTAACCCCCCACAATGAGACTTATGCACATGATGGTATGTGCCTTTTGTGACCTATTCTTTAATATGTAATTCCAGCCTTAGATTTAGAGCCCTCTATGTTGTTTATCAGATGGACATTCCAGACCACGCAGTAACCTCAAAGGTATCACCTCTTTAGCCAATTCATTCTGCAGTGTATCAACACACTGTTAAGCCTGCCTACCAATAGATCAATCGCTGCATTTCATAGTTGTATTTTGACCTATGCCCAAAGATAAATTAACCGGTACTTGAAAAACGTTCTTCCTAAGTGTCTAAGCCTACAGGTCTTTGAGCTTGCTGGACAAGCAGATTATAGTAGTGAATGAATGGGAATGTGTGGCCACAAGGGCAAACATCAAATGGTTATTTAACAAAGAAACAACACCACAGTTGCTGATCTCACATACCAGTTCGATGAGCCCAGCTGACCAATTGACCTGAGAAGCATCATTGCTACACCACATGCTCCCGAGCCAACCACAACCCTCCGACCCTATGGCACCTATAGGTGTTCGCCCCTCGTGACCAATCCCAACAGTTCATGTGCCTCTTAGGCCTCCCCTCTGTTCGATGACGAAAAAGCTGCGTAAAAGTAATTTGTAACATGTCTTCTGCAGAGTGCTCTCGGCGTGAGCAGAGTAGATTCTGCTTGCCCAATTTTAGATAAAGCCTTTTCATATACCCAGCACTTATTCTTGGTCTCATTCCCTCCTGGGATGTGTCTTGATTGACTTCACTGGAAGAATTAACTGTATTTTTGGGGGCTTCTCACTTTCACACTTCCTCTATAACCTGCTCACTATATTTTAAAACACTTCTTAAAATTGTTTGTTCACACTTTGTTACTCATTAAACATGTCATTATACGAATTTCCTTCAATACAATTTTAAAACATTTAATATTCACCAACAGGGAACAATGCTTTTACATAAAACAACACCTTAGAACATAAAACATAGCGCATACAACGAATAACATAGACAACATAAAAGACGACATAAACTCTACCTGCACCCTTTCTATACTCAAGCAAGAATGGAGGAGAAGGAAAGGAAAAGTAGGACAAAAGGATTTCTAAATAGTACTCCGAGTCCTCTGAGACCCCTACGTTTTCAACTGATTTCTCCATATATATCCAGTACTAGTCGAGATCGTACTATGCGGCGCCGCCTTCCACCCCCCAACTGAGATAGGATCCCCTTATCCTCTTTGCACCTTATTTTCCCGTCACTGTCCTAATGGCCAGATGCGATAGAAAAAGAATAGAGTGGAAGATAGAACAGAACCAAAACTTCCCCCTTAGAGCTTATGACCACCCTTTTTATCTGACCCTTATTGATTCCCTATTTCCCAAAACCTCCTAATCTGACTCCCACCCAACTTTTGAGATCACCCGCACTTGATACTCACGTGGCCCTCTTGATCCAAGACCCTCCGGACCCAATCGGTCCGTGCGCCGTCCCACTTTCAAAGAGCACGCCGAGCTCAGGCGAGTGGTACGGTGGGTTTTGTAAAGTGGGATCCGTACCCTCTCGCCCTACTGCATCCACACATCTAGGTGTACCGGTTGCCATTGACGGGTAGCTCTTGAGGGGCCGCGCTCCATGTCATGATGGGGCGTCCCGTGCCAAAAGGAACAAAAAGAACGCTATCTCGTCTGGGTCACCAATGAAAGTGAGAAGTCCCCAAAAATGCACTTAATTCTCTCAATTAGAGTCAAATAGAACACCCCCCCCCAAAGGGAATGAGACCAGGACCAAGTGCATGTAAGTCAAACATCTTTTACCTAAAATAGGGTAAGCACAATCTGAGAGCGCTCTGTAGAAAACATGTTACACATCGTTTTTATACAGCTTTTGCGTCATCCAGGAAAGGGGAGGCCAAGGGGGCACATGAAGGGTTGGGATTGGTCACTATGGACGAACACCTATGGGTGCTATTTGGTCGGCATGCTGTGATTGGTGCGGATTCACGTGGTGCTGTGATGATGCTGTTCAGGTCAATCGGTCAGCTGGGCTCATCAGTTTGGCATGCGGTGTCAGGCAAATTTCATGTTGTAACATATTGATAAACGCTTGACATTTGTCCTTGTGGCCACACATTCCCATTCATCCAATACTGCACTCTATCTTGTCCAGCAGATTCTAAGACTTGTGAATCTTAACACCAAAGAAAAGACATTTCTTAAATTTAGGTTAACTATCATTTGGGCATAGGTCATAGTGCATTTCTTAAGCTCAGTGTTAGATCTATTTATGGGCAGCTTAACAATGTGTTAGTATAATACAAGATATACCATTTACGGGGCCAAGACTTTGAGATTACTGTGTGGTCAGGAATGTCCATCTGGTACACAACAAAGAGGGCACTAAATTTAAGGGCTATATTAAACATTGAAACGATGGGTCACAAAAAGGCACATACCACAATGGTCATAAGTCTTGCTGTAGAGGTTAGAGGCAAGTTGTATAAACACCATTATTAAGTATCTCCTTGTCTGTTCTGGCATTTCATGAGGGGTGGAGGGAGGAGTTGAAACACTTTCAAGGTGCAGTCCTGCGTTGCATGAGGGGACGGGGTCTCCTGAAACGTTCTTTGCATAAAGGCTTTTTTTACATCATTATTACATTGCAATTATGATTGTTTAAAACGTGTTATCATCTTTACCTGGCTAGGTGCCCTCATCGTTATAAAAACTCACAATGATAACTCATGTGTGCATATGTTATTTTCCATACTATGTTTAACAGTCCATTACTACATTCTTTTCATGCAGGCCTTAACACATATTATCACAGTGGGGTCACACTGGTTATGGCATATGACTGCTAGGTTGCTTTTACATAATGCTGTGCATATATTTACATTGTGCTCAAATCTATGTAGCTTTGTGCTGGCATGTGCAATGACGTGTTACGTTGTACATTGTGCTATTACAGTCTATTTCTATCAAGCCTCATACTACACGTTAATATACTTCACACTTATATAAATGGGATCTACCGCCAAGGCTCCGATTATATATATTTCGTGCAACATGCTGGTATGCTGTGAATTACTACAATCCTTCCAATACTTCGCATAAAATGAAAATGCTTCATGAACAACCCATTCTAATTGAGTGAAGAAAGGCACTTCTACTTTCTTATATTGAAACACAAATAAACAGTACATACTTGAGGGTCATTCTTAGTTGTTCAAACATGTTCAAAGGATGTGGGGGTGGTATTCTTTATGGCCTGGGTCTGCATGGTGGGGGCAGGTTTATAGAGATGAATGACTCTTTACTGCCAGGCCTTGAGCTGGGCCACGACTGGGTCAGTGAGGTAAGACTGAAGATGGAAGATACAGTGCAAAGTTTGTTTCATTTGCGCGGCCAGTCTCCCATGAGAACCGGACGGCTGCACGGATGACAGAGGGGAGGAGGTGGGGGGAGTAGGTTGCTCGCTGTGCGCATCTCAAGGGGAGAGCTGCAGGCCTGCGTTCTGGTTTCATGGCTGGCCTGCCATTATGCGAAAAACAACATGGAGTTGATGGGCACACAAAATGGAGTGCTAATGGGTTTTAGTCTGGGCTGGTTTCAAGGGCTACAGCTCATTGGCGGCACTCTCGCATGGGTGCCCTGTGGCCAGGGCCCTGTGTCCAAAGCAGCCGTGGAAGAATACAACAGGAAGTGTGCATTGACTCGGAATGGATGGGGGGGTTCTTGGAACCCTCCTCCCACTCAAAGGTCAGAAGAGTCCTTAGAGAGATAGTTGGATGCTCTCTTTTTGCGTGACACATGTTCCAGCAGCTTGTCTTCTGATATTATGTCATAGATGGGGGGTTCTTCATTCGCTGGTTGGGGTGCCGGTTGCTGTCTGTTGTGCACCCCTTACCCCTTGACGTGCTTCTCTGGTATCATCAGCAGTGCAGAGTGCAGCGTTGCCAGAGCACAATAGCCCCTCCATGATGACGGGAGGTGCAAGTATGCCTGTTTGCTGCACACCCAGCAGTGGTCCATTAGGGCAGCAGTTCCTTTTCGCATGTCAAGGATGATGAGGGTTTGTTGCAGCAAGTGTTTGAACCTATGGGTACTTTTCCTTCCCCATGAAAGCACAGTTCAACATTTTCTTCATGCTGGATCTTGATCGGTTTTTCGAGTGCTGTGACCCATGTCAGCTTTGTGATGTGTTGAGTCCAGGTCTGGGCACATGTGTCATCCATCCATTTGAGCCTCTCATCCAATAAGCCACGCAGAACTTCAGCCCTGCACATGATGGTTGTATCTTGCCATTTATTTTCTACGAACATTGTTCCTTTTATTGCAAAAGCTGGCTCCTTGAAACATATTGGGCCTCATTAGGAGTGTTGCGGTAAGGCAACAATGGCGCCGGTAGTGCTCCCGGCGCCGTTGTTACCTCGCCGCAACATTCTGAGTTTGCTCGCGGGTGCTGCTCTGGACGCCTGGTCAGATCATGCGTACAGAGCCGCACCCATGAGCAGACTAGGATGATAGCAGCGGTATTGTTATTCATGGTACCGCTGCTAACATCCTTCCCATTCCCATTGAGCCCTATGGGGGCTCAAATGGGAATGGGGACTTAACAAGTGTGGGTCCCGCGAATTGGAATTACCGGGCCCTCAAAGGTCGGAATGGCCCGGTAAGTCCCCCTTTGAGGGACCCAGACCAGAGTTTGGGGGTAGCCATGCCCTTATTAAGGGCATGGCTACTTCCAAAGTTGTAATGAGGCCCATTGTACCTTTACGTCTGCTCTTGCAGATTTTCTCATCAGGAGGAAGCAGTTGTAGTTCTACTGTGCGTGCCTGGAAGGTGCTCCTAATTCTACATAATGCGAGCTGAAGGCGACATTGGGCTTCTACTATTCGGGTCTCTTGAGGTACTAAGACCTTAGGCATCCCTGATGCATGGAGTATCCGTGTGCACACATAGCATTTACCATTCATGGCCTGTCTCCCAGTGGCACTCATGTCAGAGTACCATTTGTTAGACTGGTCCCGATGGGGGAGGGCTTCCACCTTTTGCAATCCCAACCCGTGATATGCATCATACTTATGCGGTTGGATTTGCCTTTTCCTTCTATTGACCACTCAACCTTTGTCATCAACAAGTGGTCTTTTTATTTGTCTAAACAAATTGGGCATTGGCACCGTTACTATTTCTTCACTAGAAACACTACTATTCTCATTATATACAAATAATTCAGTCTCTGGAGAAGCTTTGTTTATGTTCTCATGCAAAGTAGCGAGGTTAGGCAGCATTGTGTTATCCCAAATCAGCTGTACCCCATCCCATATCAAGCTTCCTCCTTCCCGTATTAATTGTTCCCCATGCCCCCTTCTTTTATGTCACCCATAATAAAAGATGTTCCCCAATAAATCCCGAATCCTAGCGTAACAATGCTAAATACAATGGCTACAAAATACAGGTCACAGTCATAGTTGTTTGTCCTTGTGGTACTTATTCTATTCCTACTGCTATCTATCTGAGGTATTTGAGTTGTAAGTGGCGCTGTCTCCACCATTGTGGCACCAACAGAAAATAATATATGGTGACAGGGGTTAATAAAAGGCAGATGTTCAATAAGTTGTAAGATAAGGATAAGGAGAGAGACAAAATATGGGAACATAGAAGAGAAGAGAAATGTTCACATAACAGTATAATCATTTACTTCAAGTATGTATCATTATATTGTACTACTGTAATATTTATTTTTGATAATCATTCATGGCCTGTTTATTGCACGGCTACTTCTCTTTCATTCTCTTGTGGGCTTTCTGTGACCACACTGTCATGGGCTTTCCTCACATCTGAGAGGTGCACCCAATATTTCAACCCCTTTACTTTTACTGCTAAGAGGGTACAATAGATTACCTTATAGGGACTGTTGAACCTTGGTGAGTTCCACCTTCCTACAAAACTCTGAACATATACTAGTTCCCCAGGCATTAGAGGTTTTGTTGGACTGTCAAGTGCTGCGGTGGTTGTATCTGTTTCATTCTGTCGTGTAAATGGTGGGGCAATCTGTTTGGCAATATATCTTACTGCTCTTGTTAGTTGTGTAAGGTACTCCTTAAACTCCTCCACTAATACTGTTGCTATCATATGCGCATCTGACATTCTTCTCACTGTTGACAATGGTGTTTTCATGCGTCTTGTATTTGCAGTCTATAATATAATTGATGGCGAGCTGGCTTTTGGAAAGGATTATCAATTGTTCAATGTTGTAATAGGTGCCGCATTAGAGATGACTAGTGACACTCAGACTGCTGAATGTATCAAAATATTGAACAAGATGAGAAGATACTAGTCACTTGATTCTAGCGCCCCTTTGTTTTACGATCAAAAAAGACATGTATTTAGTCAATTTGATAATGAAAAGAGTATTCATTCATTACACATTTCCCCCGAAACGTGTTTCCCCGATGTTATTGGTTCTTCAGGAGGGTGCCAAAATAACAGATGCATTCCATTGTGATTCTTCAATACAGTATGTTAATGATACATGCCTAAAAAACACATTTACCAAATAATTATGGTCCACAGAAACATTAGAAAAAACATTGTTTAAAATGAAAAAGAGTAGATTCAAAGTCAAAAGAGAACAAAGCAGTTAATTCTATTTTGCTGCAGCATGTGCTTATGATAAAAAACGAACATTAGTATGGCTTTATCCTCGTTGATAATTCAAATTCATTTGGATTAATAGCCAAATTCCTGTTTTATGGATTCTCACCTAATTTTTGGAAAACAAGAATTATTCTTCTTCTTGTGTCAATGCCTCTCTCTGTCTTAAATGTTTTTCAATGTTGCTACCTCCGGAAGATATTCCCACTTTTTCCAGCCTGAAAAATTAGATTTTTATTAATTTGTAATTAATAAATACTCTTCTCAAATTTGAAAGACTATTAAAACTCAAGAAGTTCTTTGCAACAAGAGACTTAATTAAAAAGTCAACAGATAAAACAATTCCATCAGATTTAAGCATTTCACATTCTCTAAACACTGTTGAATTATTGAACATTGAAGAAACAGAAGATATACATACAATTGAGACATTTGCTTTGGATCTGGACCTAGTAATAGACTTAGCAGAAACAACATTTTTAAAAATGCTAGAAAGGCTATACAAGAACTCAGGAATTATGATGAACTTACAGTCAACAAGCTGACAAAGGAGGAAAAATTGTCCTCCTTAATACAGAGGACTACATGAAAATGGGCGAGATACATTTGAACAATGGAGAATGTTATGAAAAACTGAAGGTTAATCCCATTCCAAAACTTATTGAGTAATGGATCAACATAAGCAAAAAATGGAATGATGGTGGTCTTCTGTCAGATGATGAATTTGAGTTTATGAAAATACCATACCCTATCACTTCCAACATATACTTCCTTCATAAAATCCATACACATTTTGACAAATTACCAAATAGTAGACCCAAAATCAACAGTTTAGGGTCCCTAATGGAACCAATAGCATACATAAAACATACCTACAACCATTGGTACATAATGTATCTTCTTTCATTAAAGACACTAAAGATGTCATTCAACAGTTAACATTCATCAATTGGGAGTCTGATTTCAGGCTTGTAACATTCGATGTCACTCGCTTGTTTACAAGCATCATTCACAACAAAGGCATACAAACTGTTTGAACTTTCCTACAAACCAGATCAATATCTTTTTTACATCAAAATGAGATGATATGTAAAATGTTGGAAAAAGGAAAGGCGATGGGCACTAAATTTGCCCCTCCCTATGCCAACCTTTACATGGGAGCATATGAATTACAACATGCTTGGAAACATAGTTCATTCACAGAAAGACAACAAATCTTACACTGGGGGAGATACTTAGATGAAATTTTGGTGATCTGGAAAGGCAACAAAAAATCACTAAAGGAATTTCATAATTATCTTAATGACAATATTTTCAACTTGAAACTGACAATCGAAGAAAGTAATGAGAATATACAATTCTTAGATTTGGAACTTTACATTAAAGAAAACAAGATCCACTCTACAATATATGTGAAACCATCTTCAGGCAACAGCATACTTTTTGCCAAAAGCAACCATCCATCACATAAAATTAACAACATCCCTTATGAAGAACATTTGCGCATCAAACGGAATTGTACTGAAAAGGAGGGATTTGATAAACACAAACAAGCAGCACCTGTAAAATTCTTAGAAAGAGGATATTCAAGAAAAATTCTGAAGAAAGCACAATTGAAAACCGACAAAAGATCACAAACTGATCTTTTGCAACATAATATCAAGAAGACTGACATCGCAAACACACAGAAATTGAGGTTTGTAACAACATTCAATTCTGAAACCAAAATACTTAGTCAAACTGTACTAAAACATTGGTATCTACTGAAATTAGATTCAGATTTCCAATCATTTATAGATGATCAACCAAAGATTACCTTTAAAAAAGCAAGAAATCTCAAACAAATCTTAAGTCCTTCACATTTCAAGCAACACAAGAAACAAAAAGGGATCAGGATGCTAAAAACAAGAATTTCGGAACACATAAGAACCATTCTAAATAAAAAAATAAAAACAGATTCCCACTTGAACTGCATTTTCTAAATAATCATGTTGAAACGCACATGGACAAAATCAAATTTTTCAGGCTGGAAAAAGTGGGAATATCTTCCAGAGGTGGCAACATTGAAAAACATTTAAGACAGAGAGAAGCATTCTGGATATGTTCTCTTGATTGTTGTCACACAGGCCTGAATTTCGGATTCAGAATTGGGGCCCTTTCTCTAATCTTAATTCATTGTTTTGTTATGTACATTTGATTATCATATTGACGAAAAATGTATGTATTGATTGTGAACTAAAAGTGAAATGTATCTCTGTATGATGTTAAGAAAATTAGAAATCCAACACAGTACTTTGTACATATATATAACTGATCTATCATCTAGATAGGAGATTATTGGCTCTCACTCTGATAGACTGTTTTGTTTAATGAGAGAAACTGGTGGAAAAACACAATTTTCAACTTTAAGATAATATAGGGAACAGATCAATATTCAAAAACATTAATTCCTAACTATAGCGTATTTCCATGCTCATCAGCGAAACTGAATCAGCTGATTAGATTTCTTTTTAAATCAGGATTTAATCTAGTATTTAACAATTACATAATTTGCCTTTTTCGAATTACGTGACATAAACATATCAAAACTATTAACCCGATCCAAAATGGCGCCCAGGAACATGCGTAACGCTTTAATTATTGATCGTTGTGAACAATCATAGTTTATTTCCAATGCCATCAGCATTAGCTGAATCAGCTCATTAGGTTCCTTTTTTATTAGAAATGCTTTTCACTTTGCAGAAGTAATGTGATTATATCCGTTGTCTTCGAAATCACTAACCCGATCTAAAATGGCACTTAGGAACATACGTAATGTCTTAATTAATTACGGAGCATCATGACGTAACATGTATTTAAAGTGGCCATTTTGAAACAATTCCATGCCCCGTCCATCCATGGAAAGCCGGATAGAAAACAGAAACAACAGTCTCAATCGAAAGACTGTTAAGGTAAGATTATTTAGATTGTAGCCTCATTCTGAATCTAAATAAGCATGTAGTCAGACAGTAACAGATATTTGAATCAAAAACATCCCCCTTCTTTTGATTCATTCATAGATATCAACTAATTGCTGACAATTCGGGAAGTAAAAATCCTAACAGAACATTAAGGATGAATTAACCAAATTTGCATGAACCAAACACGGGCAATTGTTTTAAGCCATCTGACAAACAATAAGGATTGACACAAGAAGAACAATTCTTCTTGTTTTCCAAAAATACGGTGAGAATCCATAAAACTGGAATTCAACTATTAATCCAATAGAATTTGAATGATCAACGTGGATAAAGCCACAGAAATGTCAGTTTTTTTATCATAAGCACATGCTGCAGCAAAATAGAATTAACTGCCTTGTTCTCTTTTGACTTTGAATCTACTATTTTTCATATAAAACAATGTTTTTTCTAATGTTTCTGTACACGATTTATAATTTGTTAAATTTGTTTATTATGCATGTATCATTAACATACTGTATTGAAGAATCACAATGGAATGTATCTGTCATTTTGACACCCTCCTGAAGAACCAATAACATTGGGGAAACACTTGTTGAGGGAAATTTGTAATTAATAAATACTCTTCTCATTATCAAATTGACTAAATACATTTCTCTTTTGATTGTAAAACAAAGGTGCGCTAGAATCAATTGACTAGTATCTTCTAATCGTGTTTGCATGCGCCTACCAGTTACTATTTCATCAGGGGACAAGTGGTGGTTCTTGCTGTTCTGGGTGCGCAACTGGAATAGGGCTAGCAGCAAGCAATACACACAATTATTTTTAGAGTATGGCATAGTTTAGACAATCTACTTTTGAGGAGGCTGTTGATTTTCTCTGCCTTCCCGTTTGCTTGCAGGTGGTAAATCGAGCACATTTTGTTTTTTATTTCCAGTAAGGTTAATACCTCTTTGAATGGAGCATTTACAAAATGTGTTCCGTTGTCAGATCGTACGACTCCACATATCCCTCAACGTGGGAACACTTCTCTCACTAAAAATGTTGCTGCACACTTCGCGTCTGGGTGGGCGCAGGGCCCTGCCTTCACCCAGCACGAAAAGGGACAGACCACCACAATCAGATATCTTGCTTCATTGCATCTTTTGCCCATGTCTGCATAGTCGATGTGAATCTCACAGAAGGGACCAACTGGGTGTGGCAATGTTCCTCATATTGTTCTGAGTGTCATTCCAGAATTTAAGGTTTGACATGTAGTACATTCTATTGACATTTGGTTAGGATATTCCCAGAGGTTTGGCACAAACCAATCCTCCTGGATATCTGCTGCAATGTGCTGTTTTGATGTATGTGCTGGAAAATATATTTGTTGGAAGGCTACTGGTACTAACTCTACAGGCATTACTACTTTTCCTGTGGTATCCTGTCTCCATCAGAGATCAGTAGTGGACTGAGTGCCTCCTCTTTTTGCCCATAATCCTGTTCTTCCAGGGGTGCCTTTTTCAGCAGTTCTATAATCTGGGCTATGGGTAGTGCATTATATCCCTCCCCCATGGGCTTTCGTTGTCTACCTTTTAACACACATTCTGTTGTTGCTGGTGTTTGGAAATAAGCTGCTTGTTTAGCTGCAGCATCTGCCGCTGTGTTCCCAAGTGATATTTCATCATTGTTGTTCGTATGCATTTGGCATTTTACCAGGGCTACTACACATGCCTATGCAAGTGTTTCACAATCAATTTGTTTAGTAATTGGGGACCCGTCTGCTCTTCTAAACCCCCTTCTTCTCAATCTTGATAAGACAGCATGTACCATATTGGTGACATAAGCCGAAATGAAATATACCATTACTGCACATCCCTTTGCTGCATGTAGTGCTTCTAAAAGGACTACTAATTCTGCTGCTTGTGCAGAATAATGCATTGGCAGGCATTTTTGCACCAAGATTTCATACTCCCCATCCTCCAACCTCACCACTGCACCCCCAACATGTTTATCTCCTGTTTCTGGGCAAATTAATGCTGACCCGTCTACAAAAAACACTTTTCCCTCCTCCATTGCATTTTCACTAGCCTTATGGATGCCATCCCCTTCTCCCTCATGGGTGGCACAATCGTGATCCTACATGTCATTCACTGTGCATGGCTCTGTGAGGAACGTGGCCAGGTTTACTGTTTTGCAGCGTACCACATGGACATTGGGGCTTGAAATTATGATTTTGTACGCTGACAGTCTCTGTGGTAAGAGTAGATTTGGATTGTTAAAGGATGGCAAACAATGAGTGTTCAATGTACAAAGTGACAGAACATTATCTTGGGAGGAAAGCTCAGGTGCAATGTGCTTGCCTTGGAAACAAGACGACACGGAACACCACAGGTTCGATCCCCAGGTCGGTGCTTAGAAACCGCGTTATAAGTAACATATCATATCATATCATTGCAATTGTGAAGTTCTTTTCTAGTGCAAAGGTTGCAGCTGCAAGGGCTTGTTTGCATGCAAAGTGTCCCTGCTTTACGGAATCAAGTGTACTGCTGTAATAGGCCAGCGGCTTGTGGCCCAGGGATGTCTTTTGTGTCAGCACAGCAGTCATTAGTGTTCCGTTTGAGTGAGAAAATAAGAACAATTCTCTTTCATAATCAGGTGTTGCTAGAACTGGTGCTGTACTTATTAGTTATGTCGTGTTGCGAATGCAGTTTGCATTTCAGCTGTCCATTTTAGTGGCACCTTATCTTTCTGTGCTTCTTTCAGCCCTTGTAATAGAGGTCGGGTGTAGGCAGAATAATATAATATCCATGCTCTGCAATAATTAGGAACTTCTGAATTTCCTTAACAATTTGTGGTGTGGATGAGGCACGTACTGTTGCCTCTCTGTCGGGTATTATTCTTTTGACATCTTTGGAAATTAATTGTACTAAGTACAGGACCTCTGCCAAGCAATACTGTAATATGTTTTTGTCTACCTTGCACCCCTTCTGGGCCAGCCATGTTAGGAATCTTTTCTGCATGCTTCCTCCCCTTCACTACATACTAGGAGGTTATCCATGTACTGAATGACCGTGCTTTGGACATCAATATTGCTCAGGTATTCGTGCAATATTCTGTTAAAGATATTTGGCCTCTCCTAGTAACTTTGTGGTAGACTGCAGTGTTCGAACCTCCTCCCTCCTATTGTGAAGGCAGTGAGGTATTGAGAGTCTGGGTCAAGTGGCGCTGAGAACAAGGTGTTTTTCAGCTCCACCACCGTGAAGTGGGTGGCTTGTTTTGGGATGCTGCACAAAATGGATGCCGGGTTTGGCCCTATGGGGAACTCTTTCTGAACAACATCATTTAAGGGGCAGAGGTCCTGGATCATACGCCACAACCCCCTGTTGCCTTCTTAATTGGATAAATGGCCGTATTACATGGGGAGTTGAAGTGGACAATGATGCCTTGCTGCAATAATGCATGTATTGTGGTTTTTATACCTTCCTCAACTTCCCTGGACAAAGGGTATTGTCTCACCCTGGGCAAGACAGCACCAGGTTTCAGTTTTATTTTTACTGGGGTCACTTCTCTCAGCAACCCTACATCATGGGGGTTTGTGGTCCACAAATGTGGTGGTACTTGTTGTAAGTCTGTGTCACTGAAAGATGGCAGTGCACTGAGAGAGGCCATGAGGGGGTTTGCTACCCGTCCTTTTTGAATCATGATGTCACAGGGCATGCAAATCTCCAGTATAATGTCGCCATCAGTGCCGTTGTCAGTAAGCAGCTCTTCGTCTGTTAATTGTTATAGTGAGATATTTGGATCAATACACAACACTGTTCACCACTCACACCCATGCAAGTCCATGACAATCACTACAATACGCTTTGAAGACAAGTGCACTCCCTGTAGGTCGAGAGAAATCACTGTAGCAGACATTATTTCGGGTGTGACCACAGGGCGGAAAACAAAATCAGAGGATACTCTCCATTCTTTTTGTGTTAGTTTGGGTACAGATCTTGCTAACACCTGTATCACATACACGAACATGTCTGTATTTGGGGGGATTCCTCACACGGTTGTCTCATTTGCTAAAGTTTGTATCAATAACATTGCTCAGAGTGCGCACATTCCTGGAGTGGAACATACTATCTCCCTGTCTGTGAAAACAATGATCATATTAAGCTTACTGAGTAAGTCCCAACCCAATAAATGCATGGGGGCTTCCCCAGGGCACAGTAGGGGTGCTCGGATTGCCTTTCCCCCTGTTCTGACATCCAACTCTTCTATATATGGAACCATGACCACAGCCCCAGAGAATCCCTGTGTCTTGAGATTTCTACTAGATAACGGAAATTTACCTTTATACAAAGAGGATTTTTCCGCCCCCGAGTCCACCATAAAGATTAAATGTTTATTCCTTATCCCAGCCCCCACCAGTGGTTCCTCGTCTGGGCGTAAGGTAGTGGATAGGACTGGACACTCAAGGGCTCTTTGTGGGCTGCCCTAGTCAGGGTGAGTTTCTGTTCCGGGGCAATAGAAATTATTGTCACTGAGCACACAGGCTTCCCGATAGAGTGCAGGTGCACCATTGGCAGTGGTGACAAATGGGTTTAATGTGTATGTGTCATTTGATTATGGTGGGTTGGGCAAGACTGCATGCAGTGCAGGGGTTGTTTATGCGTATTGTACCCCGTTATAGGTCTGCTCTCAGGCTGTCCGTCTGGTTCATAGTTTCCTATGGGCAGATCGTACTGGCTACCCGGGTGTGGGTGTCCGTACTGCTGCTCATTGCCATACCTTTGGTTATTCTGGTAATTGGCCACTGGTCTAATTCGGCATTCTCTTGAAAAGTGACCCCACCTCCTGCGAGACCAGCATGGTCTGGGTCCATCCCACCTAGTCTTGTCCTCCATATCCCCCTCCACCTCCCATTGTCCTCGGTACCCACCTCTCCCTCTTGTGGATCTTCCTTACCATTGGGTTCCCAAATACTGTTCCTCTCCACCTCATTGTTCCTGGCCATTGTCTGCCCATGCTGCAGCCATCCTTGCCTTTACAGCCACTTACACCTCCATTTCCTCCCCTTGCTACTCTGAGGGCGGCACTGTGGTTACTGCCGTGACCTTCACTAACTTGCTCTGTACCAGCTTTGCTTCTTCTGCTAATCTCCTCTGAGTCTTTTCTTTTTCCCTTTCTTTAAACCTCCTGCAATGGTTTACTATAATGCTATGTATTTCTGGCCACCCCTTGGATTCTATACCAGCTAATTTATCTAGGGCCTTCTGTACCTCCTTCGGGAGGCCTCTTTTAATGATAAAGTAAAATAAGGAGGTAGATTGGTCCCAGGCCGTGCCCGTCTCTGCGCTCCAACTCCTGCACCCGAAGAATAAACTGTGCAGCATCTTCCTCATCCCCCATGGTGCATTGCATTATAGAGTGTAATTGGGGGTGTTGGGGAAGGTCCTCCACAGTGCATCCCACACTTGTGCACGGACATTATTGAATGACGCCCCATCATGAGTATCATTCCCCGTGGTGACACCTGTGAACCCTGCCTTCACCCATTCTGAGTCTGCTTGGTCACCCACTGCGGATACTAGAAGGCTTTTAATATCCCCTATAGCTAGAGGTACACCTGCAGTGTTCTTTTCGAATGCATACATCAATTATCCCGCACCCACCGTCAGCAGGGGGAGGGATTTAAGGAGGTTGTTTTTGTCCAGCAATGCCCAATGCACATAATGAGGTGGTCCTGCTCCCTAGTGAATGAGGGCAATTTTTTATTTTGATCTCACCTTCCCCTTACTTACCTTCACGCCTTTCATTTTTGCTAGGACTATCCTCCCTATTCTGTTTCATAGCAGATGTTGCAAGATAAATGAAGTCAAATAAAGCAAAACGGTCCCCACAAAAAGGTCCGTTGCAAAACCTACTGTTTTCACTGTCTAGGGACATGAAGACAATAATATATAGTATAGAAGAAAACAGTTCAAAAATCATATTTGAATGGGAAAACAGAAGGTGTCACACACAGGGACTAAATCAGTAAAAAAAACATTATTTTATTGTAGAAAAATCAATATCATTTAAAAGACTGTGTTAAATCATACACAGATTGGAGAATAACCCTAAAACCAGGTTCTCAATAAACGGGACAATTACATACACAATATCAAATATAAAATGAAAAAAACATACAACATTAAAACAACGTTTGACATACAAACATTAGTATATAAATCATCTGTTGCATACTAATAATAACCCAACATGTTTCTGTCTGTTGACTTTTAGATGTCTGACATTCATCAGGGGTAGCTCTTCTTGAAATTCTGGAGTAAAACGTCCCCTCCAATCCTGGTGGGTATGGATCTAAACTTGATCCTTAATGCAATCTATAAAAACATACAATCACATTAAAAATTGTGTGTGTACCCAAAGTTTCCCAAATTTATACCTTTTTAATGTCATATGTCAACATCACGCTAAAAAGCTCAGGAGCCTGAATTAATAAGGCCACCCCTACCTCATTCCCACTTTGGGGAAACAAAAAGCACTACAAATCTGCTATAAATATATACCTTGCAATTAATCGTATTCCAAGGATCCAAAGCTGTCAATAGTACAGTCACATTAGCCGTGTTTCAGCTGCCTATAATGATAATCCTTTCAATGGATTTAGAGTAGAACCACACTGGAAAAGAAAAAAGAAAAAGACACAAACACTGTGTCACATTCAAAGCATACCGACGTGTAAAAAGAGAAACCGTCACCTTGAATAGTAAAAGCCAAACATACCTTAAAAGATAAGGTATCCAAATGAGTTGCCCAAAGATAGTGCGCCGCGGAACAGGTTCTGGCTTGAAAATGGCCCCTAGGTCAAGTTCTTACTCTTCGGAAACCATCTAAGGATTGTAAACACAGTAATCACTGCTCACTCGCTACTTACACCAAAAATTTGGTAGACTCAATGAAAGCTTACTGAAGTATTTCTTTAAACCCCACAACCTCATGCCTAGTCTAAAAAAAGGGGGGGGGGTGAGAAGAAAAGGAGCATGCCAAGAAAGTTTTATTTAAGAGTGCAACCATAAAAACCCTTAGCACAATGTTAGATCCTTAGTCATAAAACAATGTCTCATCCCATGGTTAACTGCTACACATTGATGAGCCTCAGAAAAATTAAGCCTACAAATGCGCGTTTTCAAATCCAAGGTGATTGCATACCCAGTATAACATTTTACTCACATAAAAAATGTGCTCCATGCTATTCAATCTCTGTGTTTAACATTGCCCACATATATCTGTATATCGCCTATACGGTATTTTTAAAGTAATGCTGCCTAAAAAGGAAAATTGTGGTTCGTTTTAAACACACAAGACAAAACGTCCGTGTGTTGCACCATCTGGCCAAATCCTTAAACCACCAGAGAGTAGGGGGAGGGGGCACACTAAAACAGGCTGCAAACACCTATGATAGTAATCTTACCCGGACGAGAAAAAAACCCGTGTTCTTATTCTTCCCATTGGGTAGAAATGCTAGTGCATACGGCAGAAGAATTTGTGGCCTGGCTAAATCTACAAAACAGGTTCTTGAAATTCACACAAGAGATCAAAGACCTTGAAATCAATTTCCTCGACATCACCATTTTTTATCAAGCAGGTGCGCTGCGAGCTGAACCTTACAGCAAAGCAACGGACCGCAATGCTCTTTTACATTTTTCTAGTCATCATGCACAACACATCAGACGCAATTTACCTTTCGGCCAGTTTTTGAGACTGAAACGTAATAGCAGTTTGAAACAACATTATGTAGAAAGTGCTCACGTGCTCCATAACAAATTGGTAGCACGTGGATACCCTGTGAGCCTTGTGATACAATCAGCCAAGAGGGCGTACAATAACAATCGTGAAGCCCTGTTGGAACAGACTCCTAAAGAAAACAAGAGAGAGAATAATTTGGTGTTTGTGAACACTTTTTCTAATTTATCATATAAGATCAAAAGTGTGGTCTATAAGAACTGGAAGAAAGTGTATGGAAAGGAAAATGGTTATCCCCGGGTGGCTTTTAAACGAAGTCAAAACTTGAGAAACCCCTTATTAGGAATGACTTTAAGATCCAAAAACAACCATTAGTCAGACAAACAACACCGTGGGGCCTCCCCCTGGTAGTGGGTAACTACCCTTGTGGAAACTGTGGCATGTGTAACTTCACGTCCTCCGTGAAGGAGGTAGACATAGGTATGGACAGTAGATGGAACATTACTGATTTTTGTAACTGTAATAGTACAAATGTGGTCTATATGATAACCATGCGGCTTGCATTACATAGGAAAGACAAACCGTAAATGTAAAACCCGCATGATAGAGCACAGGAGCTGTATTAAGGCAAGGACTTTGCAGGCACCTATGGTCAAACATTTTATCGCCAAAGGCCATACACATGAAAATCTGAGGTGGGTGATCTTGAAACGGGTCAATGGACCTAATAAGGAAGTCATAGATCAGAGACTAGTTACCCTAGAACAAAAACTTATTTTTAAAACACGCAGCCATTTGATTGGATTAAATGAGGATGTCAATTTGCATAATGTCAGGGGGTTGTAATGACTTAGGTTTTTGTTTCCGTATACCCTAGTCCTTGAGATACAGTGTCCGGTTGTTCTCTATCATGCGAGTTATAATGGACATCAGTGTTTTCATTTATTGTTACTTTTCAGAGATACTCTAATGTTGTAGTGACTATGTTTCATGCATTTATATTTAGTTTGACTAATTATGCGTCCCTTTGCATACCCATGAGGTTTTGTTTGTTTTGCTTTCTCCCACTGGGTAGAAATGCTAGTGCATTTCGTTACTGCAGCACTGTTATTTTTGGGATTAATGCTATTTCTGGTTTGTGTGATGGATTTTTTCTTCTTTTTTTCCTTTTTTTCACCTTTTACTCTACTCCACCCCCTCCGTATTTTTTGGATGAGTTGCATTAATTTTACGTGATGTGCCAGTCCCGTTTAGTTACATTGGTGTTTTATTTTCAGTTTTTCCATCTATTTTTTAGTGATTTTTGATTATTAAAGTATGTGAGTTTTGAGATTGTAATGCCTTTGGATCCTTGGAATACGATAAATTGCAAGGTATATATTTATAGCAGATTTGTAGTGCTTTTTGTTTCCCCAAAGTGGGAATGAGGTAGGGGTGGCCTTATTAATTCAGGCTCCTGAGCTTTTTAGCGTGATGTTGACATATGACATTAAAAACGTATAAATTTGGGAAACTTTGGGTACACACACAATTTTATTGCTCTTAATCGTGCTAATTCTGTTTGGATTGACATCAGTGCCACTTCTAAATCTCAATTGAATGGTCCCTGAGTGGCGGGTGCACTTATCTAAGGGACATAAGGAGGTGGGGGTGCTGTTCCAGTGGTGGTTGGTGTGCTTCCCCCTGGCACATAGGCCGGATCTGAATATCCCTCTGCAGGTCTTGTAAGCAATTGATATATTTTCTTGGGCTCTTTGCTCCCCTTTTCAGCCTTCCCTTCTGTTAGGGATAATTCTCATCCAAGTGCTAAATTCCATCTACCTTAGAGCTCTCCAGCTCTTGCTATATTTTGGGGCTTTGAATTTTTTAATTCTGTTTGTTTTCTGTCTTTATTTCTTTGGATATGGAGTTTTAGACAAGTCCATAAGCATCATCTTTTTCTTGTCCGTCACACAGCACCCTCAGTGCAGTGGCACAGGGATGTCTTTTAGACTTCCCAAGGTTTAAAAACCTTCTCTGGAACTGACTACTGTCTCGCAGTGCATGTAAAGTTAAATTGAGTTTGCTAGTCTTTTTAAATACATAGACCCAGTACGCACTATCTTCCTATTGAGTGCTGGAGTGGTTGCCTAGCATCCCCTATGTCTAAACACTCATGTAACAGTCAAATGTTACCCTTTCATCTTGAAATGGCTGGTGTCAGTGGTTTTAGAATAAACTAACATGAGTTTTTCTGACGGCGAACACCAGTAGCTAAAAATTGGGTCATCCATGTTTTTCAATATGGCGCCAAAGACCCCGCTGTAAAAACAGACTCTGGTCCTCTTTTTTTTGCCATTTCTTTTAGGAAAGGTCCTTCTTGTGTTTAAATCTGCACGCCAAAACAGGTTTGGTCCCTTTGTTCGATGCCCTTTGGCGGGCTTTAGTGCTGAAGCCCTCCTCTGACGCCTGAGTGTCTGGGGTGGACAGGATGGGAGCGAGGTGCCCACAACTCCCTGTGCTTAGTCTACTAGGAGACCTGAATCCACTCTGGCATGATTGGCTGGCTGAATGTCCGGCAAGGACAGCCACCCTGCTGGGTGAGTGACAGCTAAGCTGGACTTAATGGGAGAAAAATGTTTCAAAGCAGGTCTCTGAGACTTGGAAGGCAGAGTCGACCACTGGTACGAAAGAACCGAAGACGAGCTGAAGGAAGACTGCTGCAACTCCTGGACCATTGGTTTGCATGGTGACGCCCTGCTGCAGGTCCGAATTGCCTGAAACTCCCTCGACAGAGAAGCCCTTCAAGGATGACTTCTTCCCTTGAGCTGGTGGGAACAACCAACTCGCAAGCCAACTGGACACCATCTCCATACTGGTCGAATTTTCATCAGAGTGGTGTTGAAAGCCAGATAGCCTGTGAGAAGGATACTGTAAGTGATTTCAATCTGACACTTCACCTAAGTCAATGCATAGCGTGTAATGCACAACTGAAATCCTTATTTATTTGTGTTTAAAAGTTCTTTTATTCTGAACGATGTCACTCATATCATGCCCCTCTCTTTGAACCTCCCGGTCACACTGAACAAGGAATCAGGCTGGTTTGCAAAGTTAAAATATTTATTTATGTATTCACAATTCAATCACACTATGTTTAATGGGTACACAATGATCACCAATGGGGTGATATAACACTAAGCAATCTCTTTAATGCACAAAGAGCAATAGTGAGCAAAACAATTCAGCACAGAAATAAGGCTTTTGTGTGTGTGTTCAGATCAGATTAGCAGTGTGGCTACTATTTCCCCCTGCATACCCCTCAACCCCCCACTAGACAATGTAAAGAGATAGGAGAAGATAACATGTTTCATGGAATGGCAGAATTCAAACAAAATAACAAACCCAATTCCCCCCAGCAAAAACAAGAGAAAAACGGAAATGATTTGCAAGCTGTCAAAATGGTTTTAAATTATCTTGAGAATGGATTGGGTAAAAACACTAAATATGATCTAAATTGCTGACATGGTTTAAATTCTTATGGGAGCCGCTTTAGATAGTTACACACAAACACTAGCAATAATTTGATACTAAGCAACAATGTGAAATCTTAAAATTAAGGTCGGAAGCAATCAAAAGCTGTTTTACATGTGTCAGAATTTCCCTAAACAAACATTTGCGGCAAACTTTTCAGCACATGGTTATCGCGATTACGGGAGGTTATATGGGAAGCTGAGGATATTAGCTACAAGCAGAAGTTGAAATTTTGTTTCTAGCACAAACACTGAGGAAGTTATGGACGTTTTATTGGGATCGTTTTTTTTAGCTAGGCGCAAGAATGGGAAAACAGGAATGCACTTTTAAAAGACAAATGGGATTTCTTATACTAGATTATGACTATAGAAAAAGAGAATGTCACACATGAATATCCACAGTCCTGGCCAGGGACCCTTCACGTGGTGGATAGTCACTTTCTTTCTGGGATTCAATTTATTTGTTCACAACACTAATGATTTATGATTTTAGAAAACAAATGAGAGAAACTTAGCGCAAGAAAAGTTCTGACAATTCAAAAATACTCCTAATACTACCGGTTCTGAATACAAGATAGAATGGGTTTAAGATAGGGATTAACTATGGACAGTACATATGCTAGTGACAAAGTCCTATTCTATGGATACTCCCTAGATATGTTTCAAATGGAACCGTCAGGATTCTGGTCTGTCAAGATTTCTGGTCACGGAAGGGAACCTGGTTCTGGGATAGACTGCTGGGCACACCAGACTGGACTGGGTCATTCACAGCACGGCACAGGACTGGATCGGGTCTGCAATGGCTCTGGTCACAGCACGGCACAGCTGGATTGGATCTTTTGGTTCTGATGATAATTTTTTTATCAGGCAGCAGTACAGCACAGCCCGGCTGTGTGTTTAATGTTCCCTTTTGTTGGTGGGATTCTAGTTCTGGAACTTAAGGCCTAGCTGAAAATGGTTCAGCTAATGGAATGGGCCTTTCTGCTTTCCAAGTTTCTGGAGTCTGGAGCAGGGAAGATGGATGGTTCTCTAGCAGGGTGCTCTGCCAGCAATCGGTTAGTGGGTGAATCTCTGTGTGTCTTTCTAAGTCCTCAGCTGTCTCTATTTATGCTTATGATAAAGGGGTGTGTGTGCTGGCTTGTCCTAAACACGCCCCTTTTCCAGGGATTGGTCAGGGTCTCCTCTCTTTCTTGATAGGAGGAGAAAAACAGTGTGTCACCATGATGATGTGGGTTTACGAGGCCAGAGTCCACCCCTAGCCTCTTGAACACCAAATCTACTTTTGGTACAATAGGTATTTCCATGTGTGCAACCTCTATAACAATCATATATATATAGATTACATATTTTGAGTAGCAGGTACTCCACAAATCCCCGTCGCTGTAGGATCTTGTGTCTGCTTTCCTCCGAATTCCGCCCTTTTTTACCAGGAACACAATGTCCAGTTTATCAGAAAATCTGTACAAATGGGCATAAGTGTATGAAGTGTCATGCTTCTATTAAAAATACATTTTGTGTAATATCACTTTTTCCGCTGTTTCTTCCTAGAACATGTCACAGAGTTCTGGTGCCTTTCAAAATGTGCAGCCAGAATTTAGATTCACAAATATGTTATTTTGGTATTTTTAACAATTTCAAGTGGTAAGTTTTATGTATTTAAACAAAATGTTCTTTGTGAATGTCCAGCCAGAAATGGTTGTTTGTCTCTGCCTCCTTCTGCCTCTCTGCAGTTCAGAAGCAGTCTCCTCCCATTTCCTCCTGGGCCTAGGCCATTTACAACCCTTCACACTTGGCATTCCTTTGAGCTGGAGGAAGTCCAATGTCTCCTTCTGGCTCCCCAGCAATTAAATGTTATTTCTGTTGCATTTTTCCTTTGCTTAAAAACAACTTGTAATTTCAAAACAGGCCAATAGAACACTTATTTCAGATTCTAAACCATGGGATTAACAATTACAACATAGGTTACTCTCATTAACATGCCATTTACATTGCAAACATTTGCTTCAGCTTATACATTTTTAAAGTTAATCAGGCAGGCTTCTGACACCTGTCGTACAGGCGGCTGATGGTACTGCGCCCAGATTATGACAGATTCTACAGGCAGGCAACTTTCGCTGTGGATGTTTCTTTGACAAATTCAGCTTTCCAGGGCATTGTAATATCCCAATGATTTCTTGAACTAAATGAATTGTACCACCCATCAAGAATATTGGATGTTTGAGGGTGTCTTGTACCGGCATTCTGCAGTTTCAGCAACCAAGAAAAAAGATTTTAAAGCAAGATTTTGGATTTCTTTCAGCAAAGCACTGCTTTTCCCTCTGTGCTCCCTTTTTACTTGTTGTGAAGCCCAGTGACATGTTTCAGGAGTGAGATCTCTGTTCCACCACTGACAACATGCATGGCAGATTGGGCCACTATCTTTTTGTGCTTTGCAGAGCGTGGTTTTCAGTGGTTTTGGCGCGCACAAGGTTTTCTCGGCCATTTTAGGATTTCTGGCACCATCAGAACAAAGGGATTCCGCATGGCTGACAAAAGTGGGTCAATACATCCCACAGAGCCCCCCCTGCCGATTTAAGTTTGACCGCCCGTCGAGGGGAAGTCGGGAGATTGGGATGTTTATTCTTTCTTTTGGTCCAGATGGAGAAAGTCGTCTGCTTCTCCCATCAGTGCTGGATCGACAGGTTGTCCGCGCCAGTTCTGGATGGGAGTATGGAGCGATACTCCGGACTCTTTGGGTCTTTCCTCCCGGTCCCCGAATGGTCTTCCTTGGTACTTAGAAATTCTTGGTTTCAGTTCTATGACAGAGAACAGAGCATGGTTATGGACATTTCCCTGCCACTATTCATGTAGTGGGGAAGATGCATACATTTGACATACCATTGACAATACCCCCCATCTGTAATTCCCAATGATTTTGACAGGTGGAATGGTTTTAACAGTTGGAATTTTCTAGGGATCCGGAAGGTCCCCCTCTGGGTTTCCAGATGGCTCCTCCATTTGCCACAGAGTATGCCTAGGATGGCAACACTTCAGCTGGTTGATGTGGACCCACTTGTCTTCCCCCTCTGCCAAACTGCCCTTGGGGATGCAGATTTTGTAGGAGACTGGTGAGATTCTGTCTACAATTTCAAAAGGACCCCGCCAAGTAGGGAGAAATTTGCGCTGTTTGGCTTGGTTCCTTTAGAAATTGTACAAGTAGACCCAGCCTCCTACTTGGTATTCTTTTTTAGTTGTCTTAAGGTCATAGTGGGTCTTCATACTGTATGCAGATATTTCTAGATTCCACTGAGAATAGGAAAAATCATGTTGAAGGTGTTTTCTCAGATTCTCAACATACTCATGAGTTGTGGAGGCATTTATCAAGGTCTGCTCTTGGGTTCTGCAGCGCAGATGCTAGGCAAGCACCATCCTTTGTCCAGTCATCAGCTCAAACTGAGACATTTTTGTTGCAGAAGAAGATGGCCATCAGGACAAGAGGTAATCAAATGTCCCAACTGGGCCCAGAATCTGCCACAAACTTTTTTAATATGCTCACAATTGTCTTGTTGTATCTCTCAACTCCACCACCAGAGGCTAGCTGGTAGGCAATGTGTAGTTTCCTTTTGACCCCAAGTATCTCCCACATCATTGTCATCACTTTGCTAGTGAAGTGGCTTCCTTGGTCTGACTCAATACTTTGGGGTAGTCAAAAATGCGAGAAGATGTGATTGATCATCAGGGCAGCTGCTGTTTCTGCCTTGCAATTTGGGGCCGGGAGACATTCCACCCATTTAGTGAACAAGCATATTACGGTCAACATGTACTTGTTCCCCCTAGAGGAGCGAATCACGGGCGCAATAAAATCGACTTGTAAATCGGACCAAGGCAGTGTCATCCCCCTCTTTTGGAGGGGAGCACGGTGTGTGAGTGATGTTGGCTGAAATTGTGCACACACAATACACCCCTTCAAATACTGGTCGATGTCCTGCCCTATGGGTGGCCAGTATGCAACCTCTCATAAGATTTCTAGTGTCGTATGAAACCCCTGATGACCGGCTGTGGCTGCATCATGGGCGTGACTTAGCATCAGGCTTTGGAATGAGGTGGGGACCACCGACTTTTAAGGGCCAGCTATGGATCTCCTCACCAACAAACCGTCTTGGATTCGGAACATTTTTGGACATTTCATTAACACTCTGAGGTCCTCTTTCCCTATGTAATTGGTATCCGTCAGGGGACAGTTATCAGGGTCCTCAATGTGTTGATAAAACTTACCAGTTATTGGATCCCCTTTTTGAGCCGTAATCAAATCAGCATCTCAGGTCTCCTTACTCCATTGTGCAGTTGAGAGTTCATTGTGAGCATTTGTCTGGGACCTAGTGATAGCAGTGACCTGGATTTTCCCCAACAGGGACTCGATCTCAAGTAGATCCCCTTGGATGGCTCCTGTTTTGGCCAGCTGATCAGCTAGGTCATTCCCAGTTTTGTCTGGTCCCTCTACTTAATCTTTTTCCAGTAGATGGTCATCCCATTCGAGGTCATCAATATTTTGGATTAATTTTCCATGTTTCAATGGTTTATTATTAGCACATAGCATGCCTCTAGTTTTCCAGTTAACCAGGTGCTCGACAATGCCGTTCCGTACATAATTCGAATCAGTGATTATGACCAGTTCGTGGAGTTGGTGTTGGATGGCAGTGAGGATGGCTTGGTGCACAGCCATCAACTCTGCCACTTGACTACTTTGGGGACCGATCTTGTACCCAGTGGAGGGTTCTGGGGCATCATTCACCCATGCATTCCCTACACCGGCCACAAGTTCCTTTTCCCCGTTCTTGCTAACATGGTAGGAGCATCCATCCATATAGACAGTGGGTATTCCCTCACACTGGTCTTCTTCATAGACTTTATGTGGGGAATTAAGGTATGCCTCCATGTTGTCCTTGATTTTAAGACTTTCGTCCTTGAGACAGTTTTCTCTGGCACAATCATGCAAGTCAGCCAGACCTTGCACGAGGGGGCTCTTCTTGTTTGGGCCATGTCTGACCTCCACAGGAAAGCCTTGCATTGACAGAATCAATTTCGGGAATTACTCACATTTCCGTCCCGGATTCTGTCACTCTGACGATATTGCAAAAGTTGGTGTGGAGTCTCCACTATGATGTGTTCCCCCTGGATAAATGGGCGGTAGTTCTTCAATGCACACACCATTGCCAGGAGTGCCTTCTCACAATCGTTGAATGTTTCCTCCACAGAGGATAAAGTTTTACTTGCATAGATTACTTTATTTACCTTGTCATGCTTTTGATATAATACTGCAGTCAAGCATGTATTTGAGAACCCTGTCTCCAAGAAGAACTCCTTGTTTTTGACAGGGTAAGCTAGGCAAGGCGCCTGTGAGAGGATCCTTTTGAGTTGTCTTACTGCCTCGGCTTGTTCTGGACCCCACTCTCACTTGATCCTCCTTCAAAAGATGGATCAGGGGTCTTGTGATCTCTGCGTAGTCCTCAATGAAGTTTCTGCTGTAATTAGTTAGTCCAAGGAGGCTCCTTAGTTCCCGAAGAGTTGTGGGGTCTTTTCATTTCTGAAGTACTTCCACTTTCTTTTCCTGGGGACAGAGACCCTGAGGAGTTCTCTCATGCCCCAAGAAATTAACAGGGGTTCTGCACCACTGTGCCTTTTGAAAGGAAAGTTTTGCTCCGGCAGCCCTCAACTGTCTCAGGACATAACAGATCTCTGCTATGTGTTCCTCCACAGTTGAGCTTTTGACTAGCACATCATCTACATAGGCCAGGTTACCCCTTTCACCCAGGTCAGGCATGGCCTTATGTAGAAAAATTTTGAATTCATCGCCAGAGTTGATGTTTCCGAATGGAGTCCGGGTCCATGTGTACTGCTGCCCCCCGATGGTAAAGGACAGCTTGTATTGGTCCTCCCTATTGACAGGTGCAGACCAGTACACATTGGACAGGTCAATTGCAGTGAATATCTGTGACCCTTGGATCTGGGCCAGCCCTTGGTCAAAGTAGGGAAGAGGCCATCGGGAATATGGACCCGTTTGTCGAGCTCCCTTGGGTCAGCACAGAGTCTCCACTGGCTGTTTGGTTTCAAAATCCCCAGCACTGGATTAGTGAAGGTGCTGTGGACTGGACGAATTATCCCACGGGACTCAAGGTTCTTAATTATTTCAGTAAGGGACGCCATTGATGCGAGAGGCATGCGATATTGCCTCACAAACACTGGAGTCATGCCAGGGTCCATGGGAATTGTTGTTGTGTGGATGTCGGTGCGACCACAGTCATATGAGTCCACCGCAAAGAGATCTTGGACATCTAAGAAAACTTGTTTACATTTTTGCTTTTGCTCCAGAGTCTTGCATGCATCAGCTAGGTTGACTCGCTCTTCAACCATCTGCCTGAAGCCTGGAAAGACTTCCGGTTTGGCTATCTCAGTGGCCTCCTCCAGCTGGGTGGAGAAGTCCCTGGTCAAAATGCTGATTTAGACTGATGGCTTCAGGTGGGGAAGGCAGTCCTCGCAGACTTGAAAGATCACCTCATCCCTCCTGAAGTCACAGGTCACATCTTCCTTACCATAAGGGTAGGAAGAGTACACCAGGAATTTCCCCCATGCCGGGTGAAGATCTTGTCTGGTGTTGTGTCATCGTCGCTATCACTGTCAAAACAATCCTTGGGGATTTGTCCTAACAGCTCATTACCTAAATCTATGGAATAATGTCGGTCATCAACCGCCATTCCAATAATGGTGCCTGTGGCCAGAGTGACACTCTTTAGGTCGCTGTTATCCACCTCTATTGGAATGGTGTCTAGTTCTATGTTGACTAGTGGTGTTGGGTTTACCCCCAACCCTTGTTGTTGGAAATGAGCACTGAGATTGACATAGGCGTCAGGGTTTTTCAGTTTCTGTCCTTTTTTAATTTTTACTTCCAGTGAGAATTGTCGGGTCCGTTCTGGGATGGTGACTTCCTCTCCAATCTTAATTTCAACTGCATATGGCAGCAGTTGTGCTGACCGAAATGCTTTCTCTGGGTCATAAAAGTCCATGGGATTACCTGCTAATTGGGACCAAGCTTTGAAGTTTATTAGATCCAAACTAATGGCAAAGCGATTGAGAATGTCACTGCCTAAGTAAAATGCAGCAGGGACATCTCCCACCACCCAACAATTATGGACTATGCTTTTGTTGCCTATGGACATTTTGAGCATACACCTGTTAGGCAGGAGATGTTTTGAATTGGGTGTTTCCAGGTCCATTTCCCATATGTCTATCAGTTTAAATGTTGGAAAGGCTGGATCTTTTGGGAGTTTGCGGAACATGGCCTCGCTGATGAAGCTCTTACCGTTGTTCACACACACTCGGGCGATAACAGAGTCCTTCCCCTCATTTAACTGAAGAGGGATGAACAACTGCTCTCCAATTTTCCGAATATCAGCCAAGCTTTGAGCTGATTTCTCATCCTTTTGGACTATGGGATTTTCTAATTGTGAATTGGTATAAAATTTCAGAGAGTTTCCTTCCAGTGTAGAATTCCACTTTAGACTGGAAGGAAGGTTAATTTTCAGAAATAGAGAGTATTCCCCATCACCAAATTTGGTATTTCTCCCCCTTCCCGAATTCAGTTGATCAACGGCCCTTTTTGACAGAAGGTTAGCTTGGGATCCAGTGTCCACCAGTGCCAAAATTGTACATTGCGACTGTATTTGGACCGGGGCATAAAATGCTTGAGCAAGGCCCTCTTGACCTTGTTAGCCTTTTTACTTCTTGTCACCCTGGTCCACTCATCCTCTGACTCAGAGGCACTGCTAACAGAGGTGGCTGCCTGGTCTTCTAGGCTCTCCCGGATTCTGCGAGCTTGGGAATGGCTGGCAGAATGTGGGGGCCTAGTTCCTTGGGTCCTGTGGTGCTCAGAAGAGTCTTCTGACTCTTCCTTGCTCCCAGGACTGGCTGAGTACCCCCTCCACCCCCACTGTCCTACCTGGTCAGAGGTTTTTAGTATGCCCTTAGTGGGCCTAGTCTCATGGAATTCCCCACCAAATTTCACTGCCTGATCTCTTGATGAGTTTTATTTCTGAGGATCCATTTCTCTGATCCTCCCCTCACTGGAGTCTCCCTGATCAGAGAAGATGGCCCTAGCACTTGGAAACCTGTACATAGATGCCCACCCATCCATTTTTGGGAGGCACTGACCTATTAGCCCCATATTCCCCATTGGGTTGAAGTCTACCATTCCTGTAGCCCTTGGATCATGTGAACCAGTGGAGATGGGGTTGGCAGAGTCCATGGAATGGAATAAATTAAAGTCTCCGGTGCCAGAGTTCCTGAGGTGATGCTCAGGGGTTTCCCTCTACCATCTGACCTCATCTCTCTCAGCCCCTACTCCCTGTTGGCATGCAAGAATCTGACCCTTTTGTTCTTCTATTATGGCCTTACTGGTCTCTATTAATTGTTCCTGCATGGCTACCTGTCTACAGAGCCTGTCATTTTTCTCACAGAGAGCCTCATTGTCTCTCTGTGCTTCCTGTCTGATTCGTGAGTATTGGGCCAATTTTTGCTGCAGGAGGGTCACATCCTGAGTCCTGTCCTTACTGGCCTAGTCATTCTTTGCTAGAGCATCTTCCACCCTCCTGGTGTGCTCTAACAGTTTTTCATAGTCCATTTTGAGCTCACCCAGTCCCAGAAGGGCCAGGTGATTTTCTTCCACCTTGGTTTTTAAATAGTTTACTTCCTGGTCTAAGACGTCCCTTTCCTGAATTAGAGTACCCCTCTGTGCAGCCAGGTCATCCCTTTGTTTTTTAAATGCTTCAGCTTTCTGGCACTCTTCATCAAATTCTGTTTGGGATTCAAGGTCTTTGATAATTAATTTATTATTTTCCTCTTTTAATTTGTCTATGCGGTTCTCTAAAGTGACCACTGTTCTGCGCATGCTCTGTTAAAGGTTAATTGCTGTTCCAACTTTTGTTGGCTCTGTTGTAGAGAGTCCAATCTTTCCTGACACTCTTTTTGCAGTGTCATTAATTTGGTGTCTTGCTCTACCCTCTCTTGCTGCAGGAGATCCAGATCTTCCTTTACTTTTGTCAGGTACTGTCTGGTTTCACTCTCTGATTCTTGGCTCTTTTGTAGTCCAGATCAGTTTGGGCTTTCTGTAGGTATTGTACTTGCCTTTTTGCCAGGTCTAGGTTTTCAGCATATTTTTCCTGTATTACTCCAATGTGGAGGTACAGATATGACGCTATTTTGGCAATTTTACATTGGTCTTCTTTTGCCCTTGGGGCCATGTACAATTCACTAAGTGCCATGTGTAATGGACCCTGATCCTGCCATATATCTAATTTTGTGGCAGTGGCTTGTTGCTTGATCTCCTGCAGCCAAACATTCTCATCCTGCTTTGCCCATTCACCTCTGACAAACAGTTTGTGCAGTAGGTGTTCCTTTGCCATATTAATTTCCACTGGGGTCGCCATTCCAGAAATATTAATTTCCTTCTGACTTATATCAGGTTTATTTTTACCTTTGCAAAACAGGCCTAACTCCTTTGAGTGTTTCTATTGAAGGGTGTTTTTACAGTGTAGCACAGTGTGGTAGCCAAACAAGGTGTCTGTGCCCCGTCAGTAAGCACGCTGTGTTAGACTGCCACAAGTGGTATGTCTAATTCAGGATCTCGTGACGAGCCTCCAATCTGTAAGTGATTTCAATCCGGCACTTCACCTAAGTCAATGCCTAGCGTGTAATGCGCAACTGAAATCCTTGTTTATTTGTGTCTAAACCTTCTTTTATTCTGAATGATGCACCATTCATATCACGCCCCTCTCTTGGAAACCACCCCGGTCACACTGAACCAGGAATCAGGCTGGTTTGCAAAGTTAAAATATTTATTTATGTATTCACAATTTAATGGGTACACAATGATCACCAATGATCACCAATGGGGTGATGTAACACTAAGCAATCTCTTTAATGCACAAAGAGCAATAGTGAGCAAAACAATTCAGCACAGAAATAATGCTTTTTTGTGTGTGTGTTCAGATCAGATTAGCAGTGTGGCTACTCTTTCCCCCTGCACACTCCTCAACCCCCCACTAGACAATGTAAAGAGATAGAAGGAGATAACAGGTTTCAGGAATAGCAGAATTCAAATAAAATAGCAATTCCAATTCCCCCCAGCAAACTCAAGAGAAAAACGGAATTGATTGTCAAGCTGTCAAAATTGTTTTAAAGTTATCTTGAGAATGGAATGGGTGAAAACACTAAATATGGTCTAAATTGCTGGCATGGTTTAAATTCTTATTGGAGCCGCTTTAGATAGTTACACACAAACACTAGCAATGATTTGAAACTACGGAACAAAGTGAAATCTTAAAATTAAGGTCGGAAGCAATCAAAAGCTGTTTTACACGTCTCCGAATTTCCCTAAACGAAAATTTGCGACAAACTTTTCAGCACGCGGTAATCGCGATTACGGGAGAACCATATGGATGCGGTTTTAGGTTCTATCGAAAGCTGAGGATGTTAGCTGCAAGCAGAAGTTGAAATGTTGTCTGTAGCACAAACACTGAGGAAGTTATGGACGTTTTACTGGAGATCGTTTTTCTCAGATATGCGCATCAATGGAAAAACAGGAATGCACTTTTAAAAGACAAATGGGATTTCTTTTACTAGATTATGACTATAGACAAAGAGAATGCCACACATTAATCTCCACAGTCCTGGCCAGGGACCCTTCACTTGGTGGATGCTCACTTTCTTTCTGGGATTCAATTTATTTGTTCACAACACTAATGATTTATGATTTAGAAAACAAATGAGAGAAACTTAGCACAAGAAAAGTTCTGACAATTCAAAAATACTCCTAACACTACTGGTTCTGAATACAAGATAGGATGGGTTTAAGATAGAGATTAACTATGGACAGTACATCTGCTAGTGACACAGTCCTATTCTATAGATACTCACTGGATATGTTTCAAATGGAACCGTCAGGATTCTGGTCTGTCAAGATTTCTGGTCAGGGCAGGGAACCTGGTTCTGGGATAGACAGCTGGGCACACCAGACTGGACTGGGTCATTCACAGCACGGCACAGGACTGGATCGGGTCTGCAATGGCTCTGGTCACAGCACAGCACAGCTGGATTGGATCTTTTGGTTCTGATGATAATTCTTTTAGCAGGCAGCAGTACAGCACAGCCCGGCTGTTTGTTTAATGTTCCCCTTTGGTGGTGGGATTCTAGTTCTGGAATTTAAGGCCTAGCTGAAAATGGTTCAGCTAATGGAATGGTCCAAGTTTCTGGAGTCTGGAGCAAGGAAGATGGATGGTTCTCTAGCAGGGTGCTCCGCCAGCAATTGGTTAGTGGGTGAATCTCTGTGTGTCTTTCTAAGTCCTCAGCTGTCTCTATTTATGCTTATGATAAAGGGGTGTGTATGCTAGCCTATCCTAAGCACGCCCCTTTTCCAGGGATTGGTCAGGTTCTTCCTTGATAGGAGGAGAAAAACAGTGTGTCACCATGATGATGTGGGTTTACGAGGCCTAGAGTCCATCCCTAGCCTCTTGAACACCAAATCTACTTTTGGTACAATACTTATTTCCATGTGTGCAACCTTTCTAACAATCATATATATATAGATTGTATATTTTGAGTAGCAGGTACTCCACAAAACCCAGTCGCTGTAGGATCGTGTGTCTGCTTTCCTCCGAATTCCGCCCTTTTTACCAGGAACACAATGTCCAGTTTATCAGAAAATGTGTACAAATGTGCACATTGAACATGGGCATAAGTGTATGAAGTGTCAAGCTTCTATCAAAAATACATTTTGTGTAATATCACTTTTTCCGCTGTTTCTTCCAAGAACATGTCACAGAGTTCTGGTGCCTTTTAAAATGTGCAGCCAGAATTTAGATTCACAAATATGTTATTTTGGTATTTTTAACAATTTCAAGTGGTAATTTATATGTATTTAAACAAAATGTTCTTTGTGAATGTCCAGCCACAAATGTTTGGTTGTCTCCGCCTCCTTCTGCCTCTCTGCAGTTCAGAAGCAGTCTCCTCCCATTTCCTCCTGGGTCCAGGCCATTTACAACCCTTCACACTTGGCATTCATTTGAGCTGGCGGAAGTCCATTGTCTAATTCTGGCTCCCCAGCAATTGGCACCTCCCCATTAGTTTCAGCTGGGGGAAGGTGTCCTCCTTCTGGGAATAAACCTGCCTTTCAAGTTCTTGCAGCTCAGCCATGCTTCATTTAAATGTGATTTCTGTTGCATTTTTCCTTTGCTTAAAACCAACTTGTAATTTCAAAACAGGCAGCTAGAACACTTATTTCAGATTCTAAACCATGGAATTAACAATTACAACATAGGTTACTCTCAGTAACATGCCATTTTCATTGCAAATATGTGCTGTCAGCTTTTACACCTATCATACAGGCGGCCAAGGGTACTGCGCCCAGATTTTGACAGATTCCACAAATTCAGCTTTCCCGGACATTGTAATATCCCAATGATTTCTTGAACTAAATGAATTGTAGCACCCATCAAGAATATTGGATGTTTGAGGGTGTCTTGTGTTAAGATGGATTTCTGAACTCTGTCCTGGAGGGGCAGAGGTTCAGAAGGCCAGCCTAGGTTCTTGGAACAGGGTAACCTCTGGACAAGCCAGACCAATCAGAGTAGCGATGGCGGCGGTCAAGACTAGGTCTCAAGAGGGGTGAGGGTGACTGAAAGCCCGCAATGAGCACACAAAGCAAGGACGCTTACAAATTACTCCAGACAGGTGTTATATTAAAAATATAGACACATTTATTACAAGGCCTTTGTAACATCGACCATAGTAAAGAATCACGGTAAAACTCCAATAAACCAACACATCACAAGCAATACAATATATATACAAGACCAAGGGGTCTAAAGAGTTAGAAGCACGAAATATGCAGACCACCTAGATGGGGAGGAAAACAGGCAGGGCAAGTAATCATTAGACACAGTTCGACATCAGAGGCCCCCTAACTAGAAGGAAGTCCGAGCCCTACGAAGAGTGGAGCCTTGTGCTCAAAAGTACCTGCACACGCAGGTGCCAACGGGCAAAGGAGAGTCTCTTCAGGGAAACCAGGCAGTTCAGAGAGGTGAACAAAACGATGAAGAACAGTTCCCCGCTACTCAAGCGTGGCCTCCACTTGTGGGCAGAAGCAGGGCGCGAGTGCGGAAAAGGGTTGCTGTTTACGACAGCGATGGAAAGCCACAGGCTCCTGTGGGAGGGCGACCGGTTAGGGTATTGACTACTCACCGGTCCCGGATGCAGGCAGACCCAGGCTTCTCGGGTTCAGTTTCGGTACTGGCAGGTTCAGATGCGATCAGCAGGATGTCTTGATGCTGTGTAGATTCCGCGACAGCAGGAGTCAGGGTCGAGGGTGTCCCAAATGCAGTGAACACGCACAGGTTTGTTACCACAGCTGGGCAACTCGGCAACCACAGGTATTCCGGTCCCAAAGCACACGTCTTACTTCAGACCTGGGAATGCCAAGTGTACGAATCGTGTGAGAGTGCCGAGGCCACGGGATTAGCAGTAAGCCAGACGGCGGTGACAGAGCAAGGTTCCTGTGTAGGCTGGTCAGTCCACTGGATGGCCCAGGGATGCTTCCGAAGGCTTACGTACAGGATTTGGTGAAGATGCCGAGAATAGTTGTTCCCACTATTCTAAAGGGTCGAAGCGCCAGTACAGGCCTTCTTGTTCGATCAGAGGCAGAGGGATCTCACAGGACGAGAGCAGTGCAGGGTGCCAAACCTTCAGCGGGTCACCAGCGATTCCTCGACTCAGCTTCTTAGTTGCAGGATACTTGGCTCCTTATCCTTTGTTCGTGAGAACTCAGGAGATCGACATGGTAGTGGTGTTTCCAGCCTCCTCCTATCCAGAGTTCCCTTCGCGCCAAAACGGAGAGGACCCAATGGGAGATCTGCTCACAAAACACTCACACCATACATGGACCTATCACAGACCACGGTGGTCCCAGGCATTCAAGATACTCTAGACTCTCTGGCACCCAGGATGTGTATTGGGAACAGACATCCCAGCCCACATCCTGGAGGCACACACAAGGCATGCAGAAGCCTGCAAAAGCATTGTGTTTTGCGGGAATGTGCATGACCAAATAAGGACTGCCTCGGGTCAGCTCGACCTGGGGGAAGGTGAAGGGGCAAGATGGTCAGTGGACAGGACAAAGAACCTCGTGGCATGGCCATTTTGGAGGCCAGGCCACCCATTTGGGCCAAACGCGGGAAGCGCGGTTAACATGGCAAAAAGGGGTTCAAAACACAAAGAAACGATAGCTGCCACCAGTCCCGTCCGTGACACACTTGCACATTTCATGATAAGTCCAGCGAAAGTTTCTAGGGCCATTGGAATGATTACGGTGCACTCTTGTTTCATGTTGCTCAAAAGCTGCAACATGAGGAAAGGACTAAGGGAAACAAAGTCTCCCGGTACTGACTGTCTTAAGGGCATGTCAGTTTCCCCGTAAGAATGGAGCGAAAGCCCAGAGGAGTGCGGCGGAAGGCTGCGCTTCTCTGGCAAAGTCTAGATCATGGTGTAAAACAACAGCAAAAAGTTTGGGGGTTGCCACATGGAAGGAAAATTACCTACAATTATGAAATCTTTCCTAACATCTTGTACCGGCATTCTGCAGTTTCAGCAACCAAGAAAAAAGATTTTAAAGCAAGATTTTGGATTTCTTTCAGCAAAGCACTGATTTTCCCTCTGTGCTCCCTTTTTACTTGTTGAGAAGCCCAGTAACATGTTTCAGGAGGGAGATATCTGTTCCACCACTGACAACATGCATGGCAGATTGGGCCACTATCTTTTTGTGCTTTGCAGAGCGTGGTTTTCAGTGGTTTTGGCGTGCACAAGGGTTTTGCGTCCATTTTAGGATTGCTGGCACCATCAGAACACAGGAATGCTGCATGGCAGAGCAAAAGTGGGTCAATACATCCCACAATACCAGTTTGTGAACTTTAAGGCACTCACACCTTAAAACCGATGTTTAGTCAAGTTTGTGGCTTCTTCCCTGGGCAGTGCAGGAACCTCCCAGTGTCCTCCTTCTTGTCCTCTTGACTGAAGCTCATGAACAGCGAGATCTGCAGGAACTACCAAGAACAACTGCCTCAGCTACAGCTTTTCTTCATCAATAAGGTACTGTGAAAACGTGGCGTGGAAATCCTTTCTGCCGCGGTGAAAGTTTGGGAAACTTTCCCAACTTTGGAGTCTTGTTCGCTCCTAACCCGACATATAACTCTTTTTCTGGCAAACTACTTCTAAGAACATTGTCAAAGACTTACCTGTTTACTACCAGAACTGTGCTATTCTATCCAAGACACTGAACCATTGACTTTGGCCCAGGTCATTGAATTGAATTGCCTCTTGTAGTGAACTGAAACTATTTGCCCTGCCTCTGAAAGTGAATGTGTTTTGATTCTTATAACCTTTGTCTTTCGACTCCTTTTGAAAGTTACTGAAGTGCCATTTTGCTCCCACTACAGGGAAGCTAAGTTGTTCAGAAACGTATTGGTTGTGTACTGTAGTGTGTTATAGTGTGATATTGAGCTGCTTCTTACTAGTGGAATGTTTTCTAACTGATGTGTAAATAAATGTATATTCGTTTACCAAGAAACCTTGAGTAAGTGTTTGTTTGAACTACTGTGATTGCAAGTCCTTTGTGTAACATCTTTTTCTGCTCACATCCCTCTTGAGATAAGTCTGGCTGCTCAGCCACAGCTACTACATAACTGTGTAGTACAGGCTTCTACCAAAGGTGAGATTGTGCTTACACCTGTAGTCTTAACTGTGTGTAGTGTTCCCAAAGGGTACTGCATGTAATTCTGCTAACACCTTCACTTTCCTCTGTTTCCGCTTTCATCCACCCTTCCTTCCCTTTACCTTGCGTTACAGGTGTTTCCTTGAACCTTTTCCACAAGTCTATGTTGGAGCTGTTCCCCTTTGTATTTCACCATTAAATAAGTTGCTACATGGTCTAATGTCCCCTTATCAAAAGACCCTTCTTCTGGACAGGCATGGAGTGAGCCTTCCACATTCGTTTCCGTCACCCATTGACTATGATACTTTTTAATCCTGTCTTGGTATAGGGGGAGGTTCTTTAAAATATGGGCTAATGGGGTATAATTCCCCATTTTGTAGGGGTCTTTTTCTCGCCTCCTTTCCCACTGTCACCTCTAGGTCTCAACCTCTGATATCGCAACAACTATAATATATAGGTATACCGATTTTTCACTTTAAAACTCTACTTATACATTTTCAGAACAGACACATTAAACATGAACCATTGAACATTTTGACAGAACACAACTGACAAATATCTGAACAATACTGAACAAGAAACATAAATATTATACTTTTGCTTTTATCCAGTCCCACTCTTCTCACACATTCAACATTCACATCACTGTTGCCCCCTGTGGGCCATCCTCCACATAGCTTATAAAAACATTATAAGAAAAATAACCACGACTTATTCCAAAAGCTACTAATTATATGCAGGGCTGTCACAGGGTGATGTGAGGCCCGGGGCAAACACTTTGGTGAGGCCCCTTTATTTTTTGCACTTGGCCAGCGGGTGCCACAAACATGCAAAGTGAGTAATCTCCATTTGAGTTTAAGTATGGAAGAACCCATGTATGGTTTACTATTATGACTGCAAATCAACTAAAGCACAGCCATTTTTCTATGCTGAATATTCCAGCCTTATTTTTGTATCATAGCGGGCGGGGCTGGTTAATGTTAAGGGGCTAAGCACCCGGAAGCAGGACCGAGGTCATGATACACTTTGAAGTTCACAATATGGACACAATTGCCAAAAGTTTGGGCTTTTGTGTATGCATGTGAAAGCACATGCTAGGCGCAGCCATACTAGTATTAACTGGCCATTGATAGTAGCATGCGCAAAATGGTGTGAGTATCCTTGGCATCTAATAGCAGTGCCTGGCAAAAGCGTAATACCTAGACACAAGCCAAACCCTTTTGACTTTGCCAATGGTTGGTTTTAACAGTATTTCAGTGAAGGAAACACAGAGTGCTTAGAACTCGAGTGGCTGAAGGCAGGCCTGTTAAGACATGTTGTATGACACGAGTAGCACGTTTACAAATCCAATTGAGCCATTAACCTTTAGAAGACTTCTTTGAAAAAACACTGGAAGGAACTTGAGTGCATAGTTTGATGGTAAGACTTGATAAAGCTAGCTCAAATAGTTCCCATGAAGATGTGTTTTGGGTGGGGAGAGGGGGAATGGCCATGGGGATTAGCATGGCCATGGGCAGTCAATGGGTGGGCACATAACCTATCAAACAGCACCTACAGACTGCCCCTCACCTCATATGCCATTCCTCCCTATCTTCACTCTAATTCAACAGTGGTTGGCTTCATTGTTCTAGAGGAGGATTGTAACATTCACAACTCACAAGTGACCAATGATGGGACATTTTGGTATGCTGATCTTTTCAGGTTTTCTCTCACAATCAATTACTTCAATGCAACCATTTTTTCACTGAAGGGGAGGGTTAACATTGCCCCCAAATTCGTGGAAATTAGCACAGGTTCCCAGCCTGCCCTTGAGAATTCTGGTGGGCCACACAAAAACATTTTTTTAAACAATGATTTAAAATAATGTATTTTGCCACACAATATGTGATAAACATTGGGTAAAAGCCATATCATTTACAGTGAGTTTGGTAGGTAGCACACAAAAAAATCTAACTGGTGACAGGCCAGCAGCAGTACACAGGCAGCAGTTTAATTATGGAGGCCTAACTGCATAGATGTTATGCCAACTGACTGATACATGCATACAGTAAGGTGCTATGGCGACATATGATCAAATTAAGCGTCTCTCCTGTATGAAGAGAGTGCTTTGAAGTCTGGGCAGTAAGGCACTTTATGCAATGCAACAATGTGTCACCCCAAAGGCAATGGCACAGAAAATGGGCCACTTGGAGTTGGCAAAATAATTCCAGCCCTTTTACCCAAGACTTTGAAAGCAGTATTGAAGGTGCTGTAGCTCCTTGATTCGAATAAAGAAAGCAGAGAACAGGAACTATGGGCCCCTGCCCTTGAAGGTTGCCTGGGCCTTTGGTACATTACCATAAAGTCCCAAGTCTAAACTATGCAACAGGACCACAGCTGGATTAAGAGACTGTGACTCACAGTTTGGAACACTACTAAGGCTCATTTAAAATGCTGGACTTGTCTAAATCAGTACATCTGAGTAACACACAATTCTTAGCCTGAAAAATGATTCCTCTGCAATGTATCCTTCAGCCCATTATGTACATTTCTCTCATGTGAGAGAGTGAGCACACAAAGCACTTTTGTAACCTGAATTGCCTCTAGGCGCTGTACTGCCCTGGTCCTGCTTTTTAATCAAAGTGGCGCAGGCAACAGAACCACAAAGATGTTAACCAGATCAAGCAAGTGTGGTGTGGAATGTGGTGGGTGCTTACGGCTTTGGTCACCAATTGCAAATGTAAAAACTTTTGTGAATAAGATTAACATTATTGAGCTCATTGGACTTCTCTTCCCTTTGCTTCCAATCTTTTACACCCACTTCCTGTTAATCTCTATCTCTGTCCCACTGTTGTTACCTCCTGCCCCCCTCCTCACCATTTCTTTTTCAATGGTCTTTCTCCACCTCTCCTTCCTACAACATCGGTTACCTTCCTCCTCATTTCACTTCACTCGCCGTCTTTTCCCCATTTCCCCCCACACAACCTTCATCCACTCTATGCCCCTTCATTATACCATGTTCATTTCACTGTCTTTTCCGCATTCTATGCCCCCACACATACCTGAGCAGTTTACTGTGTTTTACTCCTGATGGTATATAATGTAATTTAAATGAAGGTGAACCTGGAAAGCTCATCCAGCTGTGCAAATGAGTGCATGCAAACAGGGTGCACCGATGTCGCCGAGGAGTCAAAGCACAGTACAAGGCCAGTCCAGGCACTCAGGAATGGTGGAGGTCGGGGTGGGGTGAGAGACGGCTCTCTGCCCTAGGTAATTTGGAGTTTTGTAGTCTTTTGAAACTGACACACTGCTTGGAGTAAAGTAATGTTAAGACAAAATGACTTACAGTTGCACAATCGGAAGGAGAGATAGTATCGGTTTCCACCAGGAGGCCACGCAACATGCACATAACCCTGCAAGACCCACCCGAGGCCGAGCCGAGCTGAAACCTTCATCTTCGCTGCCTGCCTTAGGTTTCCGTCCCCAAATCTCACTTCATCGCCATCTGATGACCTCTCTGTTAATCTCTCTCTGTCTCTCTCGTGTCCCACTTAACCCCTTAAGTCCAGCTGCCTCTTCCCTCGCAACACTCTCCATTGCTGGAGTTTTAAAATCAGCTCTCTGTTCTGGAAATAGCCACTGACTGTGCTCTGCAGCAATATATTAAGTCATGGCTGCACTGCAGCAATATATTAAGTCATGGCTGCACTGAAGGGCCAGGCCCTCTGGGCAAAATTTGCTACAAAAAGCACATGGGGGATTCGTCATGACCTCTCTCGGAGCTAGCACCTGCCTTCTTTCACAGCTCCAGAGAATCTCCATGGGGAAATGAAACTGACGATGTAATTTCCAAAACATTCTAGCCCTGGGCCCTGCCCAGGCAGCAGCGTTTCTCCAGGCCACTGCATATACAAACGGACATTTTCATCAAGAAAGGATGACTGGAAGCAGAGTCACTGATGTAAGGCCCAGACCGGGGCTCACACTCTGTTTGGCTGGACCCTGGGGTTTGGGATCATTTTGATCTGTGCCATCTCTGAACAAAAAAGTAAATAACACTGACTGAGCTTCTTGATATGGGTGACAAGGGCGCAAGGCCCCCCTGAGGGCGAGGCCCGGGGCAGTTTGCCCCCCCCGCACCACCCTCGTGACTTCCCTGATTATATGATGCTCCTACTTTTATCCCCTTTTCCATTTAATATCCGCACTGATCGAGACAATGCAATGTGGCGCCCCCTTCTGCCCCTTTACATAGTTAGCTTCCCATTTTTCCTCTATTCTTCAATTTATTCTTCCATATAAAAACAATGGCCATATAAAATACTTATTTTCATACACTCCTTTCACCCATTCATACCCTAACCATGCGTGTTCCCTTCCCTTATTAAAAATCCCATAGACCAATTTTATCCCACTTTCCCTTATTTGTTTTACCCTTGTAATTAATACTCACGTGCCGTGTTCTTCCAAGAGCCTCCTTTCGCGGTCTATCCACAACGTGTGGGCCTCCCCTTCTTTGCCCCACCCTGCTCCGGCGAGCAGTTGGGAATTCGCAAAAGCCGGGACCCACAAAATCTGCTCCATTGCGTATGTGCTTTTTGGGGACTGTTCAGCCGTAGATGGGCGGCAGCCCTTCCGGGGTAGCCCTGGATCTCACCACAAGTATGGTGGTGTCTCGAGGAATATCACACAAGAGGGGTCACCAAATGAAGGTTACTCCCCACATACACACATATCCACTAGACCAAAATAAGGACACACCCAACTAGGGAATGAGACCAGGAGAGTAATTGCAAGTGAAACAAATTTATATAAGATATTAGAATGCAAGCAGAGATCTCTGCTGCCCGAGAGCGCTCTGCTACACAATACACAGGAAGCACATTATGAACCAAAATAACTTCACGAGTGATGTAACAATATAGGGTATCAAATAACAGTTTCAATTGGTTGGCCCTCAAGGCGCAGCATACAGTATAGTTGATGTCAGGATGCGATTGGCTTCTGTATCTGGGTTGATCGGCTGGCACGTGGGTCACCTGGGATCATATCTGCGGTGTGAAAGTCGAACTTAGTTCATGAAGAGTTACATTTTTGACTAGTTTAAACTAAACAACAATTATTGGCATACAAAGAATAATGGTGGATATAAACTATTATGTGCATGGTGGTCTTTGTAGAGTATAGACAGATATATGGGAACTCTAACCCTTTTATTTTGTGGGGGTGTGGTGGCACTTTGCCCCCACTCCCAGGTGCCTTGTCTGTGGGGTTTGATCTGCAATTTACGCTCCCGGTGCCTCATGATTCAAACAACTAGATAGACAAATGTTAGTCTTGAAGAGAATATACCGCTGCACTGGATTAAGTATATGGTGGGTACTCTGGTTCGATTGTTGAGAGGGGTTATGCAAGTAGTTACCTTCAAAGAGAGTGGAGGGCGGGGACTAGGGGATCATGGCCTGGCAGGGAGGGGGTAGAGAGTGCATGAGACGGTAAGCTGAGAAGAATGCGCACAGGGCTTGGAGCTTGCCTCGGTCTCACACTCTGCAGTGAGCACATTCTGTCGGCATTCGATACCAACTAATTGCAGCAATAAATGTCTGGACTTCCGTAAGAAAAAGGCTTGTGCGCAGCTGGCAGGGGGTGGAGGTGCCATGGGCTGTCTGTATGAGGTGCTGGGGAAGGGAGAGCTGACATCTCAGTAGAGTGAATTTGGGCCTAGCAAAAGATGCCGGATGGCAGGACACAAAATATAGTTTCTAAACACATGCATTCAATGGGTTATTAGCGTACTGGGTGGTGTTATGGTGCGTGGATATGTACGAAGGGGGTGAGGGTGTCTCCCCCCCTTAGCTTACACATAGTCTGTTGACTGCGGAAATGCTAAAGGGGGTGGTACAATGTCACCTCTCCCCAACCGTTGAGAGTATTGAAAATCACCCATTGAGGACAGAATTCTCCCATTTGTCCTATCCCAGCCATCCACCTTTTTTCGTAACATGTTTAAGAGACTGTTTTTTTGGCAATGCTTAGATGATAATGTAGTCAGATATCAATTTGGTATTTGTTTTGGCATCAAAACGGGGACTCTGCAGGCTCTGGAACGCATTTGGTGGCTGTTAGGAAGAATTCACAGAAATGTGTTAATTCCTCTCGACCCCCAGCAACTTTGCCGGATTTTGAGGAGGTGTTTCTTTTGGTTGTGGAGTTTGACGAACTCCATAGGCATCATCTTTTACATTGTGTCACAAAGCAGTGACACAGGAAAGTCTTTCAGATTTCCCAAGGTTTAAATACCTTCTCTTGGATACAACATTGTTTCCAAGAGCAGTAAAGTGAAATTGACTTTACTACACTTGTAACTTTCTAGACCCAGCACACACTATCTTACAATAGGGTGCTGGAGGGGTTACTTAGTATCACCTTTGTCTAGCTTCTCATGTAATATTTTTATGTTACCCATTCCTCTATGAATGGCTGCTGGCAGTGGTTTACATTTAACTACTGTGGTGTGCATTTACCGTGGGCTGCATTCGTAGCTGCAGTAAAGCACCCAAAGGTGCAATTTTTCTCAAAACGGACCGGTCTTCTTTTTTCGCCATTTCGTGTGAAAAGGTCCTTCTTCAGATTTATTCTGTGCACCAAACCAGGTTTGGTCCCTTTGTTCATTTTGTCTTTGGCGGGATTCACAAGTGAAGCCTACCTCTGGCTCCAGGGTGTCTGGCGGGGGCAGGAAGCAAGGGAGGTGCCCGAAACTCCCTGTGTGTATTCTCCTAGGAGACAGGAATGAACTCTTAGGTGATTGGCCGGCTGGCTGTCCGGCAAGGACAGCCACCCTCCTGGGTGACAGACAGCTAGGCTGGAATGAATGGGAGAGACCTGCATAAAAGGCGAGACTTTTTTGCTTGGAAGACAGAGTCAACCACTGGATGAAGGAATCCAAAGAAGAACTTGAAGAGGACACCTGCTGCAACTCCTGGACCGTTGGTTTGTCCGGTGAAGCCCTGCTGCTGTGCTGACACTCTAAATTTGTATCGACAGAGAAGCCCCTGCAAGGACGACTTCTCCCTTTGAGTTGGTGGGACCAATCAACTCCAGAGTAAGCCACCTGGACATCCTCTCAGAGCTGGTTGAAATTCCACTGCAGTTGCTGCTGGAATCGAATAGCCCAGGAGAGGAACACCAGATCATGTGTGTTGATTTGAAGCTGGCCAAGATCTCCGGGAAGATCCTCCGGACTCTAGACCCCAGATGAAAGGAAAGCCCATCTCAACAGCCAGGAACCGCAGTGTTGCTATTTGCGGTAGACGCGAGGAGCGGAACGAGTGCCAATTGTTTGAAGATTGCTGGTTGCGGTCGGTGACTATCCCATTGCAGTGCAGGAGTCCCGAGATGTCCTCCCTCTTGTCCCCATGACTGAGGCCCAGGAACATCAGGATCTGCAGTGCTGCGCAGGAACAGAAGCCTTCTGCTGCACTTTTATTCAACCTAAAGGTACTGTACAGTCTAAGAGAACTTACCTCTTGTTTTGTAACCTCACTCGTGCTCATTGGAGACTTGTCTTGGTTGCATCTGTAGAGTTGCTAACAGCTTCTTTACCTCACAAGCCTAATCAGCTTTTGGCCCTACTTTGATTTCTGATTATTCTACAAAGACTTCAAAAACATTGTGCACGACTTTTACTTAACTGCAAGAAGTTCTTCAGTTCACCTTGACTTTTGCTAACTTAACATTGGCTGGCCTGGATCCCTCAATGACTCTTCTCTCCTCTGTTTATTTGGTGTGTCTCTCTTCCAGGAAGGGGTTAACTAACTTTTTATTGGGGGTTACTAAAAGTACTTACCTGCTTCAGAATATTTGTGTGATTACTTGTTCTGTTCTAATAACCCTTTCCTTTGACCCACTCCTAAGTTTGATTCTAAATGCAACAGTGATATATTAATGTTCCCATCACCCTAACTATTGAAGTCCTCTGAGGGTGTAGGTAGTGTCTGTGGGCCATACAAAAAGGGTACTTACTGATTTAGAAGACTAAGAGTGTGTATTTTTAGGTGTATGTGTGTGTTGCTTTATATTGCACCCTTCTGAAGAAGGCTTACTCTAACTGACTGTTGAATATATTAATAATTGTTTAACAATGAAACATTGTGTGTAAGAGTTTATTTGAATACTTGTCACTGTGAATCTCTGTGTAACTCCCCGACAGCTCTCATTGACCCCTCTTGAGAAAAGCCTGGCTGCTCAACATGCTACCAACCTCTGTAGTACAGACCTAAACCAAAGGTTGGGTTCCTATTGCCAGGAGGTCAGGGTTGTTGTAGTCCACCAAAAGGGTACTACATGCAATTTTGCCTAACAGTGGCTTTTGGAAGCTAGGACATTTATTACTGAGTATACGGCCTCTCAGTGACATCCAACACAGTTCGCCATGATTTACTGATCATCGATCTGGGAACATGTTGGACATTTGTAGTTCGATGTTGAACTGGTTCTTCTTCCTCTCAAGAAAATTCCTATTAGTGAGTCTTTGGGAGGTTGGCTTCCCAAAGCCACCTTAGTTGTTAAGGGATATGTTCCACACAGTTGGACTGAGTCACAAAAACATTGCACTAGGGCAACTCAGGAGATGGCCATTAGCATCTCACTTTTTTATTTGTGTGCATAAAATGGATCTGTAATTTATTTTCTGAGTGCAGTCACGCCCACTTGTGTCTAAATGAAATTGTATGTCCACCCAGTTTTTAATAATAAAACATTTAACACATCTAAAGAAATGTATAAATCACTTCTCAACATAAACCATTATTATTTTCCAATTATGTTTCTTTTAATTATTAATATTATTTTTTAAATTCCTTTTATTGGTCTTTATTGACACAGAAAACGAACAGTTAGCACCAGGTGCTTACCAACTTTTCACCCCCCCCCGTGGTACACCCTCACTGTCTCCAAGATCGACCATTGTTCATATATCTTGACATGTTATGCCTCGAGTCGCTTCCAGTCTTGTATCTGGATGGCTGTGTAAGCGCAAGTGTTCTGCCACAATTCAAATCTTATTTCAGCTTTGTTATGCTATACTTATACGATTTAACTTTCACCTTCTGTTATGGGCGGCATTTCCTCTGTGTCTACGGATTGTTGGATTAAGAAGTGCGTATATGCATCCCAGCTGATGCCAGTCTTACCTCGAGTATGATTTAAAGACCCCCAACCATTTTCCATATCAAAACAGTATATTATGTCCAGTTTCCATTGTGAATGTTCTGGGCTTCTTGATCCCCCCACTGTATTGCTACCCGCCATTTGGCCTCTACGAATAGTAGACTAGTCAGTTTCCTGGTGTGTTTGGGGACCTATTTAATGTATCCCTGCAGTTCTATTGGTGGGTATAGGTGCATCGTTTAACCCGTAACGCTGCTGACCGTGTTGAATACCTCCTCCCAGAATTGATGTATAATCAGGCAGTTCCAGGATACATGGAGGAAGTCTGCCTGTTCGGTATTTCACATTTTACATCTGCCTGTTACGTCTGGGAAGTATTCTTTTGGTTTGGCCGGTGTGCAGTAAAATTGGTGAATGTATTTGAAGTGAATCAGTTCATACCCTGCGTTAATGGCGCCCCTTCTGATCCCCATACAGCAGTATGTCCATAGTTCTTCCGGGATTTCCCTCCCCAATGATTTCTCCCATTTCGCCCTCAGTGAAATGCCATCCCTGCTTTCAGTGTGCATATACATAGCATATAACCCAGAAGTCACCTTGCTTCCAATCATGCCCTGTAGAAGTTTGTCCAGTATGGGCGAGATCTGGGGTTGTTCCGGGAGTGTGGTGTAAAGTTGGTGTAGACTCACCCTTAGGTGGAAGTATACAAATATGTCCAGAGCTGACACTGATCCCCTTCCTTTCATTTCCTCAAGAGTTACAAACTTCCCTTACGGGAAGAGCTCTCCCAAGACGGATATCTCTAGCCTTCTCATTAGGGCCACAAAACCAGGTTCTGCAGTGATCGGGATCCCCGGCACATGCACCACAGGAAGTCTGGGTGAGTACAAAACCTCCCCCCTTTTTTTTATGTTCTAGGTGCATCCATCCCCATCAGGTCAATTCTACTAAATTGCGTGTGGTGTGTGCTCTGCTTGGTGAGGTTAGAATGACTGACAGTAGAAGGTCTGGAACCACCACTGCTCTTTCTACTTCCACATGCGTCCTATCCCCATGTGTATCATAACAATGTTTGAGATACCCCGCTTGTGCTACATTGTAGTTTATTTCAAGATCGGGTGGCGCTAGTCCCCCTTCGGAAACTGGCACTGCTAGTTCATCCCACAATACTCTGGCAGGTTTCCCTGCCCACAGATACTGCGAAATTGCTGACTTCACAGTATGAAATGACTGCCCGGGTACTCCGATAAGAGCATTCAGAAATACATAAAGGAATCTGGGGAGTAGTGAAATTTTAATGAGGGATGCCCAGCCATACAGTTTAAGGGGGAGATTTTTCCAGCACATCATTGCCGCCCGGGCTTGATCTAGGACGCTCAGGTAATTGCTATGGTATACTGCGCTGTTATCCCTAGCCACATTGATTCCCAAATAGCAAGTCTGAGTCATGTGGCACAGAAATCCCAAACCATCTTGATATTGTTCAACTGCTTCCATCAGCGGGAAAAGCACCGATTTAGAGGCATTCACTTTCAGGCTCGACACTTTCCCGAAGTTTTGGACATCCCTTATTATTGGATCCAAATTGATATTAGGGTCTCTGATGAACAGCACTATGTCATCCGCATATAGCAAAATGACTTTTCTATGGTTGTGGAGCCTCACCCCGCGGTGCTTGTGAAATTCATGTATCCGCTCGTGAATGGTTTGATCGCCAAAGCGAAAAGCAGAGGTGGGATCAGGCATCCCTGTCGCGTAACCCTCTCTATGGCCATTAATGGTGTCATCTGACTCTTCACCATCAATCTGGCCACTGGTTGCATGTCCAGCAGTTTGATCATAGCAATATAGTTTTCATCCAATCCCATTCGTCTTAGCACAGCGAACGAAAAAGGCGATTCGACCGAATCGAACGCTTTCGTGGCGTCCAATAAGCCCGCCACTATCGGGTCCTCGGGCGACACCGCCGCCATCATTCCAAATATCCTCCGGAGACCATATGAGGTGGATTGCCCTGGGACACACTCCGCCTGGTCTGTCTGTATCATTGCTGGCATCAATGGTGATAGTCTGATGCTAGGATCTTGGCTAGAATTTTTTTGTCGATGTTAATGAATGAGATTGTGTGGTAGGAGGAGCAATCGTTACCGGGTTTGTCCGGCTTCAGCAGTACCACAACCACAGCCCCCTCAGTGTGTCAGAAAGGGACCAACTCTCTAGATTTGTTGGTATATGCCCAATAGGTGGGGGGCCAGCCTATCGGCGTAATGTTTATAAAATTCTGCTGTGAACCCGTCGGGTCCCGGTGATTTCCCGCTCGGTAGGGATTTAATGGCATTCATCACTTCCATTAATGCCAGGGGGCGGCACAGCTGTTCCCTCTCGTCTTCAGAGCACCAGTATAAGGCTACTTGCTCCAGGTACTCCTCTATATCTGCCTGAGTGGCCTGTATCTGGGACAAATATTAAATGACTATAAAAGTTGAAGAACTGCCGTACTATTTCGGGATCTTCGAATCGGTCTTTCCCCTGTTCATCTGTGATGGCCAGAATTCTGCCTCCCAACCCGTCCATTTTGGTCACCCAGGCTAATGTTCAGCCAGGTTTATGCCCCTCCCCATATTGGCACACTTTAGTCTGGTTGTTTATGTACTTCACTTCCCGGAGTGCTAGCTCCTGAAATTCTTGTAACTAGGACCATATCTTGGCCTGTTCCCAATTTGTAGGGTTTGGTGATGCAGCCTGCAGTGTGCGTATGTTGTTCTCCTTGAGTTCTAGTTCACGTCTGACCTGTCTAAGAATCCAAGTTTCTTTGGAGTTACATTCTCCCATCAGCAAACATTTAAAATGTTCCTAGAAGGTTCCTGCGGATTGCACCGACGCCGCGTTCTCTTTAAAGAAGGTATCTTAGATCAATGTTATGCCCTCTCGAAAGACTGTGTCAGTGAGACCCTCACTCTTAAACCGCCAGGGGGGCCTCCCCTTCACCCTTCCCGATAGTCTAATTTCCAACATTACTGGGGTGTGATCGGAGTGCGTTTATCCCCAACTCCACCGGCCGCTCCATTAGTGAGTACAAATCTAAGAAAAAATCTATCCTTGAAGCTGAGTTGTGAGGGCTTGAATGACGTGTGTACTGTCTGGCCGTTTGATTGCGGGCCCTCCACACATCTGCAATATCCCATGAGAGAGTCATACCCTGCAACCATTCTGTCCCCTTCTTCCACCTGTCCGTTCGAGTGCTGGCTGAATCACTGTGTTAAAATCACTGGCCCAAATGATCTTCCCAGGCGGCAACTCCCCTAGCTGCCAATCCACCCACTCCAGTGTATCCACCGTGTCTAGGTGCCGGCCGTAATAGTTAATTAACGTTTACAGTTCCCCTTGGATGATGCCTTGAGCAATGAGGCCTCTGCTTTCCCCGTCTTTCACCATTTTGGTTTGACGAAACCCCACGTTGCTGTGTATTAAGGTGCCCACTCCTCTCGCATATGACGAGTATGATAAAAGTACCTTTGACAACCCTAGGATTCACAAACTTGGATTCCGTGTCAGTTGTTAAATGAGTTTCTTGTAGGAATGCTATTCCTACCGGATGGCGCTGCATGGACAGCAATATGCTCTGGAATTTAGTGGGGTATTTCAACCCCCTAATGTTCCAGGTACACATATTAAGAGTGGCCATATCTGTTGTTTAACACAGTGAGTCGTTCTTCCCCCACTGGTGCCCATGCAACCATTGCTTCAGAAGTCGACCCTTCCCCCTTCCTCGTGGCTTCCCCAGTGCACGTCTGGATAGTGAACCTTGGTGTATGCCCACAGTATGGCATTCCCAGGTTGCCAGAGAGACTTAAATATTGTGGTAGCTGTACCGTGTGTGCCCCCTCCCTCACTGACAACCCCAAATCGTCAGTGAAACATGGACCCCTCTCCATCCACTCCCTCTTCCGGCTATCTTCTCGTTCTCAATCCCAGGGCGCCCCCCTTCGCTTTAGCCCATTACCACAACTGACTAGCTGTCTCCCAACCTTAAACAAGTGCCCTCTCTAGCTTCTGCTCGGGGCCCACTGAGAACCCAACCTTCTAATACACCATCTCAGATATAACAAACCCCCCTGGCATTTTGTGGGGTCATTGCTGATGATACTGGCATCTTGTCTTAGTAAAAAGGATATATTCCCACTGGATATCATCAGGCTGTCACGACCTTAGCCCCAGGCCAAGGAACTCGGGCTTCCTGGCCCACACCACAGTATTTTAACAAGGCCCGAAGGGCCCAATTCTGCCCCTCTCGGGTGCCATGGAGTCAATCCTGGCACCGTTGGCAGCAAGCTCAGATGGAAGGTGTGGATTCCAATGGGCAATGGACTAACATGGCTGCCCCCACTAGAATCAATGGGGAACTGCAACAAGCAGTCTAGCATCCAGGGCGGGGCCTGCCCTGAAGGCACCTGGGATACCTGCTGGGTATTTAAACCATGCCCGACCCAAGGCACGCGCTTCGCGTTATTCTGCTCTTGCAGCGTGACGTTCACCGGGTTCTGCTCAGCATCTTGTCCTGCACGTGCGAGAGAAGAAGAAGAACATCCTTACCTGCCCAGTCTCAAGCTCTGCCACCATCCATCCGGAGTCTTCCTGGACCTTCTCTACCTATCTCCAGCAACATCCCTGGGAAGAAGGACGAGAATAAGACATTAATTAAGCTTACTTACCAAGTTCTCCTGGAAGTCCACCGCCGCTCGAACATCATCCATCTGGCGTCAGGTTTCTTTGATTACCATCTTCCAGGATTCCTCCGGTGACCTGCAAGGAACAACAGCACAGGTTAGCCAACTTTCAAGGACGCTCTTAGCGCCACGCCTTGCGCCCCGCAGCTTCTCGAGCTCAGCCTCCTGCATCTGCTCAACTTCTTCATCATCCCTTCGGCATCTGCAAGAAAGAAGGTGAAGGTTATTCGGGGGATCTACAAATACAGACATTCATTCTTAATACGAAAGACTTACCTCAAAAGTGGAGTCGCAGACGGTCTGGACTCCAGGCACACGCCAGTGAAGTAACTCAGCGGTACGGTGCCCAGCAACGACGCAGCCCTGCCCAGCACAGCAGGATGGAGAGCGCACCTTAACGAAGACCAAGGTGAGAAAGTCCCAAGGGGAACCGCAAAGGGAGCACGGGGAGGTGGGCCTCGAGGGAAAGTGTAGTAGCTAAAACCCACCTCCTGTCTTCTAGAACTGGCCCCGGGGCGGATCCACCACTTGGCCAAAATGTCTTTTAGCTCCCCTCGCAAACCCCCGTGGAACGAATCCCGGAGAAGGTGCAGTGTTTCCAGAAGCGTCCAGACCTGTCGAACGGCGTCCCTGTGGATACAAGATGAGCGTTACAGAACGCAAAGCCGTACATAATAATCCACCAGGGCGCTTAGTACGGAAACCTCGGAAACTGACCAGTTGGCCCAACTGTTGGGGCAGTTACGTGCAGAGGTTCACTCTTCCCGACAAGAAACCATGCCTTGCGGAGAGAACTAATAGTGGCTAAAGAACGAACTGATGATCTTGGCAGACAGCTCCTTCAATCGTAGGCCAGGCAAGCCCCGTTGCCGAGAATTTACCACTCAACGCCAACTCCAACAAGCAATGCAGTCCAGATCAACCTACCTGGAACAGTGTCATTAGCCCCACCGGAGCGTTTCTCAGGGGACCCTCGACGATACGCGACCTTCATGAGTCAGTGTCACCTCCATTTCCTGTGCAGACCTGGGGCGTTTCCCAATAACCAATCACGTGTGGCCTTTGTTTTATCCTACCTGAATGGAAGTGCTGCAGATTGGTCGGTACCGTTTATCAGCTGGAATGATCCCCTGTTACAAGACTTCGGAGGTTTTCAGCAGGAGCTGAAAAAGCTCTTCGCCCGGCGCTCCCATGGGCAGGCTTTGGATAACAAACTTTTATCCCTTTGTCAAGGAAGTCAGGACCTGTTGACGTACATCGCCACTTTCAACAGACTGGTGGTCGAAGCAGATTGGCTGGAGGACAAACGGACCACCTTGTTCCACGGGGGTTCGCAAGGGGAGCTAAAAGACGTTTTGGCCAAGTGGTGGATCCGCCCCGGGACTGTGCCGAGTTCATTAGCTTGGAGATGCAACTGGACCGGCGATTGCAAGATAGGAAAAGTGACCGTAGCAAACCGGATTCTCGTCCCATGTTCGTGCGGCCCAAAGATCCAGCCCAGCGGGGATCCGAAGGCGCCACTGAGCCCATGCAACTAGGAGGGGTTAGGCCTCCCTTCACCAGAGTCGAGCGAGAAAAAAGAGGCGAGAGCAGCAGTTGTGCCTGTACTGCGGGAAAGCCGGCCACTTCCTTAAGGAATGTCCTGTCAATCCGCCAAGAAGAACCGTCAGAGCAACAGACAAGGAAACCCCAAGTGAGGAGTCGGAAAACCGCCAAACCCAGCAATTGTAGAGGCCCAATTGTCGAGCAAGGAGATTCAACTACAGACCTCCCATTTTGCTCTACCCGTGATCTTAATCACCCACCAGCAGCCATCAAATATGCACTCATTGGAAGCTTATATTGATAGCGGAACAGTGGGGAACTATATAGATCAGGACCTCGCAGCAAATATGGGGATATCACTCTGCCCTAAGCCAACCACAGAGACTGTAACCACTGTCGATGGCACTGAAATCGCCTCGGGTCCTGTGTCCGAATGCACCACAGAACTCACTCTCCTGTGTGAAGATGGTCACCGCAAAATCATTACCTTTGATCTTATTAAAGCACCGCATTCCGGCTAATCTTGGGGATGCCGTGGCTTGTCGCACATAATCCAAGGATCACCTGGCGTGCTCGAGAATTGGTCTTTGCCCATGGCTGCATGCAGGGTGAAAAGGGAAGCATGCTAGTTCTTCCATTCAAGAGGGTATTGTATGTGTCCTAGGGGGGTTGCTACTCTACCAACGCAATGCCAGGACTGCCAAGACGTTTTCCAAAAGGAGCAAGCAAACTCCTTGCCACCCCACAGGCCCTACGATTGCCAGATCGATCTGTTACCTGGAGCCCGAATTCCATGTGGGCTAATTTACGCGCTCACTGAACCTGAAAACCAACACCTGAAAACGTACCTGAAACAATACCTAGCCAACGGCTTCATTCTCCTGTCTAAGTCATCGGCAGCGGCTCCGTTATTCTTCGTACCGAAGAAAGAAGGAGAATTGAGAATGTGCATCGACTACCGGGCATTGAACCAAATCACCATCAAGAAGTGGTATCCCCTGCCTCTGATCCCGCAGTTATTAGATCAGGTCAAGGAAGCACAGATTTACACCAAGTTGGACCTTAGAGGTGCCTACCATCTAATGGGCATTAAAGAAGGGGACGAGTGTAAAACGGCGTTCCGTACCAAGTACGCCTTATATGAATATCAAGTGATGCCGTTCGGCCTGTGCAATGCGCCAGCTGCGTTCCAATACTTCATGAACGATGTTCTGAGAGAGCTAATTGATGTCTGTGCTTTAGTTTACATCGATGACATCCTGGTGTATTCGGCATCCGAACAAGATCACGTTGGGCACGTATGGGCAGTTCTGGCCAAGCTCCGTCAACACCATCTCTACGCCAAGCTGGAGAAGTGCTCATTCCATGTTACGGAAGTAGAGTTCCTGGGCTTCATCCTTTCACCTAAGGACATACGAATGGATGTTCACAAGGTCGACGTTGTCATCAACTGGCCATCGCCGAATTCAATCAAAGGAGTCCAGAGTATGTTGGGCTTTGCAAACTTTTATCGCCGTTTTATTTCCGGGTTCTCTCAAATTGTACACCCCATTACTTCATTATTGAGGAAGTGCAACAAGACGTTTCGATGGACAGAAGAGGCTGAAAAGGCCTTCCAGGAGTTCAAGGCAAAGTTTACCACCGCTCCTATCTTGCGACATCCATGTCCCGGTCTTCCTTATGTAGTGGAAACGGATGCGTCCAGTATGGCAATGGGTGCGGTATTATTGCAAAGGGACCCACACTCTGGCAAGCTACATCCAGTGGCCTTTTGGTCACAAAGGTTCTTGCTGCCGGAGCTCAATTATGTCATCACAGATAAAGAGTTACTGGCCATTAAGGCCGTCTTCAAGGCTTGGTGGCACTACCTGTTGGGAGCCAGACTCACCATCATCGTGATAACAGATCACCGAAATCTCCAATATCTAAAAGATGCAAAGGCTCAATCTTCGCGGCAGCTACGCTGGGCCCTTTTTTTGTGGAGTACGCCTATGTGATCACGTACCGACCCAGGGTTAAAAATGGTAAGGCTGATCCCTGTGGCCATCATTCCAGGGGACAGAATCTTGGGCATCACAACCACCATGACTCAGGACGAGCTGCTATTCGAAGTTCGGCAAGTTTTAACCCAGGAACAACTACAAGAGTGGGGTTCCAGAGGAGAACACTACTGTGTTAAGGACCATTTGCCTTATTACAGAAATCGGCTGTTCGTACCGGTGAAAGAACTGCAAGAACAGATCATCTCGGAGTATCATGACTCCCTCATGGAAGGCCACCCGGGGATTTCTAAGACCTTGGCTAAGGTGAAAAGAAGTTACAAGTGGCCAACGTGGCTTAAGGATGTAATTAACTTCATTTCTTCTTGCAGTATCTATGCCCAGAACAAATCCTCCAAGCAATGACCCGCTGGACTCTTACAACCTTTGGACATCCCACCGGCCCATGGCACATGTTATCACTAGATTTCATTACCAACCCTACCCTCCAGTCATTGTTCCCTCTCATTCGGGGGATTCTCAGTAGTGTCTCCAGAAACGCTGTAGCCTCCTCTGTGGTGTTGAAGAACTGTGACCGGCCATCGTGCTCGACTCGCAATTTAGCCAGAAACCTCATTGCGTACTTCATCCCTCTGTCTCACAGTAGTTTCTTAACTTCCAGAAATGTTTTCCTTGACGCCTGTACTTTATCTGAGAAATCCTGAAACAGTTTGATAACGCTGTCTTTGTAGTGGACTGTCCCTTTCTCTCGAGCCTTGCACAGCGCCACGTCACTATCTCGATAATTCAGCAATCATGCTATTATGGGGCATGGTGGTGCTCCTGGGATGGCCCTTCTTCCACTCGGTATGCAGTGCGTTCTTTCCACTATGCACAGTTCTGAGAACCCCTCAGGTCCCAGAGTTTCCTGCAATATTTCTTCTACCATTGTTTCCATGTCTTTCCGATCAATCTTCTGCGGGAGCCTGATCATTCTGAGGTTATTACTCCATGATCTGGATTCCAAATCCTCCTGCTTGTCGATGAGCTCTTTCAGGGCTCTCCTCACTCCCGACATCTCCCTGGTAGCGGAGGTGGACATGTCTTCCAGTTCTGAGACTCTTCTTTCTGCCTCGTCCAGCCGCTCCCCATGTTGGTCTAGGTGGATCTGCATGTGGTCTACCTTACAAGTGAGCAAGTCCAGTTTACCGTCCAGGGATTGGATAAAGGATTGTAGCTGTGTAAACATCTCTTTGATGTCTTGAAAGGCCCCTGCTGGGTCTTGGGGTGGGGTCTGAGGTTGCACCTCGGACGTGGTCTCCATCGTCTTGCATGTTTTGTCCGGAGCTGGCGAATCAAAGTGTTTGCCTCCTTTCCCTAATTTAGACATCGGCAGAGATTTGGGTGATGGGCAGGCTTGAGGTCATCCTCTCCTTCGGTCCTTGTCTTGAGGAGGGTTCCCACCCTCGCCTGAGTTGCGCACAACAGCGGGGATCACCGGAATTCTGCCTGTAGCGTCCGAGTTGGTATTGTTGAGGCTTCGGCTGGCCGATCAGCCCGTGTCAGGCTATGACTGTCCTGCTGAATATGGTATGGATCCCCATCATTCCAGTGCCATCAACAAGGGCTGTGCCGATCTCGTTCCGGGGTCCACTGCAATGCATCTTTTCGATCCTATTGAAATGTCTCTGGTTGGGGGACTATGGCCCAGCAGTCGCCTCCATGGGTAAAAGCAGTTTGGTCCTTCAGCAGTGTACCAAAGGTCTGCCCGCCTATGGTCCTGATTAGTTGGCACTGCCCTTAGCCTCAAGGACAGTGCAGAAACACAGCAATTACTCTCAATAGATTGGGCCTTATGTCTTGCAACAGTGTCCGGACGTATATGGCACCCAGTGAGCTGCGGCCCACATCACCCTCCTGATAGCAGTGGGTATTGGAGAGTGTTCAGTCGACCCCAGCCAGTGGATTGGCCAGCATGTGGTGTGTTCCACGCAACTCTTTTTTTCTAGGTGGAGTGTCAGGCCTTATGGCGTAGTCCCCAGCTGTGGTACTAGTGTGCCCTTAAGGGCTGTCGGTCCCGTCTACTCATGGTTCATGTAACGTGAAAGTTGATGTCCGAGGCATTCCGCCTGACCACTCGCACCTGTTCTAGTCATGGCGCGGGATCCAAGCCCCACAATCAACTACCCTCCCAGGCTTGTCTCCAGATGGTTCCAGTTGCGGTCTGGGGCCGCCGGGTGTCGCCCCGGTGTATTTGCTGCAGCGGCATGGGATAATCTGTGCTATCTCTGACCTAGGCCCAGAGTGGACTGTGCCCTCCCACGTCGTGGAGCGCATTCTGGGTTATGCTGTGTCCTTTAGGTGCGGGTGGGCTACTTCACTGTATGTTCTTCGCCATGCTGTCACTCCTTATGATTGCCTCCCCCAGCGATGATTTCCTCTCCACTGTGCAACCTTCTGTGCCAGTGCGTGTGGTTAGTAAGGTCGCACCGTTGCTATGCGCAGATCAGAGGGGGTCTGGGGTGGGTGCAGGAGAGGTCGCGTAGCCTCCACCACACAGTTGGTCTAGTGGGCCCCCACTGCTATGTGCTGATTCGTACTTCACGGCTAGGGTCTGTTGTGGGGGGGAGAGCACCGGCCCTCTTTCCCCGTATGAATCATGTTGTGCCCGTCCAATTCCCACTCCCGGTGTCAGTCAGGGGGACACCACTGCCGTGGCTACAGCTGCAAGCTGCTCACTCACCAGCTTGGGTTGCCCAAGGTTTGTTGGTCAGCAAGAGTCGCCAGTTCCTCCAGGGTGCCTGTGTCTGCATCCCGTTATCCTCCGCTGCCCCACACTTGCGTGCCCTGCTATGTGGTGTGTTTATCCGAATGGATGCCCACCAGTATGTCACAACGCACTCCGGTGATTCCAGCTACTCTGGGGTCCTTGTGTGCTACGGTTCCGCATCGGGCCACCAACCCTCCAGTAGTGTTCGCCCCACGGTTTGGTTGGAACGCTGTGACTTCAGCCTTCGGGTCCGCCACTACACACTGGTACCAGGCGTTCACGGATAATGCTGCCTGGCTTGCAGGCTGTCTGGTAGAGCTGCTTCTCAATCCAACCCTTCGGCTGGTCTGCCCAATATGGTCAACACGGGTGCGGGCGTCTCGCGGGCTCCTGCCTGGAACCCTCCTCTGGCTGGAGCAGCGGTTGCTTTGTGGTCCACCCCGATCACTGCCTGAGGGTCGCTTATGCTGGGGCTTCTGCCCCCACCGCCTCCACTTAGCACAGACCCAGCAGCCTCCAGGGAGGGAGACACAGACGTGTTCCAGATGCTCCTCCTCTACGCCTCCCCGCTGCTCCCAGATTACACAAGGGCCAACTTGCAAGGCTCGGTCCTGGGGTCTCGTGGCTCCGTTTTTCATCAGGGTTTCTCCCGTGTGACGCTGTGTCCTCTCCCACCACGTATTCTTTACTCGTTGAGAGGTTCCTATGGAGGGAATCCACCGGATGATGTCCGGATCTTGGATGAGTGTATCAGAGCTCACAGACCTGCGGCCATCTTCAATCGGCTCTCCATCGCCCCGCATTAGCATCTCACTTTATGCCTGACTTGGAAAGCCTAACGCCGGTGCAAATCTGTTAGTGCCTGGAGTGTCTCTGAAATGCCACTGAGCATATATTTTTTTATCACATTTGTATGTTAGCATCTCAATGGTGCCCTACCATTTGCAAACCAAGTTTAGACTTTGTGAATCAGATATGAAGCAGCAGGGGAAAATCAGAGATGCTCAGAGGAATCGCCTAACTAACTCCAATGCATAGCTCTGTGAAGGCCAGATGCCAGGACTGCAGAAGAAACACCACCTCTGTGAAATCATTCAATGCATTCATCCGTTCCCTTAGAATTGTATTACAACGGAGTGTTAGCTCTACCCTCAGCATTTACTTGTACGGCAGTCTGGAAGTCTGAACGGTTTTTCAGTGGTTTAGATAATGAAACAGCTATGATGTATGCAGTGTTTGCTTGTGAAGGAGAGCAGTCCTGATTCATAATCAAAGAATGAAACAGCATACAGCCTTTAGTTGAGACACTTCATTTCCTCTCTAATCTGTTGTAGCAAAGGTAAAACGGTTAGGCAACATAACAAGCGTTTACTGCAGGCACAGATGTACACCCTTATATTATGTAAGCCTCAGAGGAGTTTATAGAAAAAGCAAACCAGCACATACTAGTGATAGTGTTTAACAGCCCGTGTATTCCTGTGAATGCAGCCTTTGGCATGCATGTGCATTGTACATTTCAATGCACATAAACATTTATCTAAATTTGCATGGATTCCAACACTTATATGATCCCTATTTAAAAATGATGGCATGCAATTCACTGTTATGCACTTGCTCGTGCTACATTGGGCAGACCGAAAATGCTTCTGTTATAGGGTCCATTATTCTTTTATTTTCTATTTTATTTTCTCCTGACCAAAACGAGATACTTGGCCAGATTCTCAATGAGTTTCACCTGAGCAAATGATTAGGTGCCCACCAGTATCTAATACAAGAGTAGACACGCCTGGAGGATCCCTGAAAGGACAGTGAGTAAATAATTGTGAATTACATTTGCACAAGACCATCTCAACAATGCACCAGGCATCTTCACATGTGCTCATGTTTAGGCTTTCAGAATCTGATGTAAAAAAAAGAGGCTGCAAATCTTAGTTGCTCATTCACTCTAGCTCAAAACGTTGAGGATCAGGCTGACTGTACATGAGTACAAACATACTCAATCTTTATAGGAGACAACCAGATACAACTATACATTGATCTCTACAGTGTAGACACACGCTAGGCAGATGGGAATACAAGACATTTTGAGACATATATTGGCAGACCATGATTGCTCACTGGCACTTCCCTCCTCCAATGTAAATTCTTTAAAACTATTTGGAACTTTTGAACACATCTCAAGGCCATCACGCATTCACAACGAGTCTTAATGCATCTCCTCAACACATTAAAGATATCATGAACCATCTCAAGAGGAGGTTGCTCTTAAGATTGTTCTCTTTCTTACTTCTGATTTTACCTTGGGCCTCATTAGGAGTTGGGCGGTGCGGGTTAAATGCAACAGTATTACGGTATACTGCTGCATTCACCTCCCAACTATGAGTTGGGTGGAAAGTTGGAGGATTCACCTAAATTTGCCAAACTTCTGCCTGATTTCAGCAGAATTACTGCAAAGGAATTACTGCTGTGGTAATACCACCAAAATGCCCCATGGAGTCCTAAGGACTAAATAAATGGGCGCTAACACTGCCACTTGTAATCCAGTGGTAATACTGCTGGATCAAATAACACTAAGGATAATTCCATTTGTTGGAATCTCAGCATATTTAACACTGAGATACCACCAAACCACCAAATTTATAATGAGGCCCAAGGTCTTGCCTAACAAACTGCTACATATATCTTACATACATCCATGCTCACACCTGCAGTCTACTTTTCTTATTTCACCATAATGTGTGTTACTCAGGTTTATTATAGTTCATTCACCAATTCTCCTCCAATTCACTCACTCCTTTCACTTTCCTTTTTTCCTCTACTCCCACAGAATACTGTCTGATTTAACACTCTGCGTGGGGTCACAGTTCACTCACCCATGGATAAGGATTCTGCACTTTAGGGCCACGGTGGTGACTTGCACAGATATTATAAGTGTTGGATCTATTGCTCTACTATTAAAACCTAGCTATCAAAACATTCCATATCTGTATAATTTGCTTATGTACAAGAAAGCATACGCTTGGGATCATTTGGTTAATTGGTATGTCAATGATTTATATTTGTTCACGCAGTACTCACTCCAGATTGTTATTCGCATTCCGTCCCTGCAGCGTTGTTTCGCATTACAAAACAACACCCATAAATACAGTATTGATTGTATCCCTTCCCTTGAGTTCTCATCACTGGAATGCATTCCACACTCCTCAGTCTTTGCTGTAGCTCTGCTCCTTTGAACCTTTCCATGTACTGTGCTCCTCGTCTCCCTCTACTTTTTCTGTGGAATGTTTTGCTTTCTTCCTTTAGTTATTTCCGTCTTTTCTCTTCTTCTTTAACTCTCAATAGTTCTGAGCCCTTTATTTCTCTGCTTGATCCACCCCTCTCTGTGACATGTCTTCCCGTGCCCCTTATCCATCCGTGTGCCCTGTGTGTTCCTTTTCTTCATTTAGCCTCTTTGAGCACTGCTCTTTTCTGTTCCTCTTGCCTACCTCTGCAGCCCCTCTGATGCTTTGCTCCGTCACCTTATCCATGAACATTTTCTCTTCCGTCCTTAACCCTCAGTTCCCCTCTATTCCTTGGCCTACTATCTGCGGCATCCTTCTCTAGTAAAGAATATCTTTACGTTACACAAAGGGCCTCATTTACAGAAAGTTTGGCATGGCGCAAAGTGACTTTGTGCCACAAATGTTAATTTTGCGCTGTGCTAAATGCATTTACCCGATTTAGAAATCAGGCTTTGCACTGGCACTTCTTATTATGCGCTGTGTGGGAGTGAATTGCGCGACACCCAGCGCAACACGCGGGACGGGCCAGCACAATGAACTAAATAGCCGGTAGAACATGCAAAATCGCAATTCAAGGAGAAAAATGAGAAAGAACATGAGCGTGGGGAGGGAGGCACCATACAAACAACCAACACACCCCCATCAAGTGCTTAGTAAACCATATTCACAGAAGATATCATACAGTCATTCCAACTCCATAGGAAAATGATCTTACCACCACCCTTCTCCCATTTCAAAGCACAAAGCCGAATAAAAAGGACATGTATAAAAAGCGCTATGCAACCCAAATAAACTTAGAATTGCCACAATGCCAGATCCTGCATTGCTAGCACTGATCCTACAACATTAAGGGAAGAGGAGGAGGAAGAGAAGGAGGAAGGCCCTAATCATCCTACCACGAACAACACAATTTGGGAGGCCAGATGAGGTAGTGCACATAAGATACTGGGCCTCATTATAATGTTGGCGGTAATGGTATGAACGGTGCAGGTAAGGACATGACACCGTTCATACCGCCCTGCCGCGTAAAGAGTTCTGCTCAGGGGTTCCTGACAGCATGCCAGGTGTAACCAGGCTGTGTGGTACCCACGAGCAGAACCCGTGATTGCACTGGCACTGTCCCTGTCCTTGGGCGATCCTGAAGGTCTTGTTGAGTGTCCGCATTAGCCTTTCCGCCTCTCCATTCGACCTGCGCCACTTTGGGGTTATCTTCCGGTGTGGCACTCCGCAGCTCTCCATCAGCCCCGAGAACCTTTCACTCTGGAAGGGCGCCCCGTTATCGGAGCACAGCGTGTGGGGGAACCCATGGGCCGCAAACATTTTCTCCACGCCCACCACCACATGTTCGAACGTCACAGACTCCACAAACTCCTCCTCCGGATATCTCGAGTTCTCGTCGACCATTACCAGGAAGTGGGTGCCCATGTTCGTCGATCCAAAGTCCGCATGGACCACTTCCCAAGGTCGCGTGCCCCGGGGCATCGCCTCAATGGCAGGTTCCCTCTGTAATGGGGATGCCGCTTGACACCACACACAGCCCACTACGAAGTCGTCAACCTTCCACTTGAGTTCCAGGAACCAAACCTTCAGCCGCAGCCTGGCCTTGGTCTTCGCAGCGCCCTGGTGTCCATGGTGGGCTAGATTGATCACGTCCTTCACCTTCGACTGGGGGACTACTATCCGGTCACCTCGGAGCGGCAGGCCCGACGCCGAGAATGACAGTTCCTCCCTGACCTTCCACAGCTGCTCCAGTCCGGTCTTGGCTTCCTAACTCCGCCCTGCCAAAGATTCTAGCACTGACTTCCACGCCCCCTGTTGCATGGAATGCTTTAGGATTCGAAAGCATTCATCTTTGTCAGCTGCTGCTTCTAGCTCCGCCAGGGGCATGGCGTTGGGAGTGGCCGCCTCCACCACCATTCGGATATGATCATCAGCCTCCTCCAAACAGCTGTCATATTACAATCCCCCACGCACTCCCGGGTGCCGGGGGAGATAGTCCGCTGCGTTGTTGGCCCCAGGTCTGTACACCAAGGTGACTCCATACTCCAGAAGAGCGAGCATCCACCTCTCGATCCTCACCGGTGGCTTCGATGATGACCCTGCCAGAATAGGAAGCAGAGGCTTATGGTCAGTCACAACCGTCACCGGCCGTCCCAGTACATAGAGCCGGAAGTGCCTGCAGCCACAGAGAATCGCCAGTGCCTCGTGCTCAATCTGTGAATACCTTTGCTCAGTCCCGGACAGCGCCTTGCTGGCGTATGCCACTGGCCGGACACCCCTGTCACGATCTATCTGAGTCAGTACGGCGCCCAGGCCAAACGGACTGGCATCCATGATGATTTCCGATGGCAATGCAGGATCGAAAACCGCTATTGTGTCCTCAGCCGCCAGCGCACCCTTGATGTCCTCGAACACCACCTGTTCAAGTGGGCCCCCGTGCTAGGTGGATTCCTTCTTTGTTAGTGCCCTGAGAGGTTCAGACCTGGAGGCAAGGTTTTGAGTGACCATACCGAGGAAGCTCCTGACATCGGACACTGACTCGGGCGGCTGCGCCTTCTTGATGTCCTGAACCTTCTTGGAGTCCGGCGATACGCCTCCCTCTTTGAATACAAATACGAAGAACTCAATGGAGGGGCGCAGGAATTCGCACTTGTCCCTGTGAAGGGTGAGTCCCAGTGACTGCAGTCTCTCGAACGTCCTTGCCAGCTTCCTCAGATGATCCACCTCAGTCTTCGCATACACCAAGATATCATCACTGATGTTTAGTACTCCCTCCAGATCTGCGAGGGCGCCTCTGATTATATTCTGAAAGACTTCCGCTGCCGAGGACACTGCGAAGCTTAGTCTTTTGTAGTGGTATAGTCCCCGGTGCGTGGTGAATGTGGTGATGTACCTCGATTCAGGATGGAGGACCACCTGATGGTAGCCCACCCAGAGGTCCAGCTTGGAAAAGAAGCAAAACCCCTGCACATCCGCAATGATGTCATCGATAGTAGGGGTAAGATGCCTCTCCCTCTTAATGGCCTTGTTCGGCAGCCTCATGTCTACACAGATGCGGACAGAGTCAGGTTGCTTGGGCTTCCTAGCCACGACAATCGGGGACACCCAGGGGGTTGGGCCTCTACTTTCTCAATGATGTTGAGGTCCAGCAGGCTGTCCAGTTCCTTGTCCACCTGTTCACTGAGATGGAACTGCACCCTGCAGTGTTTCAGGGCGATGGGCTGCACAGAGTCATCAATATGCAACCTCACGGGGTCGCCAGTCATCTGCCCAATCCTGTTGAAGAGAGCGGCATACTTCTCGAGCAGGTGGTTAATGTCCTCGAGGTATACCGAGTACGCAAAGCTAACCATTCCAAAAGCCTCAGCACCAGCACAGCTCAGCAGAGTGTTGTTGCTTACTGGCGTCACATAGAATCGGGCTTTGATCTGCGACCCCTCGTGCTCCACCTTCGCCACAAAGGCCCTATCCAGTGGGATCGGTTCCAGTCCTCCAAACGCAAATATGCGAGCCTTCGGTGCTATTTGCTTGGGGGGCGAGTCCATGGCATCATAATTTCCCCGGGCCATCACATTGGCCGATGCCCCGGTATCCACCAGGACCGGGACTGGCGAGTTGTTGACTTCCACCACACACCTCGGTGGTCTCCTGTTCTTTCCTCTCAGGATTCCCACACCGGAGACAAAGAAAATGTTCTCTTCCTCTTGTTCCTCTGCCTCCTCCACCTGGGCATCCTCCTCACCCTGGTCCACCTGAGCTACATTTGGCGGGCAGCTTTGGCGCTGGAACCCAGACCGGGTCATGCCTCTCGGCATCATTACGGGCAGGGCTGCCTTGCACACCCTCGAGAAATGGTCAGGCAGTCCTCACCTACCACATGTCCTCCAGGCCACCGGACACTCAGTTGGATGAGGAAAATCATACCCACACTTCTGGCACGATTCACCTGTTCTTCCTGCTCTGTCACGGGGGCCTGCCCCAGGTCTTCTGACTTCTCTGCCACCCCGCCATATGGCACACACCTCCTCAGACTTGACTGAGCAGGACCGCGCCTCCATCCTGGCTGCCCGAGCCTCTGCCACCTCATGGCACCAGCCCAGCTCAAGGATGCGGGGCAGAGTGAGTCCCGGCTATGTCAGGACCTGCCTTCTGAGTTTGCCCGAGGAGCACGGCATGCCTGGATCAGCATAATTCGTATCATGTCCTCTGCGTCTCCCCACGCACATGCCAGCGAGAGGCGACGCAGGCGTCCATAAATGGTGTCCAGCGTCTCATCTTGCTTCTGTTTGGCCGACAGCGTCACAAACCTTTCATAGTCCGAGTTGGCGAGAGGCAGAACGTGAGCCTGGAGGGCAGTCTTAGCTGTGTCATAGGAGCCATCTCCCGGTGGAAGCGCCTCAAAAATCTCTTGGACCGAAGGCCCCGCCGAATACAGCATAGTTGCTAGCCTGCTGTCATCATCTGTCACTTGTGCAGCTCTAAAGTACATGTCGAGGCGGTCAACCCACCTTTTCCATCTGGGCCCATTGCTGGATGGCGGGCCCGATACGTCGAACTCAGGGATGGGCTGTAGGGCCGCCTGGGCACGTGCCTGGGCCATGATGGGAGGCCCTTGCTGAGCAATCTTCTGCACCGCCGGTGACACCTGAGGCAAAGGAGCTTGCCCACCTGCTTGAACTTGAGGGAGTTGCTGTGGAGCTGCTATCTGTGGCTGCACCGGAGGCACAGTGACCTGACCCCCTGCTGGAGCTAGAGGGACTTGTTGTTGAGCCGCTGTCCGCCGTTTTGGGGGAGCTGTTGGGCTGCTAGGAGCCCACCATCTTGATGTTCAGAATCACTCATGTCCTGAGCGCACAAGCACCCCACCTTGGACCTTGGGGGCCGCAACTCAATCGCCCACCACCACAGCACAGTTCTGATGCCCCACCCAGGAAAATGAAAAGTCCAACCTGGGGGAATATGATGATGGTGCAATGCCTCTGACTCCAGGCCGCCTCATACGCCCACACAGAAACTGGACCTGACGAAGAACCAGGAGAAGAAACCAAAATGGAGGGTCCACCACTGCAGCAATCCTCACTGATGATGAATAGGATGAAGAAGAAGCCTCAGCAGCCTGATGATGAAGGGGATGAAGAAGCACCTTAACCCCAGCTGCAGTAGCACCCAATGGGTGTAGGAGTCCCAAAAATTGAGCCAAGAAAGAGAGCTGGGATATGCAGGCCCAGCCATTATAGCCCCTCTCCTTGCTTACACTCGACGTAGGAGACCCACATTTTGAAGAAAAATCAAAAATCGGGCATGGGCATGCAGGTATAACTGCCTGCTAGCAGTGTGTCCAGAAATTAGGCCTGGGTGCTCAGTGAAGTTCCACGGCCTCATTGACAAAATGGCCACCAGCTGCATGTGCGATGCATGGCCACGGCACGAAACGAAATGTCTGTTGATTCCGTTTCAGGGAAAAAATTGTACAACTTCGTCACCGCCGGGGTCAGGCATCATCATCCACCCGTCGCCATTGTTGGGGGTTGGTTCAGACCCCCCATGCGATGCCCGTAAGCCCCCAAACTGGAAGGACCACACCACACACGTCCTTGCTGTTCGGGCTTCCCGGTCACTCTGCCCACGTCAGGGAACGCCCCCTTTATTTATGCTGCACGCGGCAGCGTGCAACGTCACGCCGTCACGTGCGTGTCCCTGTAAAAGGAGCAGCGCCACACTGAGAATGTATCTCTTGGATTTTCAAACTACATGTGCCACATAACAATAAAAGTACATTGCAACCTTATTGATATCCTTGACATAAAGTGCACAAACCATGTCCACACTCATGTCAAATTTGATGTGAACTGTCCATGTCACATGCCCAAAATACTGGTATGATGGCATGATGGTTCCATCACAAGTGTTCCCATGAGTCCCTTACATAAAGTAGAAAATAAAATGTCTCACCTGACTGCCATCTTGAAGGTGGGTCCCTCTGCGCCATAACAGCTGGTGATGCTCACCTCCACTCACCACTGCCATGCATGTGCTCCAGCAATGGGTACAATCAACAGTTGACCACCCACCCTCTCCAATACCCTCAACATGTCCCTTGTCCCATCATGAAGATGCACCAAGCTCTCCCAGAAAGATCTAGCCACTCACAGGAAACACAAACATTAAAGAATGTTGCAAGCTTACACAGCCTTCACTATCAACAGTCCTGGATGAAATCAATGGGAAAACAGCTGCAACATTACACATGAGAAAGACATTTAGGCCTGCCTCACCCACAGCTCACTAGCAATGCACTGCATGCTTCTCACATCACCCACAAGCATACTTGTCAACTGGATCATCCACCTCTGTTGAAAGTGGGTCAGGTATTTTGCATGCCCATGCATCATGGGCATAGGTGGACTGGGAACAAAAAAAAGGCTTTGGAAAAACTTCAAAGAGCAGACCCCTATCACACTCCCACAACAAGCCCAACCAGTTTCCCATAAGAACATGTGAAAATACCACACAAAAGAGCCCACGGGTGCATAGCCCTGCAGGGAAATCACCAGACTTCCCAATAGGCCAGTCCTACCATTACCATGGAGTGGCTACTGGACATGACACATGTCAAGAGATGGCATGCAAGTCTGACATGACAGGAATGCAAATGTAATGCCACATGAGGCAGAAGGTCTCACCAAAAATATGTGCATAGAAATATCGAGGAGATTGACTTTGCGCAGCAAGTTTTAGATGTGCAACCAGTACAAAAAAGCACATGCATAGCTGATTAAGGAGACATACACACACAATTATGTAGGAGAACTCACATCTTCAGTGACAGTGACCATCACCCAATCAACAGCATAACTCATCATGCAGGGATTATCTGAAAGCTGAATCATCATCACTCATGTATACCCTATGTGTGTGACATCATGCCACTACTGCTAGGCATATGTCACAACTTTACCTGGTGGTACAACTGTGGTGCTGTGAATCCCTCACCACTTCCACCTAACTCTGACCTCCACATTGGTGCCAGTGTCCATTAGAAGGGAATGTGGACTTGGGATGAAATAGGGTGCTTGGGGGAGGTGTCCTCTCAGGGAGTGTGGGCACCGGATGAGGTATAATACCTGAAATTACATTGCACATATGTTTGGACCAGCTAAAGCAGTCTGTCTGACAGACTTCACATATGCACATCAATGTGGAATGGACTGTTCACCTGTATGTGGGAGGCTGTAGCAGTCCATGACACCATGTCAGTTGACTGCACTGGGCATGGCCGCATGTCCTGTCCCCCATTCGAAAATGGGCCCACTACCATGAGCAGTTGACTCACTGCCCTCGACAGCACAATGGCCCTGACATAAGACCCAAAAGAAAAATAACAGTCCACCCTGGACAAAGACAAAAACAAGATTAATACAGTCCACCATAGACAAGGCCAAAAAAAAAAGAATAACACAGTGCATATTGGACGAGAACTAAAGATATAATAACATAGTCCATCCTGGACAAGGAAAAAAAAATAACACTGTCCATCCTGGACGCAGAAAAATACAAATTATTCAATCCACCTTGGACAGGGAAAAATTGTAAAAATCCATTCCACCTCCATGGGCTCATAGACACTAGGGTGCATGAAGAAGGGTTGGTGGTGGCAAGAGTATAGGGGCTCTGGGGACATGGCCAATGGCATCGCTTGTGTGGTTCAACAGGAATCCCCAACCTATGGTGCATCCTGGGATGGTACACTCTGACCATGCAAAGCAAAAGCCTGGTCCTCTTTGGCTATGGTGTCTCATGAGAGGGATGCGTTCATGAGGGTCCCAACTGCTACAAGGTCATGCTGATGCACGTCTCGAGTGGCATAAGAGTCATTATGCATGCTGACCATTGACGTCTCCAACTGCATGTTGAGAGATTGTCTCAAAGAATCCATATCTTTAGAAGTGGATGTCCCTTATGGCAAACATTTCATCATGCAGAGATTGCTTCAAGGAATTTGTGTCTTGATAGCCAAATTCCAGTAAGGCCAGCATCTCTGCCTTCAGGCATTTAATGTGGAATTCTGCATCTTTATGTTGTTATTCCCTTAAGCCAACATCTACACATGCACAGTTTTCCTCAATGTGTCCATCATCTGCCTCTGGTGGTCCCTTCAGGCCAATAACTCATCATGCAGGGATTGTCTGAAAGCTGAACCATCATTGCGAATCATCTGACTCAGTTGTTGCATGTCCTCTCTCCTCTCCTGTCTCAATAAGCAGAGTTTGGTAGTGTGTGCAGCATTTGAGGAGATGACATTTTCTGGCGTGCTAACTCGTGCAGGACCTCGCCCCTTTGGGCACTTGCACACATACTTTAAATAATAGAGAAGGACAAGCCCTCGGATTGGCGAAAGATTTCAAATACTTTCACCATGGTCGCTGTCCCAGCGGGACAGTCACCACAGCCAATCACATAGAGAGCGACATGGGTCTCCAAGGAGACCCTGTGCAGCCAGTCTCAAACCCCTCCTTGACATGCTTTCTCCCTCAGATATTCAGGCACCTAAGGAGTGCTTCTCTGCAGAAGCCCGCCAAAGGACGGCAAACAAAGGAACCAAACCAGGTTTGGCACACAGAGTAAAACACGAGAAAGACCTTTACAAAAAGAAATGGCAAATAAACCCAGCCGGAATCAAGTACAAGTAAATGGGGTCCAGAGGATTTAAGTTTGAGGCAACTAACTTATCCTAAAACAGTGCCAAGGCTATTAAATAGACTGCGGTAGGAAGAATAGAGTAGATACCACTGCCACCAACCAAATCTTAAAGAAAGGGGAACTAATTAATGTTCCATAAGAAACAGACAAAAGGGGATAACTATTAACCCTTTCCAGAACTCTATGTAAGATAGTTTGTACTGGGTCTGTGAATTTAAAAAGACTAATAAAGTCAATGGCAACTTTACATGTTCTGGGAGACAGTAGTCAGTGCCAGAAAATGGAGTTTAAAGTGGGAAGTCTGAAAAAGACAACCCTGTGTCACTGCACTAAAGGCGCTGTGTAACACACAATAAAAAGATGATGCGTATGAAGTAGGTGAGGCTCCACAGTCTATGAATACAACAATGTTAAACACACACAGCAAAACACATGTAAGAGTGGGAAAAAAGGCACACACTCTCACCAGGTGAATAAAATAAATCCTAGAAATCCAGCAAAGCTGCTGAGGGACTCAGTAGGTAAGGGAATTCTCCCTAACACTCACCCCCCCTCCCCCAGACTAAGGGACAGGAGGATTCAATCCACTCCTGGATGAATCTCTTCACTCTAGTCGGTTATAAACATCCTAGAGAGACCATCAGCATTATGGTGGTGACATCCTGACTGGTGCTCAATGGTGAAATCAAACCCTTGCAGGCAGATTTATCATCTTAGAAGTTTTGGGTTGTCCCCTTTCATTTGCATTAACCATCTCAAGGGTTGGTGGCCTATCTGAATCACAAAAGTAGATCTATACAAGTATGGTCTACACTTCTTCAGAGACCACACAATGGCAAAACACTCATGCTCTATGGTTGCTCACCTTGGTTCTGGTTCCTTCAGTTTCCTACTGATGAAGCAAATGGGGTGCTCCCTACCATTCTCATCCAGTTGACTAAGGACTGCACCTATACCTGTATTGGAAGCATCTGTCTGCACAATGAAGGGTTGGTGGTAATCAGGAGCACCTAAGACTGGAGCTTGGCAAAGGGCTTTCTTCAGGTTTTCAAAGGCTTGGTGCACTCCTCATTCCATTTAACCTTTTAAGAGCATTTTGGAGAGGATATCACATTCAAAGGAGACGCTATGGACCCATAGTTCTCAATGAAATTCCTGTAGTACCCAGTGAGACCTAGGAAGGCTCTCACTTGGGTTTGAGTACTAGGGGTGGCCCAGTTTAGTACAGCTTGTACTTTACTAGGCAACACCTTATTTCACCTCCTCCTACCTCGTGACCAAGGTAAACCACTTTGCTCTGACCAATTTAACATTGTCTTGCCTTTATGGTCAGATGGGCCTGCTGAAGAGCCTGCAAAACATATCCTATGTGATCAACATGTTCTTTCCAAGTAGGGCTGAACACTGCAATGTTATCCAAGTATGTCATGCAAAAGTCCTCCATCCCATTCAGAACTTGATTTACCATCCTTTGGAATGTAGCAAGTGCATTCTTTAATCCAAAAGGCATGACCTTAAACTGGTAGAGGCCTGCTGGGGTGGAGAAGGCAGTTTTCTCATTGGCATGGTCTGTCAGGGCTATTTTCCAATAGCATGATATTAGGTTAAATGTGCTGAGGTACTTGGCTACATCACGTTCATCCACCAGCTCATCTGTCCTTGGTAAATGATGGGCATCGGTCTTAGTGACTACATTTAGAGCTCTATAGTCCACACAGAATCTCAACTCCTTGGATCCTGCCTTTGGAACTAGAACAACTTGACTAGACCATGGACTGATAGAGGGGCTCTATAACCCTGAGATCAAGCATCTTCTTGACCTCTCCTTTGATGTGGGATCTCACAAGTTCTGACATTCTGTAACCTCTGCTTTTCACAGGTAAACATCACCAGTGAGAATACCATGCTGGCCCCAAGGGGTCAAGCCTGGTGAAAGTGAAAACAGGGAGGCAAACTGATTTAACAGAAACTTGAACTCATCCTGCTGTTCAGATGTCAGACTAGAAGAGAGATTAACTCCTTCTATGATCTCATTCAAAGGTTGGGCTCTGCGTAGGTGAGGTAGAGGTTCACTCTCCTCCTCCTCTTGAGCTGAAGCTAGAAGGAAAGCTCCCACTTCTGGTCTCGAGATATATGCCTTCAAACGTTGATGTGAAAGACTCTAGGAGCCTCCTTCGGTCTGCTTAAATCCACCAAATTGCTCACCTCTCAGGTTCCCCACAACCTTGAAGGGTCCTATCCATTTGTCCTGCAAGGCCCTCTGCCTTGTTGGCACCATAACTAGTACAAGCTGGTCTTGAGTAAACTCAACCATGCTGGCCTTCTGATCATGCCAATGTTTGACCAGAGCCTGACCTGCTTTCAAGTTATCACTAGCTTCTGCCATCATGTGTGACATTCTCCTCTGGAGACCTATCACATAGTCAGTCACTCTGACTGGCTTGGGGGAAGGAGCACTCCCCAACTCCTCCTTAATCAGGGCCAAGGGACCTCTGACTGGATGGCCATAGAGAAGTTCAAAGGGACTGTAACCATCTCCCTCCTGAGGGACTTCTCTATAAGCAAAGAGAAGGCATGGCAGTAGAAGGTCCCACTTTCTTTTAAGGTGTTCCTCTAAAGCACCTATCATGCTCTTCATAGTATGATTAAACCTCTCTACAAGTCCATTTGTCTGTGGATGGTAGGCTGTAGAGAACGTGTAAGTGACACCACAGTTTTTCCACATGGTGTCCATGTAGTGGGACATACAATCGGATCCCCTCTCAGATATCACTTCCTTAGGAAACCCTACTCTGGTAAAAATATGAAGTAGAGCCTTAGCCACAGCATGAGCCAACAGTCCTCATAGGTATTGCTTCAGGGTATCTAGTAGCATGGTCTACAACAACCAGGATAAACCTGTTCCCTGAAGATGTGGGAGGGTCGAGGGGGCCAACAATGTCGATGCCCACCCTCTCAAAAGGAACTCCCACCACTGGGAGAGGCACCAGGGGTGCCACATTCTTTGCTCCACTCTTGCCAGTGGTTTGGCAAGCGTGACCCCTCCTACATAATTTGTCAACTTCTGAACCCATTTTAGGCCAATAGAATTATAAGGAGAGCAATTCCTTAGTCTTTATGAAACTCAAATGACCAGCCAAAGGTATCTCATGGTCCAACTGTAGGAACTGGAGTCTGTTTGCTAGGAGTACTACACATTTTTTGCAGTCCTCAGGGATAGACTCAGTCGGTTCACTGTAGAAGAGGCCATCTTCCCAGCGCAACCTATGCTTCCCAGGCTCTTGCACATCGAGCTGAGAAGCTGCCTGTAGGCGAAGACCTTCAGGAGTAGTACACTCTCTTTGTCCTTTACTGACGTCTGCCCTGTTGGGTCCACCTTCTGCCAGTAAAGACTGCAGCCCTGGATGGTCAACAGGGTCTAGATCTCCAACTAAAACAATGTCTTCCTCCAGATCTGACTCTTCAGAAACACAGGGTTGTACCTCACACTCTGCCTCAGCAGGTGGACGTTTCACAGGTGGGACTTTGGACAATCTTGGGGATGTCCTTGTTGGTAGCACAGGGGTGCTATTTGTCTTTTTATTGGAGGTCTTGGGTTTCCCCTTTGCCTCTTTCTTTTCAGAAATAGCAGTGAGCAACTTCTGTGGTCTGGGAATGATAGTTTCCTCTACCAACTCCTCTGGAGAGCCTCCCAAGCTCCTCTCCCTTCCAGGCCTAGTGAGCTCCTGTTTCCTTTTACTGGGAGGCCTGGGGGTACTAGACACAACTCCAAGAGTTTTCAGGTCATTACCCAACAGGACTCTCCCAGGCACTTCACTCTGTGCACTAACAGGTATCTTGACAGTCATATCATTACACTGGATGAGAGCTGGTAACTGGGGAAGCATTTGCACAGGGCCTCCAGCTAACTTGGTTAGGCATGTGGGTGCCTTAGCAACATCCTCAACCTTGAAAAATGATTCATTAATCACAGTTATGCTGGCTCCAGTGTCTCTGATGGCAGGAGTATCCTGGCCATTCACAAGAACACTATCTTTATAATACTCTTTTGTATTATCTGGGATGGAATTATAGACAGCTAAATTCTGTTGTTCCCACAAAACCAGGGACACTAAAGAAACACTAGCTGAGACTCTCATGGGTTCATCAGCCAGTAGGTGAATGTTTCCACTTGCCATAGGCACTTCTTCCTCTGGGTAGAAGGCTAAGGAGACAGTGTGGACCCCTGAAGGTTTACCATTATATCCAAGATCCCCTCTCACATGGTCAGTTGACCCATAAACATAATATTTCCCAATTTTTTTAATTACTGGGGGCTTGTTCTGACCTCCATCTGTTGTGGGTCCAGATAGTAAACGAGCCTGATTCGTTTTCCCTTATGGCTTACCCTTATTGTTCTATTTGGGGACCTCTTTTGGATTGGAGGTATTATAATTCTCCTTGTTATCCTTCTTTGGCTGCTTTCTCTCATCCTTCTTCTGAGTTGCCTCAAATCCTTGTGAGTATCCCTGTTGGCAACCCACAAGTCAGCAGCCTTAGCTAACGTCTTTGGATCTATCTCCTAAGAATCAGCCAAGTGCTGTCTGAGCTAAGGAGAGTAGGCATCATAAATTGACTCCAACAGAACAAGGTTTCTCATACCTTCATAAGTGTTTACTCTGTAACCCTTAACCCAACCATCTAAGTTTTTCAAACATTCATATACCCAGGTAGCCCAAGGGGTACCATCTTACTTCTTGAGGGCCCTAAACCTTGTAAGGTACTGGGAAGGCGTCTTCCCAAATCTAGCAATTAAAGCTAGCTTCCCACACTCATAATCCATCCTAACCACCTCCCCTAACTCCATCTCAACATCAGATGCAACAGTGGGTAGCCTAGAGAAGAGCCAAGGAAGCAACTTATTCCCTGTAATGTCTTGAATCCCAGGGTTATATTCGAACATTGCGAACCAATGCAAAATAACAAGCTTAACCTCATACATACCAACAATTTCTTTAGGCATACGGGGTCTCTTAGGACTGGAAGACATAGAAGACTCTGGGAGAGAAGCATTTTCCAAAGACAACTTTTTCTTTTCTAAGGAATGATTCATCTACATTTCTCTGAGCTTAAGTTCTTGATGCTTTTGTTCAGTTTGAGCATTTAGACGTTTAAATTCCAATTCAAGCCTCATCCTTTCTGGAGCAATGAATTCAGGACTGAGTGTGGGACCTTTAGGGGTCCCAGTGAACAAAGGTTGATGTTGTGGAGCAGGTAAAGAAGCAGGGAGGCCTAAATTGTGAGACACACCTGCCTCAGCTAACTCATCAATAACAGACACATTATCATTCTCATAATTTTCCACACTTGCTGAGGGATTAGGTATTTCAGACCCACCCTCCAGATTTTGTTTCTCCAACAACCTTTCAATCAACTCTGACTTGTTGCCTTTCACAGAGAGATGCCTATCTCTATACAGATTTTTCAGATAATCCACAGTGTAACTAAGGAGGGTCTCCCTGCTGTAGCTTTCCATATCAGACATGATTAATACTGCTTTTTAGTGATGTATAGCCTTGTGGTTAGTTGATCCAAGGTAATAGCAGCACTCTAATTATAACTTGATCCTCACTGCTGTACACCAGTGTTAAGCAGAATCATATGCAGTACCCTTTGGGAACACCACACACAATTAAGACTACAAGTGACAATACAATTTCACCTTTGGTACAAGCCTGTACTACACAGTAAAGTGGTAGTGATGGCTGAGCAGCCAGACTTATCTCAAGAGTAAAGTGAGCAGTACCAATAGTTACAAAAAGGACAGCAATTACTATGGTTCAAACACACACTGTCTAAAGGTTTCTGAGTAAAAGAATATACATTGATTTACACATCAGTTATAAAACAATTCACCAAAGTAAAGCAGTAGAAAAATCAAACTCTTAATATACTACACCCCACCCAATAGATTCTGGACAAGTTCAGCTCAAAATGAAGTGTGAGCAAAATGGCACTCCAGCAATTTAAAAGGGAGGGAAAGACAAGATTAGACAAAAGTTGAGCAGCACCAACAAGTAAGTAAGCAGGGCATTCTAGAAAAAGTAACTACAGTGAGGAAATCAAATCAAGAGGCATGGGCCAAAGTCAATGGACCAAAGTCTTTGCAGAGGATCACACAGTTCAGGGTAGTTCGCGGTTAAGTATTTGCCAAGAGTTCAGAACGAAGTTGGTCGGACAAAATGTACTTTAAAGAATAGAGAAGGATAAGCCCTCAGATTACCGAAAGATTTCAAACACTTTCACCACGGTCGGATGGAACCAACAACCGGGTTTGAACAATACCTTAAATGAAGAAGAAGGCTGTGGCTGAGTCAGATGTTCCTGGCAGGTCCTGCAGGCTCACGGTTCCTGAATCGACTGTTGGACTGACACGAAGTAGGAAGACTGGAGGGTCCTGCACTGCCCAGGGAAGAAACCAACAGCAGAGCAAAGCAACGGATAAAAGGTGCATTCCTTAAAACCCAAGCAGGGTCTGGTCCTCCTGGCTATCCGGTTCACTGTATCTGTGCACAGCAAATTCGACTAGAGAAGGGAGGTCTAGCTTGCAGTTTGGCGAACTGGTTGGTCCCACCAGCTCCAGGGGAGAAGATTTCTTGCAGATCTTCCCTGTCGTCGAAGTTTGGAGATTCAGACCTGCAGCAGGGCTTCAACGGAAGGTTCAGTCGTGGTAGAGTTCCTCTTCTGTCAGCTTCTCTACAGTTCTCTCGATCCAGTGGTGACTCTGCCTTCTCAGTCCCAGAGACCTGCTTTTTATGCAGTTTCCCCCATTCACACAGCCTGGCTGTGGCCATTTAAATAGGCCATTTAAATAGACCACGTTAGGAAAAATCGGGTAGATACCACTGCCACCAGCCAAATCTTAAAGAAAGGGGAACAAAATAATGTTCCATGAGAAACAGACAAAAAGGGATAACTATTAACCCTTTCCAGAACTCCATGTAAGATAGTTTGTACTGGGTCTGTGAATGTAAAAAGACTAACAAAGTCAATGGAAACTTTACATGTTCTGGGAGACAGTAGGCAGCCCCATAAAATGGAGTTTAAAGTGGGAAGTCTGAAAAAGACAACCCTGTGTCACTGCACTAAAGGTGCTGTGTAACACACAGTAAAAAGTTGATTCCTATGGACTAGGTGAGGCTCCACAGTCTATGAACACAATCATGTTAAACACACACAGCAAAACAAATGTAAGAGTGGGGAAGAAAGGCTCACACTCTTACTAGGTGAAAAAAAATAAATCCTAGAAATCCAGCAAAGCTGGTGAGGGACTCAGTAGGTAAGGGAAATTAGCCATTCTGGAGAATTCTTCCTAACAGTCGGTCTCAGACCACAGATGAAAACCATTCAGCAACCAGATCTTCTGAACTTTTATCAGCACCAAGACTCTTTGCTGGCGATACCGTGCTGATTAAAAACTTCACTAGGAAGTTGCATGAGCCAAGGTTTGATGGTCCGTTCATTGTAGAGAATGTTACTTCCTCAGCAGTAAAAGTTAAAGGCAGACGAGCGTGGATTCACCTGAACAATGTCAAGCTATACACCAACGAGACTGCAGTCCCCCCAGCCATCGATCCAGAAGCAAGACAAGAAGCAAGACAAGAAGAAAAATGTTAGCATGTGCAGACTTGATTGATGATACAGAAGAAGGACAATAAGGCTATAAACTGATTAATAAATGAAGATTTGCATTTTGGACTGTAGCTCCCCTTGGACATGCCTTATAGATATTATTGCAGGCGTGCAACTCTTTTGCTTGAGTCACAGGAATCTTTGAAAATTAACTTTAGATAAATGCTGATCTATCACGATTATGCCTAAATGACAACACTTGGTTAAGAATTGGAAACGTGAACAGTACCCTGTTTCGTTTCTTGCTGAATATTTGTTTGGCTGAATTTATGGTCCTCCCACAAAGTGATGTGCATTGTCTTGTGCTTAATGTTTTTGTGTTTATACTTTGAGCTTATAAAGCCCTTGCCAGAAGAGACATGGACATACACACTTTTTTACATGGTCCTACGAATGTTTCTGTAATCAGAAGGCTGCTCATATCAATAGTAGAGGAATTGCTACAAATACCTAATCTATTATAGTTAAAGTGTTTTTCCTTCCTTACAATTGCAGTAAAAATGAGGAATGTTGAAACTGGTATGATTTTGAGGAATGCGCAAGCCCAAGAGATTCCAGAATGCCATAAATGGCGTGGGTTAATATTCTGGTGTATGATTTATATGCATGCTCAGTCTCTATCTTGGTCTTCCTGTTTCTCTTAGTTCACACTATCTATTTCATTGGTCCAAATAAGGCAGAAGTCCCTTTGATTCTCCCCACTGCAGGAACTCTTGTAGATTTGCCCATACCAGTGAGCCAAAGCCCCTTGTTTTGTCTCCCCAGCATAGAGCTGCATTAGAGTTTTTTTTCCATGAGCTGCAAACATTTTGTTAAAGAGACACAGAAGAAATACAGAGGAAGACAATAATGGGATAAACACATATCTAGATAATTCAGTACACATGGGTAATAACATGTGGTATCAGCACATGAGAAGAGTCGGAGAAAGAATGTCTAAGGAGAGTTGCTATGTGTGTTCCTTGATACCATATGCTATGGGGAAACTCTAAGATATTCATAGCTTTACAAGTAACATTGCAAAGAGATCATTGTCTGATGTATCTCACACTGTCCCAGACAAGAGGACAGTTCCAAGGCAGACCAGCATCCCTGGTATGGATATCTAAAGAGACATCTCAAAGAGAAGATAACTATGTGCAAGCCTTAAAGCCAAAAGAGAAGCCAGAAACAAGGCATCAGATGATCAGATATGAACAGCCTGGAATGAGTGGAGCAGGAACCAGGATGGGAGAAAAGAAGATGCTAAATTGATAAGGAAAGAATAAAGAAGAGATACAGAGATATTGGGAAAGAGGCAAATTGCGAATCAAAAAAACAGTGTTGGATCCAGAAGGATGTGCTGATGTCCTGATTGTGTGTAAAGCAGCAGAATTAACTGGATATGTCGAGCTAGTTATAGACACTGTAGTGAATGAATGCAATAATCACTGGTCGAAGAATACAAAGTTGTTGACATGGGTCGATGATAAAGGGGGCAGTTCCAGACAATACCTCTAGGAAGTGCATCCTTGTGTTTCTGAAATAATGGCACGAGGAAAGTTTGAGAAAAACACCAGTGTGGCCACATTTTTAATGTACCAGGCATGAAGGATGGAAGAGTAGTTCTGATGGACCACTATTGGGCTGTGGGTCCAGACCCTACATAAAGCTGCCCAAAGACTGGGGAGGGATGTATTCCATAGTGCTTATTCATGTTCCAGCATTAGTGGTTCCGAAGAGTGACCTGAACATTGGAGAGTTTCCAAAAGCAGATACCCATTTGAGGAGGAGAAGATCATTTGAATTTCTCAACCGAACAAGGAGGGAGAATTATTTCTCTGATAAATCTATAGAAGCCTTTGATGCTATTCCATACGAGCACAGATTGTTCAGTCAGACTTCAGCAATATTCACAACTATCTTTAGGCCAGGGATCGAGACAATGGCAAATGGAAAGTGGTTACAGATAACTCGCTGGGAGCTCCTGCAGACCATCAACACTGCCATAAAGGGATTCAATGCTATCAATGAAGAATTGAGGGCCATAGGATTGATGACACTCCAGAACAGATATGTACTTGATATGATCACAGCAATTGATGAAGGTGATGAAGGAGTTTGCGCCCAAATCAGAGAATCATGTTGCACGTTCATACCTTCTCATATGACATCAGTGGGACCTTGACAGAGGCCATAACGTTGCTGACGAACCTGCACAATCAGATGGAAGGTGAGACAGAAGACATTGCAGATGACAGTTGGTTCTCATGGGTTCCACAATGGATGACAAACATTTTCAAGTTTCTTGGAGCAGTGTCAGTGATGGTGATGTTTGGATTCTGTGTGATCAGGATAATAATTACACGGTGCAAGAAGACAGCAAAAGGGCAGTAGGAATGAAGATCACGATCAATGTTGAGTCAGGATTTGGGCCCAAGGAATTGACACATGAAGAGGTCAGAAAATATATAGAGGCCAGCATTATAGCACCTGAGAGAACAAAGTCCCTACATCCAAGAAATCACAAAAGGTATGTGGGAAGATGGGTCTACTGTAATCCCAATGGACAATGGAGCTGTATGACCTGGAGCATTGATGAACACGTAAAATCAGCAGGAACCCTGAAGGGAGTAGTGAAGATCTAGACTCTGAAGAAACACATGTTGTTATAAATCAAACTGAGGGGGGGACTGTAGAGGAGCAGCTCTTTGCAGGAAGTCCCACCCCCACTCTTCCTATATGTTTGAAGCCGGAAATTGTAACATGCACCACACGACACCAGTGATGGTGCCTATAACACAGAGAGTCTTCAAGAAAAGGTATCCATTGAGAAGACCTTATATGATGTACCCCCATAGAGATGACAATCTCTTGGAGGAGATCCACAAAGGAATATGAAGATGAGAGAAAAAGAGGCTGGTGACGTCACAAGAAAGGAGAGTGACACACTGAGAAGAGTGGTCAAAGAAGAAGATGCATAGACCTTATAGACACTATTGACAAAGTAAAGAATTGAGTAAACTTCATATGTGGAATAAAGATTGCACCTGTGAAGAGCACTGCAGAAAATGCAAGCCGTTTTATAACTGTACATATGCAGCAACGCAAGTAGAGTAAGTGATCTTAAAGGCTAGCTATATGTAGTGAATAGACTGCAGGCGGTGCCACCATTATATAGAATTCTGGACATCAGTGTCACTGTCACATATTTAGTAAGCTCAGACCCATGGAGAAGGGAGGATCGGAAAGCTGTGTCTCAGCAAGAAAGCAGCTGAAGATTGAGGAACGGCCTGAAATTGCTGTCTGGCCGGGTGTCAAAGGATGGACCTTCCAAGAACCGGTTATCTATCCTTAAAGAACAGTGAACATGAGAAACTGAATCAGCCCTTGTTAAGGTGCAAGAAAGAACACCATGAGTGCCAAGAGATTATTAAATCAAGACAATTAAATGCTGCAAAACAGGCTGAAATACATTATCCTGTCATGTGAGTCAAGGATTGAAATAGCAGTTGGGCGTGGAGACCTATCCTGCGATAAGAGGGTGCCTATTGAACCATTTATTATCAGTAGCAATGATACTTTAGAAGGACAAGTTCAAAGACAATCTGAATGGCAGACAGTATGAGCGATGAGAGATGTTGGGCTAATTGGGTGGGGAGAAACGGTCAAGTTCACCCACTGACACCTAGGGTACCAGCTTACATGCTGCTAGTGAGCTGAATGTTCGAGAAGGGTACAATCGTGACAATCAATAGTAGGTGGCCATATAACAAAGGGCCTTATAGTTTAAGAGCCAATGATATACTCTGTAACTTGTAAATGATGAAGATGACTTGTGCCAGGGGTGGTAATATGTTGTCCACCTGACTGTAGAGACCCTATCACAACCCAAACCCTTATAGAAAGTATACTAAGATATTCCCCTTAAGCCAACCACAACCCGCCGTGGGTTTTCTTAGTTTGCCACGTAGTATGACATCACAAATGATGAGTTTCTGCTATAAAAGACTTGTTTTTCATTAAATACTTCGAAACTTATGCTGTGCAACATCTGTTGATGTCTATTGTAACTCCCTGTTTTAGACAATTGAAAATAAAACAGTTGGGCAAGACTTTTTGCCAACTTTCTGAGTCAGTTTTATTATTTGGTGTAAGAGTTATTCTGCATCCCATCCTGAGTATGGTGTGTTACTGATTTAAGGACCACCCCCTGGGTTCAGAACTGTTGGCATATTGCTGGTTTTAGGGACTGCCAAGGTTTTCATAGTGGGATGTGTGAGGAATCGCCATCTGGCTAGGGTGTAGAAGCCTTGTCTTTTTTATTTCATGAATTATTAAAATTATGTTTGTAATTCCATATCTGAAAAGGTAATCTGCTTATCAGATTTCCTTTTCATAAACTCCATGTCAAAAGCATAATGTACATATTTGCCCTGCTGCAGCAGTAGCTGATCTACAGCACCTGATCTCCAGTGGCACAGATCAACATCTGAGGTCACAGGTGCCCATCTGAAAGCCGCAGTGACAGCCAAGACTCTTCAGCAAAGTGACTGCATTTAAGATATGCACACCATTAGAAAAAACTACATAACTATGAGGATGCTGTCTTGGTGGCACATTAAAGTTTAAAAATCAGCCATGCCTGGGTTGAGGGTGTGCTGTCCAGCATCTCCCATAATGATCCTAGCAACGTCAATTTGAAATCACACCTGTGTCAGCCCTGTGAGCCTAGTTCAACTCTGGAAGCATTATCTGTATTCTCTCAGCTGGGCTCTGCTGCTGCTGCCAGCAAGACTGTAGCTTTCGGGGTTGCCTCTCTTTTGTGTCTTTGTGAGAGCAGGTAACACCCTCCTCAAGAAGACAGCCAGTCCACAGGAAGCTTTCCTTGTAATAGGAATCAAAGGGCACCCCACTTTACAAAAGAAGTAACCTTACACCAGAGCGCTGCCTACGAAAGGGGTCTTTGATTCTATTTAGGGGCAGGGTTAGTGTAGACAGAGGGAGCACATTAAAGCTGGAGGAAGGTTCCCCATCATGTTTCTCTCTGCACCTATCTTTTCTTCCTGTCCACTTCTTTTCCTGTAGCACAAAGCACTTTTTGGTGTGATGTCAGAAAGTCCACTTGTTTCAAAAACAAGAATTTAACCCTTAAAACAGGCTTGCTTTCATCCAATCACCTTTTGCCTTTAAAAGAAGGGGTTTCCCAAACCTTAATTGATCCACATTGGACAAACAAATAAGGAAGAGTTCATTGGGAGAGATGATCTTTCCAAAGTCCGCTGCCAATGAGGTGAGACTGAGTGTCCAAGGCAGAGGCACGCTCAGATCCTGGGACCAGTGGGGTGGGGGTGAACTGCTCCGGAGACAAGACATGACTCTCTGCCTGCAGAAACATTGCCCAGTACCTCACCATGGTGAAGGAGCCCTGCAGTTGTGTGCCAGCCTCACCCATGTCTGGGAGCCTGAGAATAAGGAATAATCAGCTCCTTGAATCCCTGGCTTGGGATTCAGAACGTCCTGAGAGCCAAGACAGTCAGTACTCTTTCATTGCCTCGAACCAGTTGCACTGCTTTCAAAATTGGTTCACTTCACCGAATCCTTGCATCTCAAACCAGCATGACCCTGTATTGTACCTCGCGGAGCCCATCACTTGCTCGGCTCAAATCAACTTCTCAGCACCAAACCCCAATTTAAACCGTTGGAGTTTCACTTCCCGACTCGAACCAGAAGTTGCTCAACCTGCTGTTTAGTCAAATTGCACACAGGAACATCATGATCACAGCTTCAAACCATTGATGACCTTTGTCACTCAATGACCCTACTCACCGGTTATGAACTGGCTCAACCCCAAACTGACCTTGGTGATCACACCAACCTGCATCACACAAATGGTGCCTTCGAGCCACTCTGACCCACCGCATTCAATCAGAATCAACGCCAGATCGCCGCTTGGACCAACATGACTCTTTGCACCTGCACTTGGCTTGAACCACTCGGACAACCACTCAAAACCTTGTTCGATGCTTTTTAATCACCAAGAACTGCAACAAGTTATTATTGACTGCTAACTGCCCCCTTCATCCATCTTCCTGTCTTTGCATATTCTGTGTTTCTTCCTTGGGTTAGGTTTTGTGTAGTGTTTTCCAATTTAGATGTTCTTGCATATGGTGTGTTTAATTACAGTAAACACATTTTCATAGAACCTTGATTTGATTGACATTAATTATTGTAGACTTCACTGTGTGGGTTGCTACTGAATCACAATCACACCCCTCTTGAGAGTGTAGCCTTCCCTTGATCCACTTTACCACTAACAGCAAAGGAAGTATATTGCTTAACTGTGCGTGTTTATGGTTATGATAGTGTTGACTCTTGGTTTGTACAAGCGTGAGGGCTGAGTGGGCACTTTAGTCTCTTCTCACCATTGTACTGCTGCAGGGCAGCAGAAGTCAATTTATCACAACAAAGGTAGTAAAAGATGTAAAGTCTTATTGAATTGTGCAGTGTATTATTATTTAAAAACTCTGCAGGCCAAAGGGTCTCTGCCCAATTCCACTGTTTGTCTGATACAGTGCAATTAACTGCAATGAACTAGCTGACTAGTTCAACCTTCTGTTGTGTTCATATAGTTCCCTAGCATTATCTGATCTACCTGCATTGGCTTTCTTTGTTTTATGTCTGTCTTGTTTAGGCGCCTCATTGCCCTCAGGCTTTTGATTTGTGCTGTGTAAATTAAATAAATAAATAAATAAATAAATAAATGATTGTAGTTGACAGATGGATTTCGATCCTACAGTGTTTCAAAGAAGTTCCAAACATGGGATTGGGACTGACTTCTTCCATTTGAGATAATGATGTGTCATACAATCACACTATTTGTTGAATAAAAGTATCAGGTAACGTGGCATCTAATGGCAATCCTTTCATTGCGAGAAAGTGAGCCATTTTGGTTAGGTAATCACTTACTACCAGAATTGCAGTGACACAGGACTCCTTCATAAATCCACAATAAGGTCCTTGGACATGCTATTCCAAATCTTAAAAACAGATAGTAAAGTTTGTAGAACTGGTGGTTGTTGTGAGGACTTGTGACACCAAAACTGGCATTTGAGAACCTGACTCTTTTTACATTCTCCAGGGTAACCAGATACTGAGGCATCATTGTGTTTTTTAATCCAAGCATTCTGTAATTATGTATAGGGTAATCACAGATTGCTGTGGTTAAACAATAATCCATGGAGTGTCAAATCGACACAGGTCTTTCAACAACCAATCATCCAATAACTTAAGAGTGAATGAGTCTGAAAGACCATGGCTTGCTCCGCCCTATCATTGCTAAACACTTGAATGTCATTCATAAACCTGCAAGTTGAGCGTACCCATGGTATCCCAAGACTTTGACGTTATACCTAGGCCTAGTCTGAACTAGGCATCCGCCTTCCCATTAAATGTGTGTTATCAGTAGGTGATAACTAAGTTGTATTTTGAAAAGTAAAGCATCTTACGAAGTTGTCAGACATACTGGCTCTATCGTCCTTCTTGAAATGTAGATTTCAATGGTCAGTATGAATTGGGCTGGTATGTCTAACAACAGACTGGTAATGGCACCATTCCTAAATGCTGCTTTTTTTTCTCCAAAAAAGCTCCTTGTCAGTAACGGAGTAGCTAGGTCTCACCGTGGAGAATTTTCCAAGGACAGTAAGTGACATGATTTAGGTGAATAGTAGCAGGATGGCATTGGACGCATCGGTTTGGTGTTATGCTGTTGCAAGGCATACACATGATAACAAGGTACTTCAGAGCCAACTATCAGATCAGCGTGGCAGTTTTATGCTTTTGTGGTGGTAAAGTGTTCAAAATGTCCTTCCTAAGGACATCTTTGAAGTCACGGTGCTTCATTGTTAAGGGCCCAGCATAATGTACTGAAGCAACGCTGCTGTCACTGATAGCCGTTTTCTGGTAGCAGTAATTGCCACAGTGTTCTGAACCAATGTTCAAAGTTTGATTTTTCCATTGTCTATGGAGATTATAAACAGACAACCTGGATAGACCAAGAATAATCCTAAACTAGGATATTTTGATTAGGTGTAACTATATATTTTTTGAATGACTATTTTAACAAAGAAGAGTCAACATTCAGTCCGAGAGACTACTGGTCTAGAAGAAAAACTTCACCCATGAACTATGCTGAGGGCATCAAGTTGAAACGTTAGGAGTGTGGCACATTCAAGTAGTCTGTGCATGGATAGTCCCAGTCCACTACCATGTGCTAAGTAACCTTCAGGGACCCTCTGAGGTGCAGGTTGAGGTTCCACCTCTGAGTCTGATCGATCAAAAGGAGGAGGTGATGAAGGTCTGTCCCCCTGCAAAAAGTCATTTAATTTCGAGAGAGCCATGCAGGACAAATTGTAACAAAATGTGCAGAGGATGGGATCTGCCATGGGGGAGCTGAAGCATCTGATATCTATCCAGAGAAAAGAAGCACTTGTGGATAGACAGTACCTGCTTAAGTCCTTGCAACTGCTGGCGGACTGGATGCAGAGAAATATGCAGACACAGAAGTGCAGGAGAAATAATGGTAACACAGACAGGGGTCTGGGAAACCCCCAAATGCACTAGCCAGATCTAAAAACAGTGGGATGTGTGGGAAAGGGCATTTATCTGATAGTCTGGTAAGCAGCCTTAATAAATCCCATTGAAGCAATTCAGAAACCCCTGCTTCCCTAGATTCTGGGGACCCCGATGGGATGCATAATGAGACACGGAATGTTGTAATAAAACCACCTGATACAAATTATGTTATCTGATTGGTACAAGAACTAGCAATTAGCAATGCTGATGGAGTTATGGATCTGATTGCACCAATATTGCATTTTATCATTGCAACTGAGAAAGACAGCCAGTTGGCCTCGGGAGATATTGGGAACCTAAAGATGTTGACACCAATCACTTCTGGAAAAGCCCAAGACAGCTCCCGGAGGTTAGAGTCTTTTGAGCCCCCAGTCAGAAGCAAGAGCCCAATTCCACCATTAGATGGGTGAGGGGGCCAATCCACTTTGAGAACAGAGAAAACGGAACTTAATTGTGACCTCTAAAGGAAGCAAATTCCTATAAATTGGCTTTGGTAGCGGCGATCCAAGAGACACTGGGGCTAACTGATATCTCTTTTACAATGTGTACCCATGTTTGTATTCTGTCTGATTGTATGTATCGTGGGGGGTGTAATGTCCGTGTTGGTTTTAACAAGCTTGCCTAATTCAGTGCAGATATGTCTTGGAGGAGAAGGGAATTGAACGCAAAAAGCTAAGCGCTGTTATATTCATGAGTCATGGTTTGATCAGTTAACTGCAGCTCAGTTATCCACTGGTGAGATTGTCTGTGATTGCTGCAGTGGATGTGCATGAGGCGGGTGCTATTGATTTTACTAATTTAGCCGTAAGAAAATGTGAGCTCAAACCTAAAGTGGTCCTGTCTAAACGTGTGACTGATAGAGTTTATGATGGTACTTTGATACAAAGACCAATACACCTCTAACTAGCTAGCCATCATACAGGCCTCAGGGGTTGCCATTTCCCAAAAAAATTGGTTAGTAGGGTTAGTCTCCTGGAATATAGCTAGGGTGGCCAATAAGCTATATGATACAGACTGGCTGAATTATTTAATTAAATTTGATATCATCTGTCTACCGGAAACCTGGCTAACAGCTGACATTCTTCTCACAGGGTTGCATAGGTATGCATTGAAGGCCCAGAGAAGTGTGAGAGGTCAAAACAAGGGAGATTCAGCTACCTTGGTCCATGTGCAGAACAAGTTAAGTATAAGCAGGTGATTTGCCAATCTAGGATCTACAGTTATAGTTCTCCTTGATTTCAGTCTGAAGCCGGTTTCCAAGATATGTGTGGTAAACATTCATTCACTGCCAAAACAAGATGTCATTATGATGAGGGAATTGAGAAATTTCCTAGCCTAGGTCTCTGCTGAAGGGAGACCTGTAGTGAATTTCTTAGCCTAGGTCTCTGCTGAAGGGAGACTTGTAGTTGACTTGCTATGGGCAATTTGAATATAAAACTTGCCCCCTGCACATGAGACACAATGATGTACGTTTTGTGGAAGATTCCTGTGGGGTTAATGGGAGAAGTGCTTTTTTGATTCTCCAGGCTGGGCGGGTAGTCAGCTTGCAGACTTGATGAGCGAGTTTCATTTGGTGGAACTGAATGCACAAATAATTGGCGATACCCCACCAAAGTATATGCTAAGAAGAGGGACCTATTCCTCAATTTTAGATAATATTTTACTTGACTGTTTTATTTTCAAATGGGTTAGAGATTTTTGGGTGGATGATAGATTAGAGAGTGATCATTACCCACTGATCCTATTTGTTGATCTATTTAGTGCCTAGCCACTGGCTAACAGAACAGAGGACAGGGTGAGTAGCCAATTCATTGGTCACCCGGGTAGCATGCAAATGGGAAATTGTCCACCTTTCGACAACATCTCATCCATCTGGGATTTAATACTCTCTAATGAAGTTAAGCGAGAGCACTTGGTACTAAAATTCTCCTGTATGGCTGAGAGGATCTGTGATAGACTATGTGGAGGACATAATGGGAAAGTAAAGATGGTATCCTCTTCTCAAGTACATACTCTCTGGTTTGACGCTGATTGCAGGAAATAGAAGGGTATCTTCAACAATGCAACCGGGTGTGGCAAACTTCTAGCAGGCCAAATCCACAAGCTGAAAATAGTATATAAGAAATGTATTAAAAACAAAACACATTTTCATATACAGACTCAGTGGTATTTCTTGGCAACAATCGGTCTCAAATAAAGACCATAAAATATTTTGGAAATTGGTGTCGAAAGGTAGAGATATGGGTCAGAAAACCCAGTAAGGGGAAAACAAGGATACATGGTTGTCACACTTTCAGGGGATTTTTTTTTCGATAAACTTCAAAGTGTCCCAGGATACAGTCGATGACCCTAATGGTGAAACAAAGTTTACAAATGTAGAAATCCTAGCGACCATTGGCCACATGAAATGCTGCAAAGTGCAGGCCCAGATGGGCTAACTTTTTTGTAGGTTTTCCAGAATGGTTGGTGTCTGTTCTGTGCAGGCTATTTGATATTGTGGAAGACGGTGCTGAGGTGCCTGCCCTCTGGAGGTGCAGGATAATTGTCCAGATTTTAAAAAAGGGTGTGGTTGATGCCCCAAATAGCTACAGACCGATTTACCTATTGGACATCTCCTTAAAAACAAATGTAATCCGTCTCGGCTGGAGGATTGGGTTGCTGAGAACAATATTTTGCAATATTTCCAGGCAGGTTTCAGACATGGTTTTTCGACCATTGATCATTGCTTTGTCTTGAGTTCAATTATTAGTAAATACTGCAAGGTTAATGGGGGAACCGTGTATGCCACCTTCCTGGATCTTGAGAAGGCTTTTGACTTAATTAACAAGGCAGCTCTATGGTATACATTGGATAGAATGGGGGTTCCATTAGGGTTGATGAAATTGATTCAAGTCTGTTCTAGGGATACCAAGGCTGCAGTTCAGTATACAAGGTCAGGGGGATGTACCCCCTTATTTAACACCAGTAAGGTGGTACAGTAATGCTGTCCACTAGCCCCACTGCTGTTTACTGTTTATTGCCGAATATGACCCGGGCAAAGCCAATTGTAAAATTCTCTGCCCCAGGGTAGAGTATAGCGCATTATTGTATGCATATGATTTTGTGTTATTAGTTCTTACTCCAAGCTCCCTCAAATTGGTTTTAATATATGCTAATACATTCTTTAAGAATAACAGCATAAAATTACATACAAATAAATCAAAATTTATGATTTTTGGTAAGCGACCCAAACCGTGTAGCTGGAAAAGAAATGGGGAGCAATTGGAAGAGGTGGACACATATTTATAGGTAGGCCTATTGCTACTAGAAATGGTGTTTGGGCTAGCCATATAAAATATCAAGCAGAAAGCACTGCCTATAGGTTAAGGAGCCTATTGTGATTTGACCACTTGCATGGGGCCTGGAATTTGGATAGGTGTCTGGATGTATATAAGTTGAAGGTTGCATCTTTAATGTTATATGGAAGTGAATCTGGGGACCCCAGGAATAAAAACCTTTGAAGGTAGTTCAAAATCGTTTTCTGAGCCAACTGCTTGGCTGCCACGTGGATGCCCAAGTGTTGCCTTGCGAGTAGAGCTGGGTCTTCAGGGTATCAATTTTGTAGCACAGTTCAGACTCCTATAATATTGGGCAAGGCTAAAACAAGGCTTTGCTGATAATTCAAGTGTGATTTCTGGATTTTTTGAGCTGGAGGATATGTTGAGTGTGGTGGAACATGAGTGGTTCATAGCCGGGCACAGCCTCTGGCAGGAGATTCTATCAGGACTTGGGGAAAATCTAGTGCCAGGTGGTATACAGTGTTTATAATGAAAAATAAATACCAAATTACATTTATAACGGGAAAAAATAACGAAAAATACTAATTTTATTTAGGAAAATATATGTGGGGGTGGGGTAAAGGGTTAAATCTTGTGGGGAGGGGTTTGTGGTGGGTTTTTAGCAAGGGGAAATAGGGGTTTGAAGGGGGGATCCCATTATTGTCATTATATATATCTCATTATCATTTCATTCATTATTAATGTATTTGTTTTTATGACATGGACCCGAGCCAGGTACATGGAAGGATGCTAAGGCAAGCATTCTTGCCTGTTCAAAGGGAAAGGCTCTTGAGTCAGAAGTGGCAAATTCCAAATCCTTTTCTATTTCAAAACTATCAAGTAGGATCCAGGCCCAATTATTAATATAAATTACCAGCAGGCAGAAGGCTTCTGATTATGGTACGTTTAAATGTACCGCCTCTGCAAAAAGGATTAGTTGGACGAAGGGGTCTGGTAAATGTGGGTGTAAGACAGGGTTTGAAGATGCAATTGGTGAAAACGACCCCCCCTCTGAGGAGAAGTGTGGGTGACCTTGAGTGTTCCAGGACAACCTTTTCATTCACTAATGCGATCCCTCAAACTGTGGGATAATGCTCTGAAGCCATTTCCAACCCTGTCTGTTATCAAAACCTTGCGACCCGATTTTACTCGGGGCAGTGGTCGTAACCGGGTTATCTTTTTTGTTACAGTTTTTACATTTAGCACTTACATCATCCCCCATTTTTAACTCATATTCACTGTCCAATTTATAACCTAAGAATTACAGGGATTCGCACTGCGTTCTAATAAGTGCTGCGGTAGCAGGGAGGGCACAGTGCATTTTTGCCATATCATTATAGGGTGGACCTAAAGGTTGCACAACGTCCAAATCACTGGAGTTCAGGATGCGAAGATCCGGGATCTTTGTGAACAGCTTAAGGAGTGCTGGACGATTGATGACAGTTCTTTTAATGGTGGATGACGTCTGACAAACGGACACTATGGCCCTCATTAGGACTCCGGCGGAAAACCATGGTGCTATGAGTACCATGGTCGATTCCAGAGTCCGCCATGGCGGAATGGGAAATTACCACCCCATTCCAAGGTTGGCGGGGTGGTAATTCCACATGCCACCATGGCCCTTCCCCATTCCCATTTTTGCCCCATAGGGCATAATGGGAATGGGAAAGGCGGTAAGTATGGTACCGCAAATTGCGGTACCGTACTTACCTCGAGAGTCCCTTTGCGGGCCCTTTCCCTAGACCAGCCGTTAAGGTCGGGTCCCGCAAAGGGACCTCGTAGTAAGGCGTTAAGGGTTTAACGGCGCAGACACCTTTTACAGCGCTGTTAACCCCTTAACGCCTGGGTCCTAATGAGGCTCTATGTGTTTGTCAAGGACCACTCTCACTGATGGCTCGGATTCTGATGCTATGTAAACCGGTGGCTGAGATCCTGAGGCTGTGCACACCGGGCCTGCACCCAGTTTTTTTACAAATGAAGCTTCCCCAGGTGGCTTTATGGAGTCCAAGATTAGCGATTCTTTAGCGTTCGCATTGCTATGATTCAAGATTTCAGACAATTCCTCTATGTCTTGAATCGACAAATTGGGCCTCATTACGATTCCGGCGTTAACCGAGGCGGTAAAACCGCCTGGTTAACGCCGGACTCGTATTACCATTCCGCCTCCGTGATTCCCGGAATTACCGGGGCATCACGACCCCGGTTTTCCGGGAATCACGGAGGCGGAATGGTGTAAATCCCCATTCCCATTGAGTCCTATGGGACTCAATGGGAATCGGGATCATGGAAACACCGGCAGCATCTTGTAATGCTGCCGGTGTTTCCTCGTCCGCCTGCAGGCGGGCGGTGTTAAACCCGCCAGGTCAGACCTGGCGGGAACATCACCTCCCGCCTGCAGGGGTCGGGATCAGGCGGTCCGGAAACAACGGTGGCGGCGGGTTTACCGCCACCGTTATTTCCGGACCGCCATGGTCGTAATGAGGCCCATTGTCTTTTAGGAGCCGGCTTGTGAGCGTGCCCTCTTTTTGTTGTCTTTGCTTTTTTCTTTGCATTTCTTTCTTTTTTTGTTTCTTTGATCTTTGTGGTACAGTCACGTCATTAGCAGTAGTTGAATTCAAAGGTTGGTCAGCTTCATTAGGCTGCACTGTATTTGCTGTCTGGCCGGGTGTCAAAGGATGGACCTTCCAAGAACCGGTTATCTATCCTTAAAGAACAGTGAACATGAGAAACTGAATCAGCCCTTGTTAAGGTGCAAGAAAGAACACCATGAGTGCCAAGAGATTATTAAATCAAGACAATTAAATGCTGCAAAACAGGCTGAAATACATTATCCTGTCATGTGAGTCAAGGATTGAAATAGCAGTTGGGCGTGGAGACCTATCCTGCGATAAGAGGGTGCCTATTGTACCATTTATTATCAGTAGCAATGATACTTTACAAGGACAAGTTCAAAGACAATCTGAATGGCAGACGGTATGAGCGATGAGAGATGTTGGGCTAATTGGGTGGGGAGAAACGGTCAAGTTCACCCACTGACACCTAGGGTACCAGCTTACATGCTGCTAGTGAGCTGAATGTTCGAGAAGGGTACAATCGTGACAATCAATAGTAGGTGGCCATATAACAAAGGGCCTTATAGTTTAAGAGCCAATGATATACTCTGTAACTTGTAAATGATGAAGATGACTTGTGCCAGGGGTGGTAATATGTTGTCCACCTGACTGTAGAGACCCTATCACAACCCAAACCCTTATAGAAAGTATACTAAGATATTCCCCTTAAGCCAACCACAACCCGCCGTGGGTTTTCTTAGTTTGCCACGTAGTATGACATCACAAATGATGAGTTTCTGCTATAAAAGACTTGTTTTTCATTAAATTCTTCGAAACTTATGCTGTGCAACATCTGTTGATGTCTATTGTAACTCCCTGTTTTAGACAATTGAAAATAAAACAGTTGGGCAAGACTTTTTGCCAACTTTCTGAGTCAGTTTTATTATTTGGTGTAACAGTTATTCTGCATCCCATCCTGAGTATGGTGTGTTACTGATTTAAGGACCACCCCCTGGGTTCAGAACTGTTGGCATATTGCTGGTTTTAGGGACTGCCAAGGTTGTCATAGTGGGATGTGTGAGGAATCGCCATCTGGCTAGGGTGTAGAAGCCTTGTCTTTTTTATTTCATGAATTATTAAAATTATGTTTGTAATTCCATATCTGAAAAGGTAATCTGCTTATCAGATTTCCTTTTCATAAACTCCATGTCAAAAGCATAATGTACATATTTGCCCTGCTGCAGCAGTAGCTGATCTACAGCACCTGATCTCCAGTGGCACAGATCAACATCTGAGGTCACAGGTGCCCATCTGAAAGCCGCAGTGACAGCCAAGACTCTTCAGCAAAGTGACTGCATTTAAGATATGCACACCATTAGAAAAAACTACATAACTATGAGGATGCTGTCTTGGTGGCACATTAAAGTTTAAAAATCAGCCATGCCAGGGTTGAGGGTGTGCTGTCCAGCATCTCCCATAATGATCCTAGCAACGTCAATTTGAAATCACACCTGTGTCAGTACTGTGAGCCTAGTTCAACTCTGGAAGCATTATCTGTATTTTCTCAGCTGGGCTCTGCTGCTGCTGCCACCAAGACTGTAGCTTTCGGGGTTGCCTCTCTTTTGTGTCTTTGTGAGAGCAGGTAACACCCTCCTCAAGAAGACAGCCAGTCCACAGGAAGCTTTCCTTGTAATAGGAATCAAAGGGCACCCCACTTTACAAAAGAAGTAACCTTACACCAGAGCGCTGCCTACGAAAGGGGTCTTTGATTCTATTTAGGGGCAGGGTTAGTGTAGACAGAGGGAGCACATTAAAGCTGGAGGAAGGTTCCCCATCATGTTTCTCTCTGCACCTATCTTTTCTTCCTGTCCACTTCTTTTCCTGTAGCACAAAGCACTTTTTGGTGTGATGTCAGAAAGTCCACTTGTTTCAAAAACAAGAATTTAACCCTTAAAACAGGCTTGCTTTCATCCAATCACCTTTTGCCTTTAAAAGAAGGGGTTTCCCAAACCTTAATTGATCCACATTGGACAAACAAATAAGGAAGAGTTGATTGGGAGAGATGATCTTTCCAAAGTCCGCTGCCAATGAGGTGAGACTGAGTGTCCAAGGCAGAGGCACGCTCAGATCCTGGGACCAGTGGGGTGGGGGTGAACTGCTCCGGAGACAAGACATGACTCTCTGCCTGCAGAAACATTGCCCAGTACCTCACCATGGTGAAGGAGCCCTGCAGTTGTGTGCCAGCCTCACCCATGTCTGGGAGCCTGAGAATAAGGAATAATCAGCTCCTTGAATCCCTGGCTTGGGATTCAGAACGTCCTGAGAGCCAAGACAGTCAGTACTCTTTCATTGCCTCGAACCAGTTGCACTGCTTTCAAAATTGGTTCACTTCACCGAATCCTTGCATCTCAAACCAGCATGACCCTGTATTGTACCTCGCGGAGCCCATCACTTGCTCGGCTCAAATCAACTTCTCAGCACCAAACCCCAATTTAAACCGTTGGAGTTTCACTTCCCGACTCGAACCAGAAGTGGCTCAACCTGCTGTTTAGTCAAATTGCACACAGGAACATCATGATCACAGCTTCAAACCATTGATGACCTTTGTCACTCAATGACCCTACTCACCGGTTATGAACTGGCTCAACCCCAAACTGACCTTGGTGATCACACCAACCTGCATCACACAAATGGTGCCTTCGAGCCACTCTGACCCACCGCATTCAATCAGAATCAACGCCAGATCGCCGCTTGGACCAACATGACTCTTTGCACCTGCACTTGGCTTGAACCACTCGGACAACCACTCAAAACCTTGTTCGATGCTTTTTAATCACCAAGAACTGCAACAAGTTATTATTGACTGCTAACTGCCCCCTTCATCCATCTTCCCGTCTTTGCATATTCTGTGTTTCTTCCTTGGGTTAGGTTTTGTGTAGTGTTTTCCAATTTAGATGTTCTTGCATATGGTGTGTTTAATTACAGTAAACACATTTTCATAGAACCTTGATTTGATTGACATTAATTATTGTAGACTTCACTGTGTGGGTTGCTACTGAATCACAATCACACCCCTCTTGAGAGTGTAGCCTTCCCTTGATCCACTTTACCACTAACAGCAAAGGAAGTATATTGCTTAACTGTGCGTGTTTATGGTTATGATAGTGTTGACTCTTGGTTTGTACAAGCGTGAGGGCTGAGTGGGCACTTTAGTCTCTTCTCACCATTGTACTGCTGCAGGGCAGCAGAAGTCAATTTATCACAACAAAGGTAGTAAAAGATGTAAAGTCTTATTGAATTGTGCAGTGTATTATTATTTAAAAACTCTGCAGGCCAAAGGGTCTCTGCCCAATTCCACTGTTTGTCTGATACAGTGCAATTAACTGCAATGAACTAGCTGACTAGTTCAACCTTCTGTTGTGTTCATATAGTTCCCTAGCATTATCTGATCTACCTGCATTGGCTTTCTTTGTTTTATGTCTGTCTTGTTTAGGCGCCTCATTGCCCTCAGGCTTTTGATTTGTGCTGTGTAAATTAATTAAATAAATAAATAAATAAATAAATAAATAAATGATTGTAGTTGACATATGGATTTCGATCCTACAGTGTTTCAAAGAAGTTCCAAACATGGGATTGGGACTGACTTCTTCCATTTGAGATAATGATGTGTCATACAATCACACTATTTGTTGAATAAAAGTATCAGGTAACGTGGCATCTAATGGCAATCCTTTCATTGCGAGAAAGTGAGCCATTTTGGTTAGGTAATCACTTACTACCAGAATTGCAGTGACACAGGACTCCTTCATAAATCCACAATAAGGTCCTTGGACATGCTATTCCAAATCTTAAAAACAGATAGTAAAGTTTGTAGAACTGGTGGTTGTTGTGAGGACTTGTGACACCAAAACTGGCATTTGAGAACCTGACTCTTTTTACATTCTCCAGGGTAACCAGATACTGAGGCATCATTGTGTTTTTTAATCCAAGCATTCTGTAATTATGTATAGGGTAATCACAGATTGCTGTGGTTAAACAATAATCCATGGAGTGTCAAATCGACACAGGTCTTTCAACAACCAATCATCCAATAACTTTAGAGTGAATGAGTCTGAAAGACCATGGCTTGCTCCGCCCTATCATTGCTAAACACTTGAATGTCATTCATAAACCTGCAAGTTGAGCGTACCCATGGTATCCCAAGACTTTGACGTTATACCTAGGCCTAGTCTGAACTAGGCATCCGCCTTCCCATTAAATGTGTGTTATCAGTAGGTGATAACTAAGTTGTATTTTGAAAAGTAAAGCATCTTACGAAGTTGTCAGACATACTGGCTCTATCGTCCTTCTTGAAATGTAGATTTCAATGGTCAGTATGAATTGGGCTGGTATGTCTAACAACAGACTGGTAATGGCACCATTCCTAAATGCTGCTTTTTTTTCTCCAAAAAAGCTCCTTGTCAGTAACGGAGTAGCTAGGTCTCACCGTGGAGAATTTTCCAAGGACAGTAAGTGACATGATTTAGGTGAATAGTAGCAGGATGGCATTGGACGCATCGGTTTGGTGTTATGCTGTTGCAAGGCATACACATGATAACAAGGTACTTCAGAGCCAACTATCAGATCAGCGTGGCAGTTTTATGCTTTTGTGGTGGTAAAGTGTTCAAAATGTCCTTCCTAAGGACATCTTTGAAGTCACTGTGCTTCATTGTTAAGGGCCCAGCATAATGTACTGAAGCAATGCTGCTGTCACTGATAGCCGTTTTCTGGTAGCAGTAATTGCCACAGTGTTCTGAACCAATGTTCAAAGTTTGATTTTTCCATTGTCTATGGAGATTATAAACAGACAACCTGGATAGACCAAGAATAATCCTAAACTAGGATATTTTGATTAGGTGTAACTATATATTTTTTGAATGACTATTTTAACAAAGAAGAGTCAACATTCAGTCCGAGAGACTACTGGTCTAGAAGAAAAACTTCACCCATGAACTATGCTGAGGGCATCAAGTTGAAACGTTAGGAGTGTGGCACATTCAAGTAGTCTGTGCATGGATAGTCCCAGTCCACTACCATGTGCTAAGTAACCTTCAGGGACCCTCTGAGGTGCAGGTTGAGGTTCCACCTCTGAGTCTGATCGATCAAAAGGAGGAGGTGATGAAGGTCTGTCCCCCTGCAAAAAGTCATTTAATTTCGAGAGAGCCATGCAGGACAAATTGTAACAAAATGTGCAGAGGATGGGATCTGCCATGGGGGAGCTGAAGCATCTGATATCTATCCAGAGAAAAGAAGCACTTGTGGATAGACAGTACCTGCTTAAGTCCTTGCAACTGCTGGCGGACTGGATGCAGAGAAATATGCAGACACAGAAGTGCAGGAGAAATACTGGTAACACAGACAGGGGTCTGGGAAACCCCCAAATGCACTAGCCAGATCTAAAAACAGTGGGATGTGTGGGAAAGGGCATTTATCTGATAGTCTGGTAAGCAGCCTTAATAAATCCCATTGAAGCAATTCAGAAACCCCTGCTTCCCTAGATTCTGGGGACCCCGATGGGATGCATAATGAGACACGGAATGTTGTAATAAAACCACCTGATACAAATTATGTTATCTGATTGGTACAAGAACTAGCAATTAGCAATGCTGATGAAGTTATGGAACTGATTGCACCAATATTGCATTTTATCATTGCAACTGAGAAAGACAGCCAGTTGGCCTCGGGAGATATTGGGAACCTAAAGATGTTGACACCAATCACTTCTGGAAAAGCCCAAGACAGCTCCCGGAGGTTAGAGTCTTTTGAGCCCCCAGTCAGAAGCAAGAGCCCAATTCCACCATTAGATGGGTGAGGGGGCCAATCCACTTTGAGAACAGAGAAAACAGAACTTAATTGTGACCTCTAAAGGAAGCAAATTCCTATAAATTGGCTTTGGTAGCGGCGATCCAAGAGACACTGGGGCTAACTGATATCTCTTTTACAATGTGTACCCATGTTTGTATTCTGTCTGATTGTATGTATCGTGGGGGGTGTAATGTTCGTGTTGGTTTTAACAAGCTTGCCTAATTCAGTGCAGATATGTCTTGGAGGAGAAGGGAATTGAACGCAAAAAGCTAAGCGCTGTCATATTCATATTCATGAGTCATGGTTTGATCAGTTAACTGCAGCTCAGTTATCCACTGGTGAGATTGTCTGTGATTGCTGCAGTGGACGTGCATGAGGCGGGTGCTATTGATTTTACTAATTTAGCCGTAAGAAAATGTGAGCTCAAACCTAAAGTGGTCCTGTCTAAACGTGTGACTGATAGAGTTTATGATGGTACTTTGATACAAAGACCAATACACCTCTAACTAGCTAGCCATCATACAGGCCTCAGGGGTTGCCATTTCCCGAAAAAATTGGTTAGTAGGGTTAGTCTCCTGGAATATAGCTAGGGTGGCCAATAAGCTATATGATACAGACTGGCTGAATTATTTAATTAAATTTGATATCATCTGTCTACCGGAAACCTGGCTAACAGCTGACATTCTTCTCACAGGGTTGCATAGGTATGCATTGAAGGCCCAGAGAAGTGTGAGAGGTCAAAACAAGGGAGATTCAGCTACCTTGGTCCATGTGCAGAACAAGTTAAGTATAAGCAGGTGATTTGCCAATCTAGGATCTACAGTTATAGTTCTCCTTGATTTCAGTCTGAAGCCGGTTTCCAAGATATGTGTGGTAAACATTCATTCACTGCCAAAACAAGATGTCATTATGATGAGGGAATTGAGAAATTTCCTAGCCTAGGTCTCTGCTGAAGGGAGACCTGTAGTGAATTTCTTAGCCTAGGTCTCTGCTGAAGGGAGACTTGTAGTTGACTTGCTATGGGCAATTTGAATATAAAACTTGCCCCCTGCACATGAGACACAATGATGTACGTTTTGTGGAAGATTCCTGTGGGGTTAATGGGAGAAGTGCTTTTTTGATTCTCCAGGCTGGGCGGGTAGTCAGCTTGCAGACTTGATGAGCGAGTTTCATTTGGTGGAACTGAATGCACAAATAATTGGCGATACCCCACCCAAGTATATGCTAAGAAGAGGGACCTATTCCTCAATTTTAGATAATATTTTACTTGACTGTTTTATTTTCAAACGGGTTAGAGATTTTTGGGTGGATGATAGATTAGAGAGTGATCATTACCCACTGATCCTATTTGTTGATCTATTTAGTGCCTAGCCACTGGCTAACAGAACAGAGGACAGGGTGAGTAGCCAATTCATTGGTCACCCGGGTAGCATGCAAATGGGAAATTGTCCACCTTTCGACAACATCTCATCCATCTGGGATTTAATACTCTCTAATGAAGTTAAGCGAGAGCACTTGGTACTCAAATTCTCCTGTATGGCTGAGAGGATCTGTGATAGACTATGTGGAGGACATAATGGGAATGTAAAGATGGTATCCTCTTCTCAAGTACATACTCTCTGGTTTGACGCTGATTGCAGGAAACAGAAGGGTATCTTCAACAATGCAACCGGGTGTGGCAAACTTCTAGCAGGCCAAATCCACAAGCTGAAAATAGTATATAAGAAATGTATTAAAAACAAAACACATTATCATATACAGACTCAGTGGTATTTCTTGGCAACAATCGGTCTCAAATAAAGACCATAAAATATTTTGGAAATTGGTGTCGAAAGGTAGAGATATGGGTCAGAAAACCCAGTAAGGGGAAAACAAGGATACATGGTTGTCACACTTTCAGGGGATTTTTTTTTCGATAAACTTCAAAGTGTCCCAGGATACAGTCGATGACCCTAATGGTGAAACAAAGTTTACAAATGTAGAAATCCTAGCGACCATTGGCCACATGAAATGCTGCAAAGTGCAGGCCCAGATGGGCTGACTTTTTTGTAGGTTTTCCAGAATGGTTGGTGTCTCTTCTGTGCAGGCTATTTGATATTGTGGAAGACGGTGCTGAGGTGCCTGCCCTCTGGAGGTGCAGGATAATTGTCCAGATTTTAAAAAAGGGTGCGGTTGATGCCCCAAATAGCTACAGACCGATTTACCTATTGGACATCTCCTTAAAAAAAATGTAATCCGTCTCGGCTGGAGGATTGGGTTGCTGAGAACAATATTTTGCAATATTTCCAGGCAGGTTTCAGACATGGTTTTTCGACCATTGATCATTGCTTTGTCTTGAGTTCAATTATTAGTAAATACTGCAAGGTTAATGGGGGAACCGTGTATGCCACCTTCCTGGATCTTGAGAAGGCTTTTGACTTAATTAACAAGGCAGCTCTATGGTATACATTGGATAGAATGGGGGTTCCATTAGGGTTGATGAAATTGATTCAAGTCTGTTCTAGGGATACCAAGGCGGCAGTTCAGTATACAAGGTCAGGGGGATGTACCCCCTTATTTAACACCAGTAAGGTGGTACAGTAATGCTGTCCACTAGCCACACTGCTGTTTACTGTTTATTGCCGACTATGACCCGGGCAAAGCCAATTGTAAAATTCTCTGCCCCAGGGTGGAGTATAGCGCATTATTGTATGCATATGATTTTGTGTTATTAGTTCTTACTCCAAGCTCCCTCAAATTGGTTTTAATATATGCTAATACATTCTTTAAGAATAACAGCCTAAAATTACATACAAATAAATCAAAATTTATGATTTTTGGTAAGCGACCCAAACCGTGTAGCTGGAAAAGAAATGGGGAGCAATTGGAAGAAGTGGACACATATTTATAGGTAGGCCTATTGCTACTAGAAATGGTGTTTGGGCTAGCCATATAAAATATCAAGCAGAAAGCACTGCCCGTAGGTTAAGGAGCCTATTGTGATTTGACCACTTGCATGGGGCCTGGAATGTGGATAGGTGTCTGGATGTATATAAGTTGAAGGTTGCATCTTTAATGTTATATGGAAGTGAATCTGGGGACCCCAGGACTAAAAACCTTTGAAGTTAGTTCAAAATCGTTTTCTGAGCCAACTGCTTGGGCTGCCACGTGGATGCCCAAGTGTTGCCTTGCGAGTAGAGCTGGGTCTTCAGGGTATCAATTTTGTAGCACAGTTCAGACTCCTATAATATTGGCCAAGGCTAAAACAAGGCTTTGCTGATAATTCAAGTGTGATTTCTGGATTTTTTGAGCTGGAGGCTATGTTGAGTGTGGTGGAACATGAGTGGTTCATAGCCGGGCACAGCCTCTGGCTGGAGATTCTATCAGGACTTGGGGAAAATCTAGTGCCAGGTGGTATACAGTGTTTATAATGAAAAATAAATACCAAATTACATTTATAACGGGAAAAAAATAACGGAAAATACTAATTTTATTTAGGAAAATATATCTGGGGGTGGGGTAAAGGGTTAAATCTTGTGGGGAGGGGTTTGTGGTGGGTTTTTAGCAAGGAGAAATAGGGGTTTGAAGGGGGGATCCCATTATTGTCATTATATATATTTCATTATCATTTCATTCATTATTAATGTATTTGTTTTTATGACATGGACCCGAGCCAGGTACATGGAAGCATGGTAAGGCAAGCATTCTTGCCTGTTCAAAGGGAAAGGCTCTTGAGTCAGAAGTGGCAAATTCCAAATCCTTTTCTATTTCAAAACTATCAAGTAGGATCCAGGCCCAATTATTAATATAAATTACCAGCAGGCAGAAGGCTTCTGATTATGGTACGTTTAAATGTACCGCCTCTGCAAAAAGGATTAGTTGGACGAAGGGGTCTGGTAAATGTGGGTGTAAAAGGGATCATTATACTATATCCCATTTTGCTGATCTAAGTACATATATGGAAGTGTGTGCCCCACATTCATAAAACCTGCGGTCTTGAAAAAATAGACTCAGTGTTAGTTATTTCTAAAAAATACTTTCAATTTTTAATCATTATTTCATCATTAGTTCAAAAATATATAAAAACACTTATAAAAGTGTTTGGTATGAGTAAAACCCAACCTCACACAGCATGGTACTAAACAACAATACAAATATACAAATTCACATACATACAACCACATAGAACAATAAAAAACTTTTACAAAACAGCAGTGGATGAATTTAACAATTTTCCAAATACTGAGTATAATAAATCAGATACTAATAGCTCCCGACATGTTTCAGTTCTTGGTTTGCTCAAATGCATGAACTTTCTTCAGGGGAATAAAGATTTCTGAATTTCCACCATGCAATCCAAGGAAAGGGTTCTGGGTTCTCACAAATTTCCTAAATCAGGAAAACAAACAGAAGAGGGCAAGTCACCACCCATATGTACTAGTCACCTACAATAGGAAACAAATTCCATAACTCAGTGTTATTTGTGTAATACATCACAAACCACTGATAAAGTTAGGACATGATTATATTTTATCAGTCCGCCAAAACAAAACTACATACCTCTTGACTTGGTACCAGTAGTGCCAGTGTAGCCCCACCACAAATTAGCCATAAACTCCAAAATCGAGTCCTTGTTTATTTGATAGCTCCTGGTAGCTAAGGGCTCACTTTCCAAGCTGCAAACCAAACAGTACAAACTATTCGTCACAACACACAGTAACACACAGCAGAGAAGACATTAACCCTGTTAATAAAAACACACACCCCTGTGTGTCTTAAGGCATCACCATCACCACACTGTGATGCCTAGTATACATATTACCACCAATATTAAGCTTGGTCATCAGCAAAAAAGGTGGATAATAGCGTCACCGTAGTCCCAGAAATGCCGTGCAAAGGTTGTCCCCTATGTCAAATTGTACATAATACCCTCTCTTAATTGTGTATTGGGTCCATCTTAAACCCATTCCTTTACAACCTAGGACAAGGATTACTATAATAGAGCCTGCGGTGAAACGCCATGCCTTACTCTATGCATATCTTGTTGTTTACTAGATAAAAGCGGACACGATGCGAACCACTCGTACTGCCTATATAACAGACATACCTTGTAATTCGCTTGATGCAGAGAGCGAATACTCATAAACCGGCCAAAAAATGCCGTGCCAACATTTAAAACGCGGTGCACTATTATAAATAGTACTCGCGTGCAAGCCCGAGACGAGTGCTCCGATATACAAGACGGACTTAAGTTGTCACCAAACATAAAGGAGGGACTGATGGACTCCAGTAGATGTAAAACACAAAAGAATACCCAAAGGGCCCTCATTCTCAAATTGGCCAAAACAGAGGACGTCATTGTAAGACAAGCCGACAAAGGAGGGGCTATTGTTCTCCTCAACCGCATAGATTATGTTGGTGAATGTTTACGGCTGCTCAATGACGCCAATAGTTATCGCCACTTGTCCCATGATCCATCTATTGCCCTGATGGCTTTGATTGAAACCAAGGTATCTAGTGCTTATGAGGCTAATATGATTAGTAAGCAAGAGTATGAGTACCTTACTAGAAAACAAGGGCGTGTGCCGGTGTTTTACATTCTTCCCAAAGTCCATAAAAGTCTGATTAACACCCCAGGTAGACCTATTGTATCAGGGGTAAATTCGATATTAGAACCTCTGTCGAAATTTGTGGACTATTATTTGAGGCCTTTTGTTTTAAAAATGAAGAGCTACCTAAGGGATACTTCTGATGCCATCAATAAAATTGAGAACTTGCCCTACAATTGTAACAACTTCCTATTGATCAGTTTGGACATACAATCTTTGTATACGGTTATTCCACAAAGAGCTACGCTTCAAGTAGTTGAAGAAATATTGAGAGATAGAGAAGATGGGCATCCAGTTAGCAGTGCTTTCATTATGTGGTGTGCTGAACTAGCATTGACCAAAAACTTTTTTCAATTTCAAGGAATTTTCTATGAACAGATAGAGGGTACGGCCATGGGTGCAGCCATGGCGCCAAATTTGGCTAACCTCTATGTAGAGTATTTCGAAAAATTGGTCATTTATCCCGACACTAATCCTTTCAAAAAACATCTCATCAAATGGCTAAGATATATAGATGATATCTTCATAGTATGGGAAGGGTCAGAAGCTGAGGCTCTTTCATTTGTGGAATGGCTTAATGCACAAAATCCTTTTCTAAACTTCACTAAGGAAATTAACACTCAGGAAATTAATTTCCTAGATATTACTATTTTCCATCACGAAGGTAAATTAAAGGTAAAACCATACAATAAAAAGACGGATAAAAACGCCTTATTACATTTTTCGAGTCATCATGCCAATCACATTAAAACTAATTTACCCTTCGGACAATTTTTACGACTAAAAAGGAACAGTAGCCTACAACAGGATTATGTTAGTAGTGCAGCTGCTTTGTCTAAAAAATTGTGCAGTAAAGGTTATCCAAGGAAATTGGTGAAAATGTCGTCCAAAAGAGCATTCAATAACAACCGTGAAGCTCTTTTGGAGACAAGGGAGAAAGGGACAAACAAGGAGAATCGTATTGTTTTTGTAAACACCTTTTCCAATCTATCCTATAAAATTAAAGGTATTATTAACAAAACCTGGAAAAAGGTGTACAATGACAAATCTATACAGCCTCCGTTAATAGCTTTCAAAAAAAGTCAAAACATTAGAAATATGTTGATTAGAAATGATATATCAGCAAAACATTTGCCAGCACCCAGACAAACAACACTGTGGGGTTTACCACCCGTCAAAGGACATTTCCCGTGTGGACAATGTATCATGTGTGCCTATACCAAAGAAACGAAAGAGGTTCAACTGAATTCATCTTTAATGTGGTCTCTGAATGACATGACAAATTGCAACACTGAGAATGTGATTTATTTAATCACATGCCCATGTGGTTTGCATTATATTGGGAAAACTAATAGAAAGTGTCGAACTAGGATGGTGGAACATCGTAGCTGTATTAAGAATCAGATTATTACAGCCCCCATGGTTAAACATTTTGTGCAAATGAAGCATACACATGAGGATTTGAGATGGGTAATTCTTAAGAAAGTGACAGGCAAAAACAAACTGGAAATTGACAGTAAATTGTTACTGTTGGAACAGAAAATGATATTCAAATGTCAAAGTCATATTGTGGGTCTTAATGAAGAAATTGAGTGGCAACATACACATGAGTAAATCTGCCGTAATAGCTGTGTCTGATGTGTGTAAAACTAGATTCCGGGCATTTATCTGAATTTTTAATATACTTTGTTTATTTTCTTTGATGTTGTCTGGCATTAATATATTGGTTACCGGGACACACTTGATTTTGGAGTCCTTCATTTTTTATTTTTTAATTTTTATTTTTTTCATTTTTTCTTAATGTGAACATATTTCTTCATAGCACGGTGTACTGTGGGGAATATGGCTGATATTCATGTTTCCTGTCTTTTTTACAGTTATACTATGTGTGTTGTTGTAGATTTCCATAATACCCACTGTGTTGTTATGTAGCTTCTGCTGCAGGCTAGTCCTATTGTCCCTCTTTTGTGTTTTCACTTCCACCGGGTTCCATTAGTCCTCCCTTGATGGCTGGCGACACTTTAAGTCTGCCTTTGTCCTTCTTTTGTGTTTTACATCTACTGGAGTCCATCCGTCCCTCCTTTATGTTTGGTGACAACTTAAGTCCGTCTTGTATATCGGAGCACTCGTCTCGGGCTTGCACGCGAGTACTATTTATAATAGTGCACCGCGTTTTAAATGTTGGCACGGCACTTTTTGGCCGGTTTATGAGTATTCGCTCTCTGCATCAAGCGAATTACAAGGTATGTCTGTTATATAGGCAGTACGAGTGGTTCGCATCGTGTCCGCTTTTATCTAGTAAACAACAAGATATGCATAGAGTAAGGCATGGCGTTTCACCGCAGGCTCTATTATAGTAATCCTTGTCCTAGGTTGTAAAGGAATGGGTTTAAGATGGACCCAATACACAATTAAGAGAGGGTATTATGTACAATTTGACATAGGGGACAACCTTTGCACGGCATTTCTGGGACTACGGTGACGCTATTATCCACCTTTTTTGCTGATGACCAAGCTTAATATTGGTGGTAATATGTATACTAGGCATCACAGTGTGGTGATGGTGATGCCTTAAGACACACAGGGGTGTGTGTTTTTATTAACAGGGTTAATGTCTTCTCTGCTGTGTGTTACTGTGTGTTGTGACGAATAGTTTGTACTGTTTGGTGTGCAGCTTGGAAAGTGAGCCCTTAGCTACCAGGAGCTATCAAATAAACAAGGACTCGATTTTGGAGTTTATGGCTAATTTGTGGTGGGGCTACACTGGCACTACTGGTACCAAGTCAAGAGGTATGTAGTTTTGTTTTGGCGGACTGATAAAATATAATCATGTCCTAACTTTATCAGTGGTTTGTGATGTATTACACAAATAACACTGAGTTATGGAATTTGTTTCCTATTGTAGGTGACTAGTACATATGGGTGGTGACTTGCCCTCTTCTGTTTGTTTTCCTGATTTAGGAAATTTGTGAGAACCCAGAACCCTTTCCTTGGATTGCATGGTGGAAATTCAGAAATCTTTATTCCCCTGAAGAAAGTTCATGCATTTGAGCAAACCAAGAACTGAAACATGTCGGGAGCTATTAGTATCTGAGTTATTATACTCAGTATTTGGAAAATTGTTAAATTCATCCACTGCTGTTTTGTAAAAGTTTTTTATTGTTCTATGTGGTTGTATGTATGTGAATTTGTATATTTGTATTGTTGTTTAGTACCATGCTGTGTGAGGTTGGGTTTTACTCATACCAAACACTTTTATAAGTGTTTTTATATATTTTTGAACTAATGATGAAATAATGATTAAAAATTGAAAGTATTTTTTAGAAATAACTAACACTGAGTCTATTTTTTCAAGACCGCAGGTTTTATGAATGTGGGGCACACACTTCCATATATGTACTTAGATCAGCAAAATGGGATATAGTATAATGATCCCTTTTATATATCAACATATTTAGGTCACTCCCTGACCGTGTGGGAACATTTTTTGTAATAGGGTGTTTTGCCTTTTATGAAGTACTGTTTTGTGAGGCTCATTGTGGTCTCGAAGGTTTATTGTATGAAATTGATGTAGGGCCTTTTTTGAGTGTGCGAACCATTTTCGTCTTTTTTTCACGTGTGGGGTTATTAGTAATTGTTATTATGGCAACTCCCGGAGATAAGTGTTTGGCTTATAGTGAAGAATACATTAAGAACTTATTGGATTCCTTGTCTGGTTTAACTGATACCAATGAGAGTGAATTTAATAGAAATAATGATCAATGGGATGAATTAACTCAGTTGAGAAAACGTTTGATTCGTACTGAATTACATGGGGTGATTATGCTACAATATTTGAAAAATCAGGCACTCCCCCAAGGTTTGATAGTTAGGAACGAACCTAGGTTATTTTTGGACAATCCAGATTTTAAAATAAAATGGAGTTATATATCCAACAAATGTGGCCGAGATTGGCTAGTACTCATCATAGATACAGCGACAGAGGTGTCTAAACAGATAGAAATAGATATTTTAAAACTGCAGGATGATTTAAAAAAAGATCTGGACCTTGAGGTTTTTAAAAATAAACTAGATCTACATCTTAAGGAATTGTTACAATTTAAAAATGACACCAATCTGGAGCGTATCAAAAGAATGAGAAAAGATCTCTTCAATTTCTCACATGAAAAAAGCTTTCCCTATGTTGTTGAAGGTTATAAGTTTGGGAGTCTCTACCATGGCACGAATAGCCAGTCCTCCGCTAAAAAGAGGGTGCATTTTCGCAACACTTCGTATAGTTCAAGTGATGATGGAAGCACAGGCTCTACAGATACTGGCAACCAACAGGGGCCTGACAGAGGTCGGGCACAGCGATACCAGAACAGACAAAGACAAGGTCGTCCTTTTTTAGGACAGGGACCCAACCGAGGAGACTGGGGGAATCAGATACAAACTCGCAGCAGGGCGAGGAATCAGTGGTAATTAACCTATCCAACTATACTTTGAATAGTGATGAAGAAAAAGTACTAAATAAAGGTTTGAATTTTGTGACCACTAAATTCCACGATCCTTTCGAGTTTAGATCTGAATTTCATAGTTTTATGCGCAAAGTGCACCTGAATGAGTATTTTCAGAATGATAATGTTAATGAGAATCTCAACCACACGGGTTTGAGAAATAAATCTACTTTCTGTGTTCCCGTACATAGTTACACGCCTGAGTCCAAGGTGTTTGAGAAACAAGTTCTGAAAGAAGTTCTTAAATTGGAACGATGTGGTATACCTAATCATTCCAACTTTGGTAATACCCAAAGGGCCCTCATTCTCAAATTGGCCAAAACAGAGGACGTCATTGTAAGACAAGCCGACAAAGGAGGGGCTATTGTTCTCCTCAACCGCATAGATTATGTTGGTGAATGTTTACGGCTGCTCAATGACGCCAATAGTTATCGCCACTTGTCCCATGATCCATCTATTGCCCTGATGGCTTTGATTGAAACCAAGGTATCTAGTGCTTATGAGGCTAATATGATTAGTAAGCAAGAGTATGAGTACCTTACTAGAAAACAAGGGCGTGTGCCGGTGTTTTACATTCTTCCCAAAGTCCATAAAAGTCTGATTAACACCCCAGGTAGACCTATTGTATCAGGGGTAAATTCGATATTAGAACCTCTGTCGAAATTTGTGGACTATTATTTGAGGCCTTTTGTTTTAAAAATGAAGAGCTACCTAAGGGATACTTCTGATGCCATCAATAAAATTGAGAACTTGCCCTACAATTGTAACAACTTCCTATTGATCAGTTTGGACATACAATCTTTGTATACGGTTATTCCACAAAGAGCTACGCTTCAAGTAGTTGAAGAAATATTGAGAGATAGAGAAGATGGGCATCCAGTTAGCAGTGCTTTCATTATGTGGTGTGCTGAACTAGCATTGACCAAAAACTTTTTTCAATTTCAAGGAATTTTCTATGAACAGATAGAGGGTACGGCCATGGGTGCAGCCATGGCGCCAAATTTGGCTAACCTCTATGTAGAGTATTTCGAAAAATTGGTCATTTATCCCGACACTAATCCTTTCAAAAAACATCTCATCAAATGGCTAAGATATATAGATGATATCTTCATAGTATGGGAAGGGTCAGAAGCTGAGGCTCTTTCATTTGTGGAATGGCTTAATGCACAAAATCCTTTTCTAAACTTCACTAAGGAAATTAACACTCAGGAAATTAATTTCCTAGATATTACTATTTTCCATCACGAAGGTAAATTAAAGGTAAAACCATACAATAAAAAGACGGATAAAAACGCCTTATTACATTTTTCGAGTCATCATGCCAATCACATTAAAACTAATTTACCCTTCGGACAATTTTTACGACTAAAAAGGAACAGTAGCCTACAACAGGATTATGTTAGTAGTGCAGCTGCTTTGTCTAAAAAATTGTGCAGTAAAGGTTATCCAAGGAAATTGGTGAAAATGTCGTCCAAAAGAGCATTCAATAACAACCGTGAAGCTCTTTTGGAGACAAGGGAGAAAGGGACAAACAAGGAGAATCGTATTGTTTTTGTAAACACCTTTTCCAATCTATCCTATAAAATTAAAGGTATTATTAACAAAACCTGGAAAAAGGTGTACAATGACAAATCTATACAGCCTCCGTTAATAGCTTTCAAAAAAAGTCAAAACATTAGAAATATGTTGATTAGAAATGATATATCAGCAAAACATTTGCCAGCACCCAGACAAACAACACTGTGGGGTTTACCACCCGTCAAAGGACATTTCCCGTGTGGACAATGTATCATGTGTGCCTATACCAAAGAAACGAAAGAGGTTCAACTGAATTCATCTTTAATGTGGTCTCTGAATGACATGACAAATTGCAACACTGAGAATGTGATTTATTTAATCACATGCCCATGTGGTTTGCATTATATTGGGAAAACTAATAGAAAGTGTCGAACTAGGATGGTGGAACATCGTAGCTGTATTAAGAATCAGATTATTACAGCCCCCATGGTTAAACATTTTGTGCAAATGAAGCATACACATGAGGATTTGAGATGGGTAATTCTTAAGAAAGTGACAGGCAAAAACAAACTGGAAATTGACAGTAAATTGTTACTGTTGGAACAGAAAATGATATTCAAATGTCAAAGTCATATTGTGGGTCTTAATGAAGAAATTGAGTGGCAACATACACATGAGTAAATCTGCCGTAATAGCTGTGTCTGATGTGTGTAAAACTAGATTCCGGGCATTTATCTGAATTTTTAATATACTTTGTTTATTTTCTTTGATGTTGTCTGGCATTAATATATTGGTTACCGGGACACACTTGATTTTGGAGTCCTTCATTTTTTATTTTTTTATTTTTATTTTTTTCATTTTTTCTTAATGTGAACATATTTCTTCATAGCACGGTGTACTGTGGGGAATATGGCTGATATTCATGTTTCCTGTCTTTTTTACAGTTATACTATGTGTGTTGTTGTAGATTTCCATAATACCCACTGTGTTGTTATGTAGCTTCTGCTGCAGGCTAGTCCTATTGTCCCTCTTTTGTGTTTTCACTTCCACCGGGTTCCATTAGTCCTCCCTTGATGGCTGGCGACACTTTAAGTCTGCCTTTGTCCTTCTTTTGTGTTTTACATCTACTGGAGTCCATCAGTCCCTCCTTTATGTTTGGTGACAACTTAAGTCCGTCTTGTATATCGGAGCACTCGTCTCGGGCTTGCACGCGAGTACTATTTATAATAGTGCACCGCGTTTCAAATGTTGGCACGGCACTTTTTGGCCGGTTTATGAGTATTCGCTCTCTGCATCAAGCGAATTACAAGGTATGTCTGTTATATAGGCAGTACGAGTGGTTCGCATCGTGTCCGCTTTTATCTAGTAAACAACAAGATATGCATAGAGTAAGGCATGGCGTTTCACCGCAGGCTCTATTATAGTAATCCTTGTCCTAGGTTGTAAAGGAATGGGTTTAAGATGGACCCAATACACAATTAAGAGAGGGTATTATGTACAATTTGACATAGGGGACAACCTTTGCACGGCATTTCTGGGACTACGGTGACGCTATTATCCACCTTTTTTGCTGATGACCAAGCTTAATATTGGTGGTAATATGTATACTAGGCATCACAGTGTGGTGATGGTGATGCCTTAAGACACACAGGGGTGTGTGTTTTTATTAACAGGGTTAATGTCTTCTCTGCTGTGTGTTACTGTGTGTTGTGACGAATAGTTTGTACTGTTTGGTTTGCAGCTTGGAAAGTGAGCCCTTAGCTACCAGGAGCTATCAAATAAACAAGGACTCGATTTTGGAGTTTATGGCTAATTTGTGGTGGGGCTACACTGGCACTACTGGTACCAAGTCAAGAGGTATGTAGTTTTGTTTTGGCGGACTGATAAAATATAATCATGTCCTAACTTTATCAGTGGTTTGTGATGTATTACACAAATAACACTGAGTTATGGAATTTGTTTCCTATTGTAGGTGACTAGTACATATGGGTGGTGACTTGCCCTCTTCTGTTTGTTTTCCTGATTTAGGAAATTTGTGAGAACCCAGAACCCTTTCCTTGGATTGCATGGTGGAAATTCAGAAATCTTTATTCCCCTGAAGAAAGTTCATGCATTTGAGCAAACCAAGAACTGAAACATGTCGGGAGCTATTAGTATCTGAGTTATTATACTCAGTATTTGGAAAATTGTTAAATTCATCCACTGCTGTTTTGTAAAAGTTTTTTATTGTTCTATGTGGTTGTATGTATGTGAATTTGTATATTTGTATTGTTGTTTAGTACCATGCTGTGTGAGGTTGGGTTTTACTCATACCAAACACTTTTATAAGTGTTTTTATATATTTTTGAACTAATGATGAAATAATGATTAAAAATTGAAAGTATTTTTTAGAAATAACTAACACTGAGTCTATTTTTTCAAGACCGCAGGTTTTATGAATGTGGGGCACACACTTCCATATATGTACTTAGATCAGCAAAATGGGATATAGTATAATGATCCCTTTTATATATCAACATATTTAGGTCACTCCCTGACCGTGTGGGAACATTTTTTGTAATAGGGTGTTTTGCCTTTTATGAAGTACTGTTTTGTGAGGCTCATTGTGGTCTCGAAGGTTTATTGTATGAAATTGATGTAGGGCCTTTTTTGAGTGTGCGAACCATTTTCGTCTTTTTTTCACGTGTGGGGTTATTAGTAATTGTTATTATGGCAACTCCCGGAGATAAGTGTTTGGCTTATAGTGAAGAATACATTAAGAACTTATTGGATTCCTTGTCTGGTTTAACTGATACCAATGAGAGTGAATTTAATAGAAATAATGATCAATGGGATGAATTAACTCAGTTGAGAAAACGTTTGATTCGTACTGAATTACATGGGGTGATTATGCTACAATATTTGAAAAATCAGGCACTCCCCCAAGGTTTGATAGTTAGGAACGAACCTAGGTTATTTTTGGACAATCCAGATTTTAAAATAAAATGGAGTTATATATCCAACAAATGTGGCCGAGATTGGCTAGTACTCATCATAGATACAGCGACAGAGGTGTCTAAACAGATAGAAATAGATATTTTAAAACTGCAGGATGATTTAAAAAAAGATCTGGACCTTGAGGTTTTTAAAAATAAACTAGATCTACATCTTAAGGAATTGTTACAATTTAAAAATGACACCAATCTGGAGCGTATCAAAAGAATGAGAAAAGATCTCTTCAATTTCTCACATGAAAAAAGCTTTCCCTATGTTGTTGAAGGTTATAAGTTTGGGAGTCTCTACCATGGCACGAATAGCCAGTCCTCCGCTAAAAAGAGGGTGCATTTTCGCAACACTTCGTATAGTTCAAGTGATGATGGAAGCACAGGCTCTACAGATACTGGCAACCAACAGGGGCCTGACAGAGGTCGGGCACAGCGATACCAGAACAGACAAAGACAAGGTCGTCCTTTTTTAGGACAGGGACCCAACCGAGGAGACTGGGGGAATCAGATACAAACTCGCAGCAGGGCGAGGAATCAGTGGTAATTAACCTATCCAACTATACTTTGAATAGTGATGAAGAAAAAGTACTAAATAAAGGTTTGAATTTTGTGACCACTAAATTCCACGATCCTTTCGAGTTTAGATCTGAATTTCATAGTTTTATGCGCAAAGTGCACCTGAATGAGTATTTTCAGAATGATAATGTTTATGAGAATCTCAACCACACGGGTTTGAGAAATAAATCTACTTTCTGTGTTCCCGTACATAGTTACACGCCTGAGTCCAAGGTGTTTGAGAAACAAGTTCTGAAAGAAGTTCTTAAATTGGAACGATGTGGTATACCTAATCATTCCAACTTTGGTAATACCCAAAGGGCCCTCATTCTCAAATTGGCCAAAACAGAGGACGTCATTGTAAGACAAGCCGACAAAGGAGGGGCTATTGTTCTCCTCAACCGCATAGATTATGTTGGTGAATGTTTACGGCTGCTCAATGACGCCAATAGTTATCGCCACTTGTCCCATGATCCATCTATTGCCCTGATGGCTTTGATTGAAACCAAGGTATCTAGTGCTTATGAGGCTAATATGATTAGTAAGCAAGAGTATGAGTACCTTACTAGAAAACAAGGGCGTGTGCCGGTGTTTTACATTCTTCCCAAAGTCCATAAAAGTCTGATTAACACCCCAGGTAGACCTATTGTATCAGGGGTAAATTCGATATTAGAACCTCTGTCGAAATTTGTGGACTATTATTTGAGGCCTTTTGTTTTAAAAATGAAGAGCTACCTAAGGGATACTTCTGATGCCATCAATAAAATTGAGAACTTGCCCTACAATTGTAACAACTTCCTATTGATCAGTTTGGACATACAATCTTTGTATACGGTTATTCCACAAAGAGCTACGCTTCAAGTAGTTGAAGAAATATTGAGAGATAGAGAAGATGGGCATCCAGTTAGCAGTGCTTTCATTATGTGGTGTGCTGAACTAGCATTGACCAAAAACTTTTTTCAATTTCAAGGAATTTTCTATGAACAGATAGAGGGTACGGCCATGGGTGCAGCCATGGCGCCAAATTTGGCTAACCTCTATGTAGAGTATTTCGAAAAATTGGTCATTTATCCCGACACTAATCCTTTCAAAAAACATCTCATCAAATGGCTAAGATATATAGATGATATCTTCATAGTATGGGAAGGGTCAGAAGCTGAGGCTCTTTCATTTGTGGAATGGCTTAATGCACAAAATCCTTTTCTAAACTTCACTAAGGAAATTAACACTCAGGAAATTAATTTCCTAGATATTACTATTTTCCATCACGAAGGTAAATTAAAGGTAAAACCATACAATAAAAAGACGGATAAAAACGCCTTATTACATTTTTCGAGTCATCATGCCAATCACATTAAAACTAATTTACCCTTCGGACAATTTTTACGACTAAAAAGGAACAGTAGCCTACAACAGGATTATGTTAGTAGTGCAGCTGCTTTGTCTAAAAAATTGTGCAGTAAAGGTTATCCAAGGAAATTGGTGAAAATGTCGTCCAAAAGAGCATTCAATAACAACCGTCAAGCTCTTTTGGAGACAAGGGAGAAAGGGACAAACAAGGAGAATCGTATTGTTTTTGTAAACACCTTTTCCAATCTATCCTATAAAATTAAAGGTATTATTAACAAAACCTGGAAAAAGGTGTACAATGACAAATCTATACAGCCTCCGTTAATAGCTTTCAAAAAAAGTCAAAACATTAGAAATATGTTGATTAGAAATGATATATCAGCAAAACATTTGCCAGCACCCAGACAAACAACACTGTGGGGTTTACCACCCGTCAAAGGACATTTCCCGTGTGGACAATGTATCATGTGTGCCTATACCAAAGAAACGAAAGAGGTTCAACTGAATTCATCTTTAATGTGGTCTCTGAATGACATGACAAATTGCAACACTGAGAATGTGATTTATTTAATCACATGCCCATGTGGTTTGCATTATATTGGGAAAACTAATAGAAAGTGTCGAACTAGGATGGTGGAACATCGTAGCTGTATTAAGAATCAGATTATTACAGCCCCCATGGTTAAACATTTTGTGCAAATGAAGCATACACATGAGGATTTGAGATGGGTAATTCTTAAGAAAGTGACAGGCAAAAACAAACTGGAAATTGACAGTAAATTGTTACTGTTGGAACAGAAAATGATATTCAAATGTCAAAGTCATATTGTGGGTCTTAATGAAGAAATTGAGTGGCAACATACACATGAGTAAATCTGCCGTAATAGCTGTGTCTGATGTGTGTAAAACTAGATTCCGGGCATTTATCTGAATTTTTAATATACTTTGTTTATTTTCTTTGATGTTGTCTGGCATTAATATATTGGTTACCGGGACACACTTGATTTTGGAGTCCTTCATTTTTTATTTTTTAATTTTTATTTTTTTCATTTTTTCTTAATGTGAACATATTTCTTCATAGCACGGTGTACTGTGGGGAATATGGCTGATATTCATGTTTCCTGTCTTTTTTACAGTTATACTATGTGTGTTGTTGTAGATTTCCATAATACCCACTGTGTTGTTATGTAGCTTCTGCTGCAGGCTAGTCCTATTGTCCCTCTTTTGTGTTTTCACTTCCACCGGGTTCCATTAGTCCTCCCTTGATGGCTGGCGACACTTTAAGTCTGCCTTTGTCCTTCTTTTGTGTTTTACATCTACTGGAGTCCATCAGTCCCTCCTTTATGTTTGGTGACAACTTAAGTCCGTCTTGTATATCGGAGCACTCGTCTCGGGCTTGCACGCGAGTACTATTTATAATAGTGCACCGCGTTTTAAATGTTGGCACGGCATTTTTTGGCCGGTTTATGAGTATTCGCTCTCTGCATCAAGCGAATTACAAGGTATGTCTGTTATATAGGCAGTACGAGTGGTTCGCATCGTGTCCGCTTTTATCTAGTAAACAACAAGATATGCATAGAGTAAGGCATGGCGTTTCACCGCAGGCTCTATTATAGTAATCCTTGTCCTAGGTTGTAAAGGAATGGGTTTAAGATGGACCCAATACACAATTAAGAGAGGGTATTATGTACAATTTGACATAGGGGACAACCTTTGCACGGCATTTCTGGGACTACGGTGACGCTATTATCCACCTTTTTTGCTGATGACCAAGCTTAATATTGGTGGTAATATGTATACTAGGCATCACAGTGTGGTGATGGTGATGCCTTAAGACACACAGGGGTGTGTGTTTTTATTAACAGGGTTAATGTCTTCTCTGCTGTGTGTTACTGTGTGTTGTGACGAATAGTTTGTACTGTTTGGTTTGCAGCTTGGAAAGTGAGCCCTTAGCTACCAGGAGCTATCAAATAAACAAGGACTCGATTTTGGAGTTTATGGCTAATTTGTGGTGGGGCTATACTGGCACTACTGGTACCAAGTCAAGAGGTATGTAGTTTTGTTTTGGCGGACTGATAAAATATAATCATGTCCTAACTTTATCAGTGGTTTGTGATGTATTACACAAATAACACTGAGTTATGGAATTTGTTTCCTATTGTAGGTGACTAGTACATATGGGTGGTGACTTGCCCTCTTCTGTTTGTTTTCCTGATTTAGGAAATTTGTGAGAACCCAGAACCCTTTCCTTGGATTGCATGGTGGAAATTCAGAAATCTTTATTCCCCTGAAGAAAGTTCATGCATTTGAGCAAACCAAGAACTGAAACATGTCGGGAGCTATTAGTATCTGAGTTATTATACTCAGTATTTGGAAAATTGTTAAATTCATCCACTGCTGTTTTGTAAAAGTTTTTTATTGTTCTATGTGGTTGTATGTATGTGAATTTGTATATTTGTATTGTTGTTTAGTACCATGCTGTGTGAGGTTGGGTTTTACTCATACCAAACACTTTTATAAGTGTTTTTATATATTTTTGAACTAATGATGAAATAATGATTAAAAATTGAAAGTATTTTTTAGAAATAACTAACACTGAGTCTATTTTTTCAAGACCGCAGGTTTTATGAATGTGGGGCACACACTTCCATATATGTACTTAGATCAGCAAAATGGGATATAGTATAATGATCCCTTTTATATATCAACATATTTAGGTCACTCCCTGACCGTGTGGGAACATTTTTTGTAATAGGGTGTTTTGCCTTTTATGAAGTACTACAAATGTGGGTGTAAGACAGGGTTTGATGATACAATTGGTGAAAACGACCCCCCCTCTGAGGAGAAGTGTGGGTGACCTTGAGTGTTCCAGGACAACCTTTTCATTCACTAATGCGATCCCTCAAACTGTGGGATAATGCTCTGAAGCCATTTCCAACCCTGTCTGTTATCAAAACCTTGCGACCCGATTTTACTCGGGGCAGTAGTCGTAACCGGGTTATCTTTTTTGTTACAGTTTTTACATTTAGCACTTACATCATCCCCCATTTTTAACTCATGTTCACTGTCCAATTTATAACCTAAGAATTACAGGGATTCGCGCTGCGTTCTAATAAGTGCTGCGGTAGCAGGGAGGGCACAGTGCATTTTTGCCATATCATTATAGGGTGGACCTAAAGGTTGCACAACGTCCAAATCACTGGAGTTCAGGATGCGAAGATCCGGGATCTTTGTGAACAGCTTAAGGAGTGCTGGACGATTGATGACAGTTCTTTTAATGGTGTATGACGTCTGACAAACGGACACTATGGCCCTCATTAGGACTCCGGCGGAAAACCATGGTGCTATGAGCACCATGGTCGATTCCAGAGTCCGCCATGGCGGAATGGGGAATTACCACCCCATTCCAAGGTTGGCGGGGTGGTAATTCCACATGCCACCATGGCCCTTCCCCATTCCCATTTTTGCCCCATAGGGCATAATGGGAATGGGAAAGGCGGTAAGTATGGTACCGCAAATTGCGGTACCGTACTTACCTCGAGAGTCCCTTTGCGGGCCCTTTCCCTAGACCAGCCGTTAAGGTCGGGTCCCGCAAAGGGACCTCGTAGTAAGGCGTTAAGGGTTTAACGGCGCAGACACCTTTTACAGCACCGTTAACCCCTTAACGCCTGGGTCCTAATGAGGCCCTATGTGTTTGTCAAGGACCACTCTCACTGATGGCTCGGATTCTGATGCTGTGTAAACCGGTGGCTGAGATCCTGAGGCTGTGCACACCGGGCCTGCACCCAGTTTTTTTACAAATGAAGCTTCCCCAGGTGGCTTTATGGAGTCCAAGATTAGCGATTCTTCAAGATTTCAGACAATTCCTCTATGTCTTGAATCGACAAATTGTCTTTTAGGAGCCAGCTTGTGAGTGTGCCCTCTTTTTGTTGTCTTTGCTTTTTTCTTTGCATGTCTTTCTTTTTTTGTTTCTTTGATCTTTGTGGTACAGTCACGTCATTAGCAGTAGTTGAATTCAAAGGTTGGTCAGCTTCATTAGGCTGCACTGTATTATAATTTGGCGCTTCTCTTGTGCTTTTTTGGAGCCGTTTTGTTCTGTGTCTAACCCGATGGGTTGAGTAATTTAAAGGAGATAGGTCTGCCTGATGACTTTCAGTATCAGCTACCTCCTCGGATTCAATCATATTCGAAGGTGGCAGTGGGATTTGAGCAGGCACCACCTCTCTCTCATCTTCAAGTGTGGAAAGATTTAGTTTATCAATCACCCAATCCAGCTTGTTTCCATATTTCCCCACCTCATTGTGAATTCGACCGCAGAGTTTCAGTAGGACCTTTCTGGAAAATTTATCACATTTTCTTCTGCTGTTTGGTTTAACGTGGTCTCACTAGGGATGCTTAGACCATTGTTGACGGCAAACACCTCCAGGCTCACCGTCGGCGGAGTATCGTCCATGACCAAGTTAGGAGTTCCTGATAATCTTTGGGTCAGCAGTGCACCTGAAAACCCCCTCTGTTCTTCCACCCCTGTGGGTTTTACACTTACTTGGAAGTCCATGGAGGCATTATTGAGGGTCTCCGGCAGCACCATTCTCATCAGTCTCCTAGAGTTGCTAACCAGGTAGCACAGATCCAGTAGAGAGTTATTATCTAGTCTGTCAACCGTTGAATGTAAAGGAGTTTTGTTAACAGCTGGTTCATCATGTACCTCTAGGTTTACCTCACATTGGCCATTTTCTTTTCACCTGTCCACACTATCACCACTTGAGGAAGTAATGGGTAAAACTACATTTTAGGAGTAATCATATTAGGGATATTAAGGAAGTAATGTCCATTGTTTTGAACGCTGAGGATAATCTTTTCTTGAATGATTTGGCTGAAATTTTAAAAAGAGTGTTACACTTGAGACTGCATATTTTGTACGATACGGGCAACACGATCTATGCTTTCCCCTGCCACAAAGTACATCAGACTGTCTGTTGTAAACTTTTAAGCTTGGAGCCAGAAGATTTTACATTGGGTTGTATGATGTTGTTTTTTATCTGTCAGTTTGATTATGTGTTTTTCGTAAGTAATGGTAATGGAGAAATCTGAAATAAATCTTTGATTTATTGATTGATTTACCTTTTAGCCTTTTATGTTTATTTCCAATGATGTGTACACACAAATCATGGAAGCTGATAAAGCATAGGATTTCCATTAGTGTGTTCGAGTGTTTGGTGTTACTGGTGTGGCCCTATACACCTTGCTGGACAGGTCTATCTTCAACTCTATTCCATAGAGGAGGAGCCTGTGTCTACAAACAGCGGAGCGTGGCAGAGTGTGTTCTGGTGTTTGGTGTTTTGTGGTGCATGGGACGTGCAGCGTGGGAACGGGACTCCTGACATGCGATCGGAACACCCTGGAAGATTGATCGTGTGAGCACCAGGAAAGGAAGAGAGTGCTTATCGAGTGTGGGCTGTTGTTGTCTGCAAGCTGGAACTCAGCCGCATGCTACAACATACTTCTGTAAACTTAATTCAAACATTTTGGGCAAACATTTACCTCTCAAATCTTGGGGCACGAGGTGTTGGTGAGCTCACAGAGCAATTGCTTCCCCTGCCTGCATTTGTAAGCTGAAATTCAGCTATGCGTAACAGAACATTTGCATAAACTCTGCCGGTAAACATAGGGCGTGCACGTACCTCGTAAACTCTGGTGCCTGTGACGCCTGTGGGGGTGAACCTTTCTTTCCGAACTCTCGGAACAATTGTCCACATCAAATTTCCTCTTTAAATAACTGTACCTCAACATCCTAGAATTAAATAACCATGAGGTGACTGCGGGGGAGCATCCTCTTTGAGCCCACAGAACAAGGTTTTGTTCAAGTAAAGCTAATAAAACAAACAAATGATGTAACAGTGAGGCGACTGTGGCGGATTATCCCTGTTGAGCTCAAGGTTTTTGGAATTCACTTTTGGTCTTTTTATTAGTGCAGTGCGCCAAAGTGGTGTATAACAGATTAACAGGCCGATTCATGGAATTAATGTGCGCTGAAAATTCCTGCGCAAGCGTGCGAATCGCAGCACAAGTGTGAAAATCACAGCAAAACCTGCGCACAGCGATTCATGGAAGTCCGTGCGCGTGTAAACCCATGGATGTACGCTAAAATCCTGCGTGGCGCACACTGGTGCACACGTCTTCAAACAGCGTGCACTACGCGCACAGCGAAAGCGCACATAGCGAAGCGCACACAACAAAAGTAGGCGTAACACGGGTCGTAACACGCAGAATGGGGAACAACGCGTGAAAATGTGGGTGTCATGGGGAAGTACAGGAGGCAAATGCGCGGAACGCCCACACGTGCGCCTATAACACGTATTCATGGAATCGAATGGGGCTAACGCGTGCGCCAAAAAAGACGCGCTAACCGAAAACACGTACGCCAGCAGGAAGCAGGCGTACTTGGACCCGCGCAGCATAAAAGTGCGCGCAAACAACAAACAAGCTCAGACGCCAAGATGAATATACTGTTCCTCGCAGCAGTGGTCGTGGATACCGCAGGAAGAGGAGGAGGATAGTCAAGCCCAGAATTTTTACACCGAGAAACAGCCTTTTTGGGATGCCTGATGACCAGGTGTATGGGAGGTACAGGTTTTCACCTCACATAATACTCGACCTGGTGAGTGAGTGGGAGGATGACCTCACATCACCCACCCTGTGCTCCCAAGCACTGAGCCCCTTGGAAAAGGTGCTCAATGTACTGCACTTCTTGGCCACTGGTTCATTTCAGCGGACAACTGCCATATTGGGGGGTCTCACAGGCCACGCAGTCACGCTCCTGCACCAGGTGTTGGCCATCATGACTGCTCACCCATCAGTCCTCAGGCACATATACGTGCCCATAACACCTGCAGAAAGGCAGGCTGTCGTCCAGGATTTTTACGGGGTGGCACACTTCCCCAAAGGGCTAGGTGCCATTGACTGCACCCATGTGGCTCTATGTCCTCCCAGGGCAACTGAGCACATCTACAGAAACCGCAAGCACTGGCATTCCATCAACGTGCAGGTAGTATGTGATGCCAAGGGAATCATCACCTCAGTATATGTCAACTATCCAGGGTCCACCCAAGATAGTTTCATTTACTGAATGTCAACCCTAAACCGGGACCTAGAAGCTGGGCGGCATGGCAATACATGGCTGCTTGGTGAGTATAAATGCCCCTGCACATGCATGCATGTCAGATACTGAGTAATGTCACAACAGCACTAATGATACCCATCATCACCTCCCCAGGGGACAGTGCCTACCCACTGAGCATCCACATGATGACGCCAATTCAGAACCCCACCACACCACCCAAGGTAAGATACAACACAGCCCATATTGCAACCCGGGGCATAGTGGAGCGCACATTCGGAGTGCTCAAGTCACGTTTTCGCTCCCTTGACCGCTCTGTTGGGCAGCTGCTATACGCACCCCCAGTAGTGTGCAGGAACATAGTGGCAGCATGTGTCCTGCACAACGTTGCAACACACCGGGGCCTGCCCGTGGACATGGTGGTGCCCCACATCCCCAACCACAAGCACGGTCGCTGCGCATGGGAGGGGAAAGGGCATGTGGTGAGGCAGCCCGTACGCAGCTGGTGGTTAATTACTTCACCTAAAATCACACCCCTGTGGAGTGCACACAGCCCTGGCACATACCAGCCTGAGATTGGTCATCTGGAATTGTTACATTGTGTGCATCCCTACCTGCCGAAAGACAACCAATGCTGCGTCACAAAAAAAACACACATTTATGCTGCATGAATGACTACCCCCTTGCAAAATACAACATGGAAATAGCCCCATGTCACCTAACCCCTCCCCAGCTCCGCCACCCAACACACCATGGCATGTCATGCAATGTGAAAGCAAACAAAGCAATGCACAAGACCTGACACAAGTGTCACAAAGTGCACTGTCCCAAATGGAAACTGCCCACAGACAATATTCTCCCAGTAATCAATAACAAACAGCACACATGAATAAATACTTACCACCAACACAATATAGCAACACACCATGAAACATTGCAAAAACATGACAGTACTAAGTGAAAGTAGTGGTAGTCTTACAACCTGAATAAGGCAGCACATCGACCCCTTCCAACTGTAGAGTGTTGCTGCCACGCAAATGTGTCAGTGTACTGCATACAACATGAATTCCATCTGCAAAGGAGACGGCCTTGTGAAGACATGAGGAAGGAACCTGAAAATTAGGAGGAAGACATGGATGCACAAGCACATATCAATACACCATGCATTGTACAATACAACAACAATACCCACTAGGGATGTATACACAGTATTGACTACAGACTGCCCACACAGCACATGGGAGCCCAATGTCACTGTGTAAGTCACTGTCACTTGGTCACACCCTTTGCAGGCCCATGGAAACGGGAAGCAGGAGGGGTGTGTGTGTCACGAATCCAAGCATCTAACCCAAACTCAGGACAAGCCTGCATGTACCCACCCGGAATACAGTGGATGACCACGGGAGCCACACAAGGCAACACACTGTAAAAAGAAAAAAAATATATCAAAAATGGACTTGTGGGGGGTGGGGGAGGTGAGGCCACCCAGGAGGTTTGAGGACAGGGTGCACACCAACACCCACCTGCGTGGATGTTGCGACAAAAAAAAAATACCTCCATGGGCTCATGGCCTGCATGGCTATGCCATTGTGGGAGAACTGCTGTCGCTCTCTTCGCCCTCTGCTGCTGCATCAGGAGGTGGTGGCACTATGTGAGGCAGCCCACGCAAAGCCCTGGTATGGTCCTCCATGGCAGCAAGCATGCGGGTCTGGAAGGTCTGATTCTGGAGGATTAAAGTGTGGAGATACCCATGCAGCACGTCACGGGTTTCCTGCACTTCTGCACGCATGGCCTCGCGGGATGCCCGAATCTCCTCATGTGTTGCCTGCAGCTCAGCTGAGAGCGAACGTGTGAGCTGCTCCAGCTGCTGTTCTGCCCTAACATTTCGGGAAGCCTCAAGTTCAAGCAGACTCTGCCTGAGGTTATGGAGTTCCACCCTCAGGGCTTCCCTGTGGCCCTGTGACTCTATTGATATGGATTCGCGCAGAATCTCCAGTGCCGCCCGTCGGTCCCTGTTGGACGCCAACATGTCTTCCCTGTGTGATTGGCAAATGGAGTCTGTTGCCTGCTGTTGTTGCTGCATCTGCCTTTCAGGGGTGATAATGGAAGTGGCCACCCTCTCCATTGCCTGAGCCATCAATTCTATTGATGCTGCCTGTTGGGTTACCATACCGTACATGGAGTTTTCACATACAGTATTGCCTGGTGGCGCACGGCCACCGCGTCGGCATGCACCACACCTGTTCGGGGCAAGGCAATCTGCACCTTGTTGTGCTGGCACTGCCTGAGGCTGCAGGACTGCATTCCTCCTCTGATCTGCTGGCCCAGGAACAGGATCAGATGCTGTGGAGTGTGACCCTGCATCCGTAACTGCCAAAGGCGGCCTACCAACACTGACATCCCCATAGAGGGTTCTAACCCTGGTGCAGGTGGGTTGGACAGAACAGAATCCCTGCCAGAAGCACTGACCTGCGACAGCACATAAGTCTCATCATCCGACTCAGCACCTGAATAGAGGTCTGGGGAGCTGCACCCAAAGGCACCCCTCGACAGCATGGTCTGCAGTACCAAAGTGTTTTCACCCACCACCACACCACGTCCCCCACTGGTGCCTGGTTGTGGCTGAGAATCCTCCTGGGTCTGCACCATCTCCTGAACCTCACCAGCATCAAGTGTGTTGTCACCTGCAAAAACATGAAATGTAAACAGGCATGAGCACCATAGCACACACATAGGCCTGACAAGACAGAGATCCTGTACATGGTTTACACATGTCCCACATCACTATAACCCTGGCATGCATGCACTGTCAATGATTTTGAAGGGGAGTCAAAAAGGCAGACAATGAGGACACCAAGATGGAAAAGCAACACATTCTCAGCATGTCGTGTAGCACTGACATCACACATCAGCCTGTGAGTGGCATGTCCAATACACATACATGACACATGCCAGCACACAGATGTCATGTAGCATAGCCATGGTAAATTAGACAACTACAGCGATATGTCAGTGAATGAGTACTGTCACACATGCATGTCACATGGACATGATGAGAAGATTAATGCAGAATAGTGTTGCAAAATATGCATGTGCCGCACACTGCAACACATCCAGTGTACAATTAGACAGTGATTTTAGGCAGATGTACACATCAATGGTTGGTCACTTCAAATTGACAGGAAACAACTATCAAGTTCCACATGGAAACAGGCCCTAAAAATAAATTTCAGCAGGCCAATACTCCCTCACCCTGAATGGTTTAATCATTCACATAACTAGGTAACTAAAGTGGCACAATGTGGGGTGTAAACAATGACAGAAGCATGGCACATATGTGGCATTAGGGATGAAAAAAGCATATGAAAAATTGGATAATCTAAACAATCAGCCTGAATGAACACAGAAAAAAACAGAACAATGTTGTTGCAAGATGATAGTTCAAGTGCAACAGCAGTAATGTGGGGCTAATTGGCTACTGTGGGCAGAAGGTATACTGTCATACCCAAATCAAAGGCACGTGAATGTATTGGAGGAAGCACATGGGTGACCCATAACACTCAGGAGTACACACCCTCACCTGGCACTCAATCAGAACCCATCACCCAAGTAACATACACATAGATTACACACACATGCATGGGACTCACCGGACAATGCCTCGTAATCAGGTAGTTCTCCCACGCCTTGGATCTGTTCCTCTGTGACGAAGGTCCCAGCAACAGACTCATGTTCAGTGAGTTTGTTGTCCTCTGGTGGAGACCCACCGCCAGTCACCAGAGTAGCGGCATGATTTAAGGCGAGCTTGTTCTTTGCTCTGCGTTTCAGGTCATTACACAGCTTCTAGCAATCATCAGCTGTGCGCCTCACAAATACAAGGGCACTTATGCGGTCCGCAATGGTCTGCCAGTATGCCCTATATTGACCAGGTGTGGTCTTGCACCCTGCAGTCACCACCATTTCGCGGCTATGTGCTGACACATAGGTCACAAGTGCATCAATTTCGGGGTCATTAAAGCTAGGCTTCCTTGATGTGCCGGACTGTGTAGCCGTGTCTGGGGTCTCAGCCTGTAGTGCCAGAGGACCCTTCTTCCTCTTCTTCAAAGGTGGTGCAGAGCCTGAGTGACTTGCGCCGCTCTGGTCAGTAGGGGCAGAAGCGTAGGTGGACTGGGTACTGGGAGTTTGCGAATGCACAATGACCATAGGTCTTGGTGCAGGCATTGTCTGAAGTGTGATGTTGGCAGGGGCAACGTCAGTTTGATGGACTAGGACCGACACTGTCCCGGCTGGGAGACTCAGAGCTGGGGTGGATAGAGCTGCAGCTGCCCCTGCAGCCTTCCCACCCTGCCTACTTGGGGCAGCAGATGACATTGCTCCCCTCCACAAGGCCCGGCGCCTCGCGGAGTGGGGCTGTGTCAGCATGAGTGACATCCAGATGAGGGTCCTGGAACATGTATGCCCAGCGCTCCACGCCCAGATCCTTCGGAGGAAGACCCATCTGGAGTTGAGCGGTAAGTGGACAAGCATTGTTGTGCGAGACAGAGCATGTTGCGGTGTGCTGGTAGTCTGATACTTGCTTGTATGTGTGACATGGGCCATGCATGGATGTGTGTGTGCAGGGACATCATGTTCATGCATGTGAGACCAGTAATGTGCGAACCACATGGTTGGTGCATGAGTTCCAATGCAACATGGGAGCTGTATGGCAAATGCACACATGAAAGCATGCCAGTGTCTGTTCTTGCACATGGCGGAGGTGTGAGGTATGGGTGCTGCTGTCATGTACATGTATGGTGCACATGTGTGTGTGTCTGCGAAGTGTGTCTGTGACTTTGATACGCCATGGATTCATGGCACATGTCCGTGATGATGTGTACATTCACTCATGCAGTGCGGTCACCGTTGTATGCACTGTGTCTATCCAATGTGTCTGTGGTGTACAAGGCATGATGCATGACCCTCCGGTGATGTGTGTGCATGGGATCAGTGCAAGCCATGATGCATGTGAGTTTGAAGGCAACATTTGGATTAATAGAGGCCCTTGTACATGGATACTGATGTTGATTGCAGGCGCTGTGCCTGTTTATGCATGTGTGTTGCGTGCATTGACCCATGTGTTGTGGAGTGACAGGATGGAAGTGACGTTGGACACTGCCACTCATGTGTTATTGCTTCCTGTCTAGGTGAATATTGTACTGTACCCTGATGCTTGTGTTCTATGTCTCCCTCTACGCAGCGTCAAGTGAAGAAGAGGGCTGAGACGGCGCTGTGGAGCCAAGTGGTGGGGATGCCTCCACTGGGCGGCGACGCAAGGTCCAGCCACCCTCCCAGGACTTGCCATCATCCGGGGGCGAGAGGGCTGGTGGCGCGTCTGCCACTACGGCTGTGGCGGAAGGGCCGGGTGAGCCCCCACAGGGGCTTGCAATGGCGGAAGACGCTACGGAGACATCCAGGTTGGTGGTCTCCACAGAGGAGGAGGAGCCCGCTACTGAGCAGCAGATGGGGTCTGGTGGGTGTAGTACCACTGGTGCAAGTGGTGCAGTCCAAGGCCAGGGTCAGGAGGCAGCACAGGCCACCGCGGAGGGGTCTGTGCATGTTGCTGTCCTTGACCCTGTGTCTGCACCACCATGCACCAGCATGGATGCCCCGTCCCAGGCCCATACGCAGGTAGAGGAGAGTGCCATGTCATCTGCCTCTCCACTACCTGCGGACGTGGGATCCGATGAACGTATGTGCTCCGTCCTGATTGGTGTCACGTTGCGCATGTGTGACATTCATGATGACGTGCGTTCTTCCTGGGTGGAGAACGCACGCCATCATGAACAGCAGCGTCGCGACGTGGGACTGTTGGGAGGTGCCCTGGTTGGTGGGCTCCTACATGTGACACGCACTCTGGCGGACCTCTCCTCCTCTGTGGAGACTATGCGCCAGGCGTTCTCCCTGCCGTCTTCCGGCCCAGATTCCACCAGGGCCCCCTGTGGACCTGGCCTGACCAACACAGCCAGCTTGGTGGAGATCCCATCCCTGCCACAGTCAGGAGTCGGCGGTCCAGCAGGGGTGGACACCACAACTGGAGACCAGCTGATGGAGGATGTGCAGGCATCATCGGACAGGGCACATGGACAGCAGCAGCAGGAGCAGGCTCTAGGTGGGAGCAATGATGGCTCGGGGCCATGGACATCAGGGGGGCAGGCATCGGCCAGAGGGCAGGATAACCCTGAATGGATGTGTCTTCCATGTGGCTGCGGTTGGTCCAGCGTATAGGTGCGGAGGGACGGCGTGCGGAAGAGGCACGGCTCACCATGGTCAGGACAGAGTTCTCCATGCATCGGGCGTTGAGGCGGGCAGAGACCTCGGGGCCAGGACAGAGGCCCGCCTCCAGCAAATAGACATGGAGTTCGATGATGCCTTGGCCGAAAACATCACTGAGTGAGCCGCAGGACTTGCCCGCCGCCATTGTAAATAGTTTAAAGTGTTAGGTTTCCTTTTTTTTCTTTATTTTGGGGCTTTTGGACTATGCCCCACACTTTTGTAAATAGTGTTTTTGTAAGGTAGGTTATTAGATAGGTTTCATTTGTTTCGTTGGGCTCATGAACCCTTGGAAAGTTGATTGTACATACATAGTTGGACGTTGGATTGATTTTCATTTTGGACATGGATTACTGGATTTTTTTTTTGGACAATGGATTGTACATAGTTGGACAATGGATTATTTTGAAATTTTTCTTTTGATTTCACCATGGATCAATGGATTTTTTTTACGTTTCCTTTTGATTTGCGTTGGTGGAGGGAGAGTTTGGACTATTTTTCTTTAGGATTTCTTTGTATTGGTTATACTTTTCATTTACTCTTCTTTTGCACATGCTTTTCATTTCATGTTTGCTATTTTGTTATGTTTTCATTTTATTGATTTATTTTTGTACATAATACATTTTCATATTTTAGTTCCATGTGTGGGATTTGCTCATTGGGTGAATGCATGTGAAAATGTGGGTTTACACAATCAATGCCAATGAGTGCATGTGTGTGACGGACATGTGTTGATGTACATAGCTGACTTTTGGTTTTTGTCTTGAGATGGGCATGTCAGTGTGGGTTTGATTGGGAAATCATTGCATCTCAGTAATGGGGTGGTGTGCTGTGGTATTTTGGTGTAGAAGTGAGCCATGGTTAAGCCCTGAGGAGAGAAGGGCTGAGACATCCCCGCTGTTTGGCTGTTACCCTGAGTAGAGAAGAGGAGGTGCGTGTGCCTTTAACCAACTCAGCTGACTCTCAGCAGCTGACTATAAGTGGCCGCCTCCACCGCCCTTGCGGCGTTAAGCCCTGAGGAGAGAAGGGCTGAGACATCCCCGCTGTTTGGCTGTTACCCGGAGTAGAGAAGAGGAGGTGCGTGTGCCTTTAACCAACTCAGCTGACTCTCAGCAGCTGACTATAAGTGGCCGCCTCCACCGCCCTTGCGTCGTTAAGCCCTGAGGAGAGAAGGGCTGAGACATCCCCGCTGTTTGGCTGTTACCCGGAGTAGAGAAGAGGAGGTGCGTGTGCCTTTAACCAACTCAGCTGACTCTCAGCAGCTGACTATAAGTGGCCACCTCCACCGCCCTTGCGGCGTTAAGCCCTGAGGAGAGAAGGGCTGAGACATCCCCGCTGTTTGGCTGTTACCCGGAGTAGAGAAGAGGAGGTGCGTGTGCCTTTAACCAACTCAGCTGACTCTCAGCAGCTGACTATAAGTGGCCGCCTCCACCGCCCTTGCGTCGTTAAGCCCTGAGGAGAGAAGGGCTGAGACATCCCCGCTGTTTGGCTGTTACCCGGAGTAGAGAAGAGGAGGTGCGTGTGCCTTTAACCAACTCAGCTGACTCTCAGCAGCTGACTATAAGTGGCCGCCTCCACTGCCCTTGCTGTTTGGCTGTTTGGCGAGTTGGGGAGCCAGGACACATCGATCATGTCGGACTCCATTCCAACTGCCCTGAGAACAAGGACGCAAATACGACGCGAGGAGAAGGCGCTGCATGAAATTCCCCCGCGTACACCGGCAAGAAAAGTAAGCCGATTTTTTTCATGTTCCTCAAACCCTGACTCTGTTGTTGATGAGCTGCTTTATGTTCGCCAGGAAACACCTGACGCCGGAGATTTCATTCGCACATCCGAAAATTGCACACCTCACTCAGACGTGGTGTCGTTGATTTAAAACTTTGTGGAGCGGCGCGACCCCTATCACATGTGAACCCGTTGAATGAGAACGTGATCTGTGTCGAGGTCCCCTCAGTAGCTCCACAGGCGTGCCTGTTATCTGTGGGCACCAGCATATGTGAAGGTAACATGTGCATTGCTGTTCAGGACGCGTGTATGATTTTTGAAAAAACGGTCGGCTTACCTGCTGCTGGGTTGTCTGACTTTCCGCTTCTGGATGAGGCGGGTGGTGGCGGGGGGTTGGCCGCCGTGGCGGGGGTGCAGGGCCCCGGAGCCGGCGATGTTGGCGGGCGAGCCGTCGTTTCTCCCGTGGAGGTTCACCTGGGGGCAGTGACTGTGGGAGAGCGCGCCCCCGACGGGTCTGGAGGTGTGCTCGTTGCTGTATGCGCGAGCCAGGCGGATAGCTGGAGTGACGGAGCTCCTCTGTTGTCTGCAGCGACTCCTGGTGTGCTGCAGCACGGTAGTAGCCCCGTCCAGCCTACTCCATTAAGTGCCAGTTCTCCCGTTCATCTGTCCCGCATGGCTTTCTGTCGCTCTTTCTCAACTGATGAGATTGCTCACTCTACACAGTCTGTGATGAGCTGGGGTCAAGACCGTGTCCAACACCAATATGATCCCCACTCCGACAGACCTGTGTGTATGACACAAGTTGACCCAAGTGCTCCATTTACTGAAAACAGGAGAAATTCCTTAAGTGTCGTGATAAAGGTTCTGGAAAACTCAGTAGCAATGAATAAAGAGTACCCTGCAAACACTAAGAAAGGTCCTACCTCTCCTACGTTGAAACCTGATAAACACACCACAAAAAGGCAGATATCACAACTAAGTGGCGCAAATGAAGACATATGGTCTAAGGTGTGCTACAAACGCTTCAAAATCAACAATCAACCTCCAAGTAATTGTGAACCACACAAGGGACTCGAACATGTGTTGACCTCTCAGAAAAGGTTGAACACGCAACAACACCACCTTAATAGGTCCCTCTCGTCTTTTATCCATAACTCACAGCGCTCTGCCACCAACGAATGTTTGTCGGAAGACTCACAAGACTCCTCGTTGATGGAACGTCCATTTCCAAAAATACGCCATACTAGAGAAAAGTCGGAAATGGCAAATCGACTTCAGCCACTAGTGTTCAGTGCTGAAAACAGAGCCACTATGCCTCAGACTGAGCTACAAACCCTGATAATTTCATCTATGACGATGTCTATGGCCCCTTATATGAAACTATATGAAGCCTTGCATGAAGCCACTAAGGACTTGACAACTGTCGTGGCTCTAATGCATTTGAAATTAATCCGGATTGAACAAGTCTGTGATCAGTCTTACAATGACCAACAAGAAGGTTTGAAAAGACTGGACGGATCATGTACGTTGGTAAAAGAGCAAAGGAAAAATGATGCAATTGACAAAAAACTCTTGGCTGAAGTAGCGAGAGAGGCGCTAGCTTTGTTTAAATGCGATGGTCTGACTTCAAACCGGCAAAAGCATCAAATCACTCCACCAATTGTGAGCATGACACCGACTCGATGCAATAAGTCCTTAAATGAACGCTGTTTAGGGGATGTAAACCAAAACACTCAAGAGCCTTCAGACGTGATTGTAATCCATGAAGATGCGCACCCAGGCCCGTTGGTCTCGACGGATCCTATACTGGGAAAGCTGGCAACTTCGCCAACCATAAGTGAGGTGATTCCCCCAAATTTGATACACATAACAGAGAATCTGCCCATGCAAGACGCAGAACCCTTGCCTATAATGATGACAACATCTGAAGATATTACTTCTGACATTTCATTCAACACTGCATTTGAACAGGCGAGGGGAAATTTGAACCAAGCACTACGAGACTCCCAGGTGGCATCTTCCTCTCAGGGAGATCTGGGCGCTGAAGCTTCTACAACTATTCCCTCTACAATATCTGCAGTGACTTCAATACCCACTTATTCGGTCTTCAACAAGGCGTCACAACCTAAGGTGTCGACCTCAAAGCCCTTGGCTATTCCACCTACAAAACAGGTGAAGAAACCTAAAAATCAAAAAGGTCTTAGAAACAAGGCACTGCATGGTGCACAGAAATTTCTACGTAACATAAACGTGGTCCAGAACGTGGCAAGCAACATCAACAAGTGTCTAAAGGCAGCCTCTTCAATCAGTGGGAAATCGCAAAATAAACCCTTAGACACAGAAGCCCCTGTAACACCTGACGCAGTGGCCGCGTTAAGTTCGAACCACGACTTATCAAGTGAGCTGTTGAACCTATCAACATACGACGAAGTAACACACGATATTCAGGATGTAGAGGCCACCTCTTCCCATGAGAATCAAGAGGGAGACGTCGTCCACACCTTGATAGACGTAGAGAATGTCAAACAAACTAACATCGATGCTCCAGCACATGGCCCTGGAAATGAACTTCCTGTTATCCAAACTGTTCCAAGTATCATCAATTTAAGCTCTTGTTCCCTGACTGGCACGCAAACGACTCTTAATGCATTGTCCTCTGCAAGAAGAACCTGTCAAATAATTAATGAAAAGGAAGTCCATCAGGGGCAGCTGAAATCGTTGAACAGTCCAGTGTTTATGACCCTACACGAAAAAAGGATGTGGGTCACTACGGAACAGGGGTCGTCGGCCCTTGGAAATATTCGGACTAATCCGTATGTCCCCGCTAATCTGGTGGTAGCAAGGCTGCATAACGATACCGTAAAAATCGCAGATATTGATATGATTCACCATGGTGTGTGTCAAGTACGCAATGCAAAGGCTTCCCTGAATGACGTTCGATTGTTTCAGCCCAGAACGTCGGGTGGAGCTAGATCGAAGTGCCCTATCTACAAATTGGTCATTGAAAGGCTAGATTCCTCTGATAATCTAATACTGAACCGAGGCAACATAATCAGGCTTTTACATCTTGTACCTGCCCTACGGGCCATAAGTTCAAATGATCTGATGATCGTGGAGTTTTTCAACGAAAAAAGGAACGATAAGGTGGTGCTTCGCTCTGTTTTCCCTGGGCTTGGAAGTCTTTAAATACTCTGAATCGTCTCATAAAACATCCAATGGAATTGAGGTCCCATACACGCACAAAGTCCTAAGTAAGGACGCGTGTGTGAGTATGCCGAAACCCATGGATCAGAGTGTCATCAACGTTCAAGAATCCCCTTGTTCATCAATTCAGAAGGCACCCTTGGATGGAACCAAACAGAATCAACTGGGTAATTCTTGCCACGACCAGACACTGGAGGTCTCTGAGAGGGAGCAACAAAAAGAGAATATACGAATTACTATACTCTGTAACGCCAAACAAGGTGGATTGAGTGTTCCTAGTAATAAATCCTTCAGCCCTAGTGGCGGTAAGCAAGAGTGGCAATGGTTGTTTGCAGCCTTGTGCAGCAAAAATCCCCAATAATGCCAGAATGAGGCCCCTAAAGCTCGGTGTAGATTGGCTTCGTGGAACACTCCTGGCTTTTCACACCTTTTTAAATCAAACTGGCTTGCATCAATCGATATCGCGTGTCTCCAGGAAACCTGGTTAGGAGAAACCCCAGTAATGGACGACTTTGAGGTGGCCCTAAACCCTGCTCTAAAATCTTTAAAAGGACGCCCGATGTCGGGCTTGGCCACCATGGTTAGGAAATCCTCAGGCTGGAGAATTGCGAGTTCGACCAATTACTCCCCTTTCATCCAAGCAACATTAATGTCAAAACTAAAACACGAAGGGTGGCCTATGGAACAGTTCTGTGTTGTAAACCTGTACTGGCACCACACGAATGCTGGAAAACAGATATTCATTGATCAGATTATGGAAATAGTTGACGAACTGCTGGAAACAAATGGCTGGCCGAACATTCTCATCTGTGGTGATTTAAACATCGACCTTTTTAAACCATCAGGCCCGGAAAAAACTTCTTTGGCCAAGTCGTGGTCGGAGGAATTGACCCTAAGAAACGTACAACTTCTAAATGGTAACACTTGTGACGATATGCCGCCAGCCCCCACGTGGCATCGTGATGGTCAAAGTTCAACAATTGACTACATATTTGTATCAGAAGCCCTACACCCTCGGATAACCTCGCTGAAAATTATTGAAAAGACGGAAAGCGATCACAACATGCTAATAACAGAATTTACAACTATGACAAGACAGAAACCAGAGCTATGGCCCCATAAAACCCAGGTGGTTTCCAATAGAGTAAGATTGAGCCTCGAAACACATGATCTGGAACATCTGGTAAATCTCTACTGCAAGACCTGCCCAAACGTTGACTATGATCATCTTCTGATACACTATAAGCCCAAGCAAGAGGGATTTAATAATATGGCCTTTGTACGCCAACACTGCTTTGACCGGGAATTGCTGACACAAAAGCGTCTTATGCGTCAAGACATCTGAAGGCTGAAGTGTACAAAGGGCACAACATACTTACGCGACGTAAAGGCGGTTAAGCAGAGATACAAAAACTGGCTAAAAGCTCATAAGCATGTAATGGCCCAAAACGATGCAGAACAGATGTTGACGGTCTTAAAAAAACAAGAACTCTAGAGACTTTTGGAGGCTTATGAACAATCAGCACGCCCCCCAAAAAGCCATAAAAGTCTGTATGGTGTCTGAATCTGATTGGATAATTCACTTCAAAGGTTTATACAAAGCATCTGTTTCAACTGACAGCCCTGTTAAACTAACACCTAAATCGTGGGCCTTGTCTTATTCAAAAGATGAAATAGTGACCATCATTAAAAAAGCGAAAAATTCATGGGCACCTGGTCCTGATGGCCTGACAAATTTTACTAGAAAACAACATCCAGAGCAATGGGCAGAGTTCTGTGTAACGTTGTTTAATCGAGTAAATTTAAGTGGCCAGACGCCAAAATCCTGGAAGACCGCGATAGTTGTATCTATCTTCAAAAAAGGCGACAGAGCAAACCCGAAAAACTATCGTCCAATTGCTCTATTAGACGTCCTAGGTAAGATCTACGCCACGATGCTCCAACTAAAACTCGTAGCCTGGTCACAAACTTCGAACCACGTGGATAAGCGCCAATCAGGTTTCGTGAAGCAGGTGGGATGCTCGCTGAATTTACTCCTGCTAAACATTATTAAAATGGAAGCGATAAAGTCAAACACGAAGGTCTATTTAGATTTTATAGACTTTTCATATGCTTTTGACACCATCAATAGAGCGAACCTGTGGGAAAAACTGAAGCGTTGGGGATGCCCGTAAGATTTAATAGCGGCAATCAGAGAACTGCACACAAACACCTCTATCTGAGTAAGGCTGGATCAATTAGGGCAATTATCCAAAGCAATAACCACCTTCAAAGGAGTCAAACAGGGATGTCCGTTAGCTGAAGTACTAGTCGGCCTTTTTATATCGGACATAGGTGAAGCAATTGGAGCAACAAAATAATTTCCGCCGAAAGTGGCCAAATCACACTTAAATTGGCTACTATATGCCGATGATTTGATCATCCTGGACCGGACGCCCATTGGGCTGCAAAGAAAGTTAAACGCAGTTCAACAATACGTTACATCTAATCAACTACTGATCAACACGAAAAAATGTGAAATACTGGTCCTGCAAAACCTAAAAGGCGGCTGGGTGGCGCGGACACGCACCCCAAACTGGACGCTAGGCCACGAACCTTTGCAAATATCTGCCAGTGTTAAATACCTGGGAATGCTCATAAGCTCATCAATAACGGATGGACCGTGGCAGGCTGACATAAGAAGAAAATGAAAACAACTAGCAAACCAGGCACTATTTATCCACAAAAGATATGGTAAATTCTCGTTAAAACCTGTGCTGGCCTTCTACCATCAGAAGGTAATCCCCGCACTGACATACTGGGCTGAAAATGCTTTCGGCTGTTCTTATGAAATTTGGGACTCTTTAGAGAACTGCTTTTGGTCCAAAGTATTAACACTCCCGAAAGGCGTGAAGACTGCCTGTATAAGATACGAACTGTCGATAATATCGATTCATGCCAGGATCAGCTGGAGTCTACTAAACTTGTATCGTAAAACATGTTCTAGAGCACACATTCCTCAATTTGACATCTTCTATGATGGTTCAGTTGGTAACTCCAATGTCATCACAATGTCATCACAATGTGGTCGAACAGGTGTGAAGAATTACTACAGAATTTCGACATCAAGAGCGAGCTGCTCCATGAAAATCCGGATGCGGCAAAGCTTAAAATCTGGCGCATCGACTGGGAGCATACATGCACAAAGAGAGCGATGGCCAAATCGATGTGTGATGTGCCACTGGAAGCATGTGCCTTCAATACGCAGCAGCGTTACATTATTCTGTTTCCAGATCCACAAGCAAGAAAGCTGTTTTTACTGTTCAGGCTAAATCTGTTCAAAACTACTGAACATCTTCGCTTATGGAAGACTAATGAGCACCTAAAACCCGAATGTCGACTTTGTCTGCTAGTCAAAGAGTCACTCAAACATTTAGTGCTATTTTGCCCTAAGCTGAAATCTGAAAGATCAATCCACTTGGGCCCATGGAGTGTAATCCATCCATCCTTTTGTGCTGATGACTGGTGGAACCAGATGTACCAAGGAACCGACTTGAAACTGATATTTCCATTAACACGTTTTTTGGAGCAAATTGAAAAATGTCTGATGATGGCACCAGTAGGGGAAACAAATTAGTAAAACCTGTCACGGTATAATCTGTATGATAACTTCGTGAATGGAGCTTGCCCAAAAGTCTACTACTGATGATTGTTTGTATGTCTAATTGTTGCTTTGTTGTTTGTACATATGTTGTCACTTTTAAAGGTTTGAAAAAACCAATAAAATAAAAAATAAATAAATAAATGAAAAAAAAAGTGAGCCATGATTGCGCATCTTTATTTCATGTAGGGGGGGGGACATGAGTGGGGCCTGCTGGCAGGTGCCCCTCACTGATGGGGTGTGGGGGAGGAGGGGGACATGTGTGGGGGCCTGCTGGCAGGTGCCCCTCACTGATGGGGGGTTGCAGGGGGACATGTGTGGGGGCCTGCTGACAAGTGCCCCACACTGATGGGGGTGGGGGTGCAGGAGGACATGTGTGGGGGCCTGCTGGCAGGTGCCCCTCACTGATGGGGGGTGGGGGTGCAGGGGGACATGTGTGGGACATGTGTGGGGGCCTGCTGGCAGGTGCCCCTCACTGTTGGGGGGTGGGGGTGCAGGGGGACATGTGTGGGACATGTGTGGGGGCCTGCTGGCAGATGCCCCTCACTGATGGAGGGTGGGGGTGCACGGGGACATGTGTGGGGGCCTGCTGGCAGGTTCCCCACACTGATGGGGGGGTAGTGCAGGGGGACATGTGTGGGACATGTGTGGGGGCCTACTGGCAGGTGCCCCTCACTGATAGGGGGTGGGGGTGCAGGGGGACATGTGTGGGGGCCTGCTGGCAGGTGCCCCTCACTGATGGAGGGGGGTGGTGCAGGGGGACATGTGTGGGCCATGTGGGGGGCCTGCTGGCAGGTGCCCCTCACTGATGGGGGGTGGGGGTGCAGGGGGACATGAGTTGGTGATCAATAGTGCAACGTGACACGTGGCCTGGCTGGGAGGTATGGCCATGGTGGACGGGCTGCCTGCGTGACATGTCTGGGGGTGCAGGGTAGTCCCCTGTGGTGTGGGCTGCCTGCAGGGGCCGTGGAGGGGGTAGAGGGGATCCCTGGGAGGACCCACACTGCCAAATCACGTGTAGGACTCCCCGCACACCACACTGGATACACGTACCCCGCTCTGACAGCAAATTCATGTCAGAAAGTTCCTGCGCACCCCAGTAACACACGTACCCCGCTTGCACAGGGCCAATCGCGTGGGAAAGTTCCTGCGCACCCCAGTAACACATGTACCCCGCTCGCACAGAACCAATCACGTGGGAAAGTTCCCGTGCATCCCAGTGACACACATACCCTGCTTGCACAGGGCCAATCGCGTGGGAAAGTTCCCGCGCACCCTAGTAACACACGTACCTCGCTCGCACAGAACCAATTGCGTGGGAAAGTTCCTGTGCACCCCAGTGACACACATACCCCACTCGCACAGGGCCAATCGCGTGGGAAAGTTCCCGCGCACCCTAGTAACACACGTACCCCGCTCGCACAGGGCCAATAGCGTGGGAAAGTTCAGGCGCACCCCAGTAACACACGTACCCCGCTCGCACAGGGCCAATCGCGTGGGAAGGTTCCAGCGCACCCCAGTAACACACGTACCACGCTTGCACAGGGCCAATCGTGTGGGAAAGTTCCTGCGCACCCCAGTGACACACGTACCCCGCTCGCACAGGGCCAATCGCGTGGGAAAGTTCCCGCGCACCCCAGAGACACAAGTACCCTGCTCGCACAGGGCCAATCACATGGGAAAGTTTGCGCGCATCCCAGTAACACACGTATCCTGCTCGCACAGGGCCAATTGCGTGGGAAGGTTCCCGTGCACCCCAGTGACACACGTACCCCGCTCCCACAGGGCCAATTGTGTGGGAAAGTTCCCGCGCACCCCAGTAACACTCGTACCCCACTCGCACAGGGCCTATCGCGTGGGAAAGTTCCTGCGCACCCCAGTGACACACGTACCTGGCTCGCACAGGGCCAATCGCGTGGGAAAGTTCCCATGCACCCCAGTGACACACGTACCCCGCTCGCACAGGGCCAATCGCGTGGGAAAGTTCCCGCGCACCCTAGTAACACACGTACCCCGCTCGCACAGGGCCAATAGCGTGGGAAAGTTCAGGCGCACCCCAGTAACACACGTACCCCGCTCGCACAGGGCCAATCGCGTGGGAAGGTTCCAGCGCACCCTAGTAACACACGTACCACGCTTGCACAGGGCCAATCGTGTGGGAAAGTTCCTGCGCACCCCAGTGACACACGTACCCCGCTCGCACAGGGCCAATCGCGTGGGAAAGTTCCCGCGCACCCCAGTGACACAAGTACCCTGCTTGCACAGGGCCAATCACATGGGAAAGTTTGCGCGCATCCCAGTAACACACGTATCCCGCTCGCACAGGGCCAATTGCGTGGGAAAGTTCCCGTGCACCCCAGTGACACACGTACCCCGCTCCCACAGGGCCAATTGTGTGGGAAAGTTCCCGCGCACCCCAGTAACACTCGTACCCCACTCGCACAGGGCCTATCGCGTGGGAAAGTTCCTGCGCACACCAGTGACACACGTACCTGGCTCGCACAGGGCCAATCGCGTGGGAAAGTTCCCATGCACCCCAGTGACACACGTACCCCGCTCGCACAGGGCCAATCGCGTGGGAAAGTTCCTGCGCACCCCAGTGACACACATACCCCGCTCGCACAGGGCCAATCGCGTGGGAAAGTTCCCGCGCACCCCAGTAACACACGTACCGCACTCGCACAGGGCCAATCGCGTGGGAAAGTTCCCGCGCACCCCAGTAACACAGTTACCCCGCTCGCACAGGGCCAAACGCTTGGGAAAGTTCCTGCGCACCCCAGTGACACACGTACACTGCTCGCACAGGGCCAATCGCGAGGGAAAGTTCCCGCGCACCACAGTGACACACGTACCTGACTTGCACAGGGCCAATCGTTTGGGAAACTCCCCGCGCCGGGGTGTACATGTATTTGGAGGGGTGCACGGGAGTTTTACTGGTGTTTTCGTGGTTCGGGGCCTGTGCGCCATGTATGGGATTTGTGCTCTGTGCATGGCACACGGGGAGGGGTTGGAGGCGTAACTGGCGCTGCTGCAGGTTTGCTGCACCACTCTGCGCCACAGCTGGTTTTGGATGCTAAAATCCATGAATACACTGTGTGCGGAAATGGATTTTAGCACACGCGGCTGGCGCAGAAAGTCGTACGCGCACACTGTGCACCAGCCACGTGCACCACTTGTGCACTGAATTTTATCAATTACCCTGTTAACCGGTTGGTTAACGTGTTGACTGTAAACCATGTGTGGGGTGTGGTGGAATAGTGGGTATAAAGTCACCCTTACATCCTCAGGCCTGGGAAAATGGCACCTAAACCAAGGAAATTCAATCTGAGGAAACAGAGGCCATAGTGGAAGTCTAATGGCTACCGCAGGGCCCCAACATATAACAAAGGCTGTTCCCGAAAGGCGCAAGTTATAGTATGGATTAGAGAGATGTCAGTGCATATTCAACTGATTGCTTAAACAAAACGAATCATTCAATTAAACATATATTATTATTATTTTTTATTATCACCAGTCAAACACACCTCAATTGTGCCTATTGTTGGTAGCACATATAATACAACATTAAAAAAAATATGTGAAGAAAATATATATATTCTTTATTTTAGAAAAGAGAACACAAATATAGCCACTTATTGGCTTCATACTTGAGAAATATTTACACAAATAAGTAAACATGTATAAACAAATCTGCAAATATAAACAAAATACATTCAGTTTTGTTAGAAAGGGGGACAAAAAATATAGAGGAGAAAGAAATAAAAAGAAGAAGATAGCAGCAAAAACAATTAGCAAAGCAAAAAACACTTATTCTGTTAAAGGTCTTTATCCATCCAATTTACAAAGAGAACACTAGTTCTGATAAAGATCTTAGTCTATCCATGCAATTGTCTGTGCATAAGTTGAAATAAGGCAGACTAGAACTAACTGGCCCTTTCTAGCTCAGGGGTATAGTTTGTAAACTTAATTATGACAAATCAATGTTAGTCTTTTTCACAAAAGAGCTAAATGAAAAGTTATGCAACAGGAAGAAAATACTGTGCATTACGCCTAAGTCAGGCAAAGAAATTAAGAACACAACACAAAAGAATTTGTGTAGAAAACCAAGAGTGATGTAAACATTAACGTTTAATAAAACAAAAGACCTGGGAGGTTGTGTCACAGGCTGAAATGATGTACTAATGTACACCATTGCTTTTAGTAAGACAAAACAACCTAGAAGGTTATGTCACAGGCTGACACCTTCTGCTGGTGAGCCTGGGTGGCCGCGTCCTCTGGTCACAGGTACATATGCACCTATACCTAAAGCGTGGCACAATTGGTGTTTTGGTAGTGTATAGACAGATAAGGACCACCTTCTTCAGGAAATTTGATCTTAAATTCAGCCCCTACAAAAGCAATCAGATGTAATCCCATCACATTATGTTATCTCAAAAACATTATGAGATTCAGAGTGAGGTAGTAGTATGAAAGGAGGGTTAGGAGTACCAACAAATAGTAAAGTACACCAGGCAGCCACCCCTTTAAGATGGCAGACGGACCCCCTACAGCTAACTCCTATTTCCCATAGACAGGTATCCAGAAGCCCATAGACACTGTGCAGCAGTGATAGAGAATTGCACAAGCAACGGTTAAGTAAATGAATAGAAGAATTTGGAATGAATCAGAATGAATGTAGGCACCTAGGATAGAGATGAGTATGTGCACAAGCTCCCATATTTAACGATTTGTGGAGGGTGAACCTCAACGACCCTATAAAGGTGGACCAAGTCCATACCTAGAGTATTATTGAAGATGCATCCTCAGCAGGCATTTCGAAGTCAAATCACTATGACTGGAACACTCAGGTTAGTTTCTGAAGTATGCAGGCACATCTGTAGCAAAAATGGATAACATAAGGAATTCAAAGACATGTATGCAATTATACGAGTATAGAAATCAAAGTTCACTGAAGTGAACAGACCTGTTGTGAGTAGTACAGTTGTGTGTAACAGAGCGCCGTAGGGATCCGGCACTAATTAGGCAGAGGACAGAAGTATCTCAGAGCCCGACCTAGCAATCTGTATGTGCGATCTGTGCAGTTGCTAGAAACATAAATGGAAACACCTGTTACTCTCGAGCGGGACACGGCATAGTAGGCTGCGAGTAAGCAACATACAAAACAATGCTTACCTTCAGTATGCCTCCGAGGGGGAAACCCGGCAGGGGCCTCCAAAACAAGTACTATGTTAGCACTTCAGGGGGCGTGACTTGTAGCTATATGTGAAGCACATAGAAAGAGGACTGGAGTTGTGCTTCTTACCCACATTAAAACGACTACGAATTGCAACGAGACATCATATGAGATGACAGAATGGCCTAAATAAAGCCAGAAAAAAGAAAGAAGAAATAAAGAGGAGATAAAACTAATCACCAAAAATATGCATGCAGGTTGTATACTAAATATAAAAAAAGAGAGAAGAAGTAAATAACAAATAGAAAATAGAAACAAAATGTGTGAAACAATAGCAAGAGAGCAGTACTACATGGAGCATACATGTAAAAGTAGCATTTGGCAGGGGAAAATATCTTCATACCCTGCAATGCATAGAGAGCATAGAGAGAGCCACAGGGGCACCACTGAGGGTTCAGTAGAAAATATAGTGCAGAAATTGCGCCACCTATGGTGGACTCAGAAAAAAGGGGCCCCTCAGAAACCAAAGAAATATTGTCCTAGGTGGCCAAAGAAACTGCTCTTCTAGGTGGCCAGTGTGAGGTAAACTTAGAGGTACATGATGAACCATCTGTTAACAAAACTCCTTTACATTTAACATTTGACAAACTAGATAATAACTCTCTACTGGATCTGTGCTACCTGGTTAGCAACTCTATGAGACCGATGAGAATGGTGCTGCCGGAGACCCTCAATAATGCCTCCATGGACTTCCAAGTAAGTGTAAAACCCACAGAGGTGGAAGAACAGAGGGGGTTTTCAGGTGCACTGCTGACCCAACAATTATCAGGAACTCCTAACTTGGTCATGGACGATACTCTGCCGACAGTGGGTCTGGAGGTGTTTGCCGTCAACAATGGTCTAAGCATCCCTAGTGAGGTGACGTTAAACCAAACAGCAGAAGAAAATGTGATCAATTTTGCTGTAAAGGTGCTACTGTAACTCTGCGGTCGAATTTACAAGGAGGTGGGGAAATATGGAAACAAGCTGGATTGGGTGATTGGTAAACTAAATCTTCCCACTCATGCTCAAATCCCACTGCCACCTCCGCAAATGATGGAATCCGAGGAGGTAGCTGATATTGGCAGACCTATCTCCTTTAAATTACTCAACCCATCGGGTTATATGCAGAAGAAAACAGCTCCAAAAAAGTGCAAGAGAAGCGCCAAATTATGATACAGTGCAGCCTAATGAAGCTGACCAACCTTTGAATTCAACTACTGCTAATGAAGTGACTGTACCACAAAGATTAAAGAAACAAAAAGCAAAAGAAATGCAAAGAAAAAAGCAAAGACAACAAAAAGAGGGCACGCTCACAAGCTGGCTCCTAAAAGACAATTTGTCAATTCAGGACATAGAGGAATTGTCTGAAATCTCGAACCATAGAAATCCGAACGATAATGAATCCCTAATCTTGGACTCCACAACGCCACCTGGGGAAGCTTCATCTGTAAAGAAACTGGGTGCAGGCCCGGTGTGCACAGCCTCAGGATCTCAGCCACCGGTTTACATAGCATCAGAATCCGAGCCATCAGTGAGAGTGGTCCTTGACAAACACATAGGGCCTCATTAGGACCCAGGCGTTAAGGGCTTAACGGCGCTGTAAAAAGTGTCTGCGCCGTTAAACCCTTAACGCCTTACTACGAGGTCCCTTTGCGGGACCCGACCTTAACGGCTGGTCTAGGGAAAGGGCCCGCAAAGGGACTCTCGAGGTAAGTACGGTACCGCAATTTGCGGTACCATACTTACCGCCTTTCCCATTCCCATTATGCCCTATGGGGCAAAAATGGGAATGGGGAAGGGCCATGGTGGCATGTGGAATTACCACCCCGCCAACCTTGGAATGGGGTGGTAATTCCCCATTCCGCCATGGCGGACTCTGGAATCGACCATGGTGCTCATAGCACCATGGTTTTCCGCCAGAGTCCTAATGAGGGCCAGAGTGTCCGTTTGTCAGACGTCATCCACCATTAAAAGAACTGTCATCAATCGTCCAGCTCTCCTTAAGCTGTTCACAAAGATCCCAGATCTTCGCATCCTGAACTCCAGTGATTTGGACGTTGTGCAACCTTTAGGTCCACCCTATAATGATATGGCAAAAATGCACTGTGCCCTCCCTGCTACCGCAGCACTTATTAGAACGCAGTGCGAATCCCTGTAATTCTTAGGTTATAAATTGGACAGTGAACATGAGTTAAAAATGGGGGATGATGTAAGTGCTAAATGTAAAAACTGTAACAAAAAAGATAACCCAGTTACGACCACTGCCCCGAGTAAAATCGGGTCGCATGGTTTTGATAACAGACAGATTTGGAAATGGCTTCAGAGCATTATCCCACAGTTCGAGGGATCGCATTAGTGAATGAAAAGGTTGTCCTGGAACACTCAAGGTCACCCACACTTCTCCTCAGAGGGGGGGGTCGTTTTCACCAATTGTATCATCAAACCCTGTCTTACACCCACATTTACCAGACCCCTTCGTCCAACTAATCCTTTTTGCAGAGGCGGTACATTTAAACGTACCATAATCAGAAGCCTTCTGCCTGCTGGCAATTTATATTAATAATTGGGCCTGGATCCTACTTGATAGTTTTGAAATAGAAAAGGATTTGGAATTTGCCACTTCTGACTCAAGATTCTTTCCCTTTGAACAGGCAAGAATGCTTGCCTTAGCATGCTTCCATGTACCTGGCTCGGGTCCATGTCATAAAAACAAATACATTAATAATGAATGAAATGATAATGAAATATATATAATGACAATAATGGGATCCCCCCTTCAAACCCCTATTTCTCCTTGCTAAAAACCCACCACAAACCCCTCCCCACAAAAAAAAATTGTGCAGGCCCGGTGTGAACAGCCTCAGGATCTCAGCCACTGGTTTACATAGCCCCGGAATCCGAGCCATCAGTCAGAGTGGTCCTTGACAAACACATAGTGTCCATTTGCCAGACATCATCCACCATTAAAAGAACTGCCATCAATTGTCCAGCACTCCTTTTTAAGTGCTAAATGTAAAAACTGTAAAAAATAAAGATAACCCGGTTACGACTACTACCCCGAGTAAAATCGGGTCGCAATGTTTTGATAACAGACAGGGTTGGAAATGGCTTTAGAGCATTATCCCGCGGTTTGAGGGATCGCATTAGTGAATAAAAAGGTTGTCCTGGAACACTCAAGGCCACCCACACTTCTCCTCAGAGGGGGGTCGTTTTCATCAATTGTATCTTTTGACACATTTGTATTTCAAGAGACTTGGATGCTGAAGGATTTTTTCTTAGATGGGTATAGGATCTACCAAAGTACAGCAACAAAGGGCCCCGAATGGGTGGTTTACTGGTGGGGATCTCACATGCCTTGCCATCAGAGATGGTAAGCCCATCAGAGGTGGGTGGTAACGTCTTGGCTATTGAAACCCGCTTGATGCTAGGAAACATAAGTACACGCTACATTGGTGGTCTGCGTGTATGACCCACCCCCTCACCCCCCCGGTAATGAGAAAACTGAAAGTATTTTTGAAGATCTGGACAAATTGTTTGTGAGGTGGGTGGACGATCCTGAATGAGATATGATCCTACTATGTAGAGACCTGAATGAGAAGTGTGGGGAATTCAATATGAAAGTACTTGAACAATCACATCCCTAAAAGAAATAAAATGCTTCCGAAAACCCAGAATGTGAAAGGGGAAGAATGGGAGAAATTCTGGGTGGGATGGGAATTGACATCTCTAAATGGGTGAGTTAGGAGTGACCTACCAGGCAAACCCACCTGGTCCATGAATAAAAAGGAAAGCACTATCGACTACATATGTATGAAAGGCCCCTTACTTGAACATGTAATATAATTTCACACTACCCCCACAATGTTCAGTGACCACTGTAAATTGGAAACTTGCATTGAGGGGAAAGTCAGGAATCAAATAGTCTTTGGATCGGGGGATATTGCACTCAATCAAGGAGGCAATAGAATTTGGTGGTCGGAAGGTAACATCAGAAGGGCAGGTAAATGCTTGGCTAAAACCATGGCGGAGGAGTTAGATCTTTTGGGTAATCTGGACCCTGATAGCATTGAAACTTGGATTAAAGAAATGACTAACAAAGTGGGGACAAATGGGGGTAAGCCCAAGGTGGCATTAGGGAAGGGTAAAAGTAAAGCATTTGATAAGGAGATCCAATTGGCCAAACGAGAATTACGTAGACAAATCAGAATTGAAAAAAGAGCCGCTTTCCCAAAATCAGTTATTGCTATGAATATAAGGAAAATTAAAAATCGCTCCCGCAATTGGCAAAAGCGACGGAAAGTGCAGGGTCTGAATTAAAATGGGCAGATATTACTGCAAGCCATATTGACACGTTACCCAAAAACTATGTGGCCGTTATGCGCACCTGGTCTCTGCAGAGGCGTTGGGGCATGGTTATAGCCCTCCCGGGGGTGAGGTCGCTCAGGTCTGACTTCGCCCTCTGCGCTTATGTGGTGACTGGTGGTAATAGGTGAAGCTGCTTGGGACTGCTCCTGTATGGAGAATAGGGGGCGTGAGTATGCCAGCTTGTGCACCTGATCTCCTTCCATACCCCTTCTCCCAAACAGTGGTACCCGTGGGATGTGCTGTCCCTGGAAAGCTCACTTGTTGATTCGTTTTGGCGAGCACTACGTCCTGCTGCTTCTGGCAGGGGCGCTTGTATGATCTGGACCGGGTTCTTTCACTGGTCCCTTGCATGTCGTAATCCAGTTCTGCTGCGACTAAGCCACTATACTTCAGGTAAGTCTTCCTGTTTGCCTTTGTCTTTCCTAGTCTGTTTTTGTTGTATTGTAAAGTTCGTTGTCTTGTATTGCTGTCTGTTCCACTTTTGATGTTTGCTCTTTTGCTTTCTTCCCTTGCAGGTGATGTTGCCGGCCCGGCAGAAGCTGTGGAGCTCGAGGCGGCAGCCAGAGGGAATGAGGAACAAAGCTGCAGCGGTACGGTAGCTGGTAAATTGTTAACTAGGGGGTGCGTGTGGTTCAAATGCGGCGCGGCCCTAGGATGGATGTTGTAATCTTGTCTTTCTTCTTCTGCACAGGGTCTGAGTTTGTGGATGTGGAGTGCAGTGCTGCAGCATCGGGATCAAGATCACTGGATGTCAGGAGATGAGTCTGCAGATGAAGTGACGAAGCACCGGTTTCCTGGAGGTAAGTATGCAGGAGAATGCCTGGTTTCAAAGGTAAGTAAACTTGTCCAAGTGGCGGTGAGTGTCATGTTGCACGCGAGTGCACAGTGACGCGAAGCACCGGCCTTAGGGATGGAGCAGCTTATATAGCTGAGCTTCTGAAGCCACACCCACCAGGTTCAGCCTGCCTGCCACACCCTGCCACACCCGATGAGTCAGCAGATAAAGGCCAGGCCTAGGGAGCCACACCCGATGAGTCAGCACATGAGGATGTTCTCTGGAATAAAGGCTTACATTCCTGGAAAGTTCTTGTAAAATAAAAGCACTCCTGCAATGAAATAAAGTAAAAGCACTCCTGCACTGAAATAAAGTGTTCCTGCTCACATCTCTATATGAGCCTGGCGCCAAAGGTGCCATGACTAAGTCCAGCCAGGGGACCTGTGTTTATGGTCCCAAAGGGACATAGTGAGTCAAGTGAACCATTGCCCCCATCACTAGATGGTTTGTTTTTTGTGTTCTGGGGCCTGTGGCCATGACGCACGTTTACTGAAGTTAAAATATGCAAGAACTGTAAAGGGGATGAAAGGAAAACAGGTGAGATGGGTGGCACTGGCCCTTGCACTTTAACCATGAATGTATTATGGACATAACTAAAAAGGCAAAAAACTCAAGTGCTCCAGGACCAAACGCGTTGGCAGTGGTCGTAATGTAATCAGATCCAGTAAGATGGGTAACATTCCTCTGTAATATGTATGACAAAGTATGTGTCCTCAAAAATATCCCTCGATACTGGTCCTGCTCAATATTGATTCCAGTCCACAGAGCCGGAGATAGGTTAAATCTGGAAAATTACCGGCTTCTATCGTTACTGGACACTACCGGTAAAATCTTTTCTGCATGTGTCTTAAAACACTTGCAAGCATGGGTAGACGATAAAACCCTCCTCCACCCACTTCAAACCAGCTTTTCGGTGTGGGGGGAAGTGATAACTTAAATCTGTGCATGGTGGACCGCTTAATATACCAGGCTAATAAGAAAGGAAATCCTGCCCTATACCTAGCGTTTGTGGATTTTAAATCCGCGTTCGATTTGGTGAACAGGGAAGCCTCTGGGACAAAATGTATGAGTGGGACTGCCCGGGGTGGCTACTCAAAATCATTAAAGCCTTACATAAAAACACAACTGCTAGAATTCGATTGGCCAACGGAAACTCCTTGTCAGAGGAAATCGGTATTGATAGGGGGTGAAACAGGGGTGTCTATTGGCCCCCCCTACTCTTCAATTTATACCTGGCCGATTTGATCCGACGTTTGGAGGCATTGGGCATCTGGTCTCCGAAGATTGGCAAAGACCATATCACTGCAATTCTGTATGCAAATGATTTTGGTGCTTTTGAGTCACACGATCCAGGGTATACAAGCTGTTCTGGAAACTCTTGTCAACTAATAATAAAGCTAAACAAGACTAAGATGCTGCTGGTTGCTCCAAAAAAAGTTAATAGGATGCAAAATGAGCTCAGTATAGGGCAGATTGATTATGTCCCTCACTATAAGGACTCAGGCTTTAACCTAATGGAGAAAGGTAGGTATGAAAATATCGTAAATGTTAAGACTGCAAAGGCACAACAGCTTACCTACTTGATAAGATGATTGTCAAGGGATAATGCAGGGTTCCCATTGAGTGGGATGCTTATGCTCTATAAGCAGTCGTTTTGCCCCACTATTCGGTGTGGCCTGGATGGCCTAGAATTAAACAAGTGGGAATGGTTAAAACGGATTGAGGGCTTTTTTTGGCACAAGATGTTAGACTTACCCCAAAGCACACCAATTGAATATTTACACCTAGAGTTGGGGGTAATAGCTCTTAAAGCATTGGTATTAAAACGTAGGGGAGACCTTTATCTGCAATCTCAGAGTATGAAGATGGAGTCCTTGATGACTCGAATAGCAGGGCATGACCTGGGGGCGAACACGAAAAACGAAAACATTCTTGGAATCAATAGATGAGCTATTCACTGAAATAAATTGGTGGCCAGATTTGTCTCATGGAAACAGCTATGTAAAACTGAAAAAAAAGTATTATCCAGAAAAATAAAGCAATGGCACTGGACCTGCAACTATGCTCATCTGGAAACATTGCATGGGTATGCTCAAGTGTTTTATGTGTCCACAATCATATCTGCTGATTTGCCCTGATCCCGGAGTTAGATGACTTCACCTCCTGACAAGTATCACTAGGCTTATCATCCACACGACTGAAACTTAGTCAGGAGAATCAATTTTGTAGGACATACAAAAATCCTAGTAAGGCAGAAACAGCGAAGCATACATTTACTGAAAGCCCTAGGTTAGGCCCGCTATATAGAGTAAGGTTAGGTCACCTGGTCCATAACTATGAATCAATTCTGAATGAAGATTTCTGGATCCATTGTCTTAACACAAAATCGACAGCAACACACATTGCCCAATACCAAATTTGTTTGCGTCTTAAGCAATAATTTGAGTAGAAGAAGTAAAGCTACAGGAACATGCAGGAAATGGACTGAAATTTCGCTCTGGAAAAATGGGTAAAGGCCTGTATGTTTGTTTTCCATTTGATTTGTTTTTGTGTAGTATTGTTCCTGATTTACATTTCTTTTCAGGAGATTTGAAGTGTGTATGTGTATTTAAGTATAACCTAGTGCATGGCATTAGGGTACCTTGTAGATTAATTGAAGTATACAATGTATGTGATGTGTAACGTTTATATTAATATATTTTTTTTTGTGTAATGTGAATTTATATACGTAAGGTTCTATTAACTAATACGTATAATAAATAACTAAATACATACATTATTCCATGTAAAGAAGTAGACAGCATTGTTTAAACAGGTGTTCAATTATGCAGTAAAGAATTAAGAAGTCAAACATGTTCTTTCCATATCCTTTCGGGTATCCTATTGCGTGCTAGAGAAAGTGTCATCTTGGAAGCAGATGGCTGTGTATTCTGCCTGAAAACCATTAATTCCATGAAGTGCTTCAACATATTCAAGCAGGGAAGCACCTGCCTACCCTCTCTGTCTTCTTGTTTTGTTGTCTTTCAGGGATTGGTAAACAGGAAGCAGCCACTGAATGCTAGCAGGAACACGTGGAAGATTACATGAACTCACGTACGTCTTCAATGAAAGCCTTGGATGACTTAAAGCATTTTGCTGATGAGCGGGCCAATAACTAGATTTCCAAAACATGGTAGCTACCAATTACCATAATACATTGACGTTATGGTAGGGCAGTCCTGCCTAGCCCCTTTCCTAAATTATTTTGGCTCAGCAGTTCCCAGAAGGTACCTGCCGGAGTAAGGGATTTGACACACATGGCATTTTGAGGGCTTTGCCTCAAAACTGTGTGCATCTTCATTGTTCCAATCTGGCATGGTGTGGTACTGTGAAAACTTCAGTTGTGCCAGATGAGGACAGGGAAGGTGCAGTTGGCCTAGCAGCATGCTTTCAGGCAGACAGGCCAGGTTTTGCCAAACTACTAGAAGAACATGGAGGTACACGTGGCATATCTCATATTCTGGTGTCAGCAGTGGTGCTGGTGGGGGAGGTGGAGTCAGCAGGGAAGGGGTAGCCGTGGTCGTGGCTGCAGTGGACATGCTGACAGACGCACTGTGTTTTTACAAGTGAGAGTGTGCCTGCCAGTTATGCAATTTGTGTTCTATTAACAAATCCTTTTCAGGGGATGTGAGGCCATGCTAGTTTGGGTTACTTTCCCTCTCAGAGTTAATGCAATGGGTGTTTCTCGACAATGTCATGATGTACTGCACCATATACATTACAGTGGCTCTGCATGTTGATGTGCTGTTTCACCATGGTATGTAAAGAGGGCTGTGCAAGGTGGGAGTGAGAGAAGCCTATTAAAGGATGAAGGAGAATGAATGAGTAGTTGTGTCGGAGTAGTAGTGCAGTAGGATGAGGAGTATTGTGTGAGTAGTAGTAGTATGGAATGATGCAGAGTAGTAATGTTGGAGGAGGAGCAGAGGTAGTGTTGGAGAAGTGGTAGTAGAGTCAAAAGAAGAGCAGTAGTAGAAACGGAGGTGCAGTAGTATGGGGAAACAGTGGAATTAGGAGGAGGGTTAAGATTAAAGATGGAGCAGGAGAAGTGAAACAGCAGAGGGATAGAAGGTTGATGGGAAGAAGGTACGGGAGAAGACGCAGGTAAATTATAAGGGCAAGGTGACATTGGGCATGAGTGACGTCAGTTGTCTCCTACAGAACAATTGCAGGGTGCTATCCCAATGCCTAGCAGAACACTAAACTTTGTTGAGAGTAGGAACGGTTAGGAAGTCAATGAGGGAGTAATTGAGCTTGCATTTAGGGATCCACGCTAGTCTAAATCAAAACATAGACAGTATGGTTCAACTAACAGTAGCACCAACCAGGGATTTCGGATTCCTGGGCTAGGGAGGTGGGTTTTGGCGGGGCGAGAGAGAGAATGGTTGCCCTACACCCCGCATAAACTAAGCGAGGACCCTTAATGAGGGCCCATGAGACTCAGGTGTTTTCTATGTCCTCTATGACAATGCACAGATGTTAGACCCTTCCTCTCCTGCCAGTTGTCCTTCTGACATAATTTGACAGTGACACATGTGTGATCCTCTATCAGAACATATTATTCTCACTTTCGATGTGGACAACAACATTTTGGGGGTGGTGGATGGTGTAGCTCGATGAGGCTTTTGGCCATGCAATGTTTTACTTTACTGTCAGGGATGGAGCTGTCAAGCGAGAAGGTTGGATTGGGAAAGAGTAATTTACTGTATTAATAATGCAGAGCTGGCCCAAGCATATTATATGCTGATCTAACTCTCTCTCTCTCCCTCTCTCTCTCTCTCTCTCTCTCTCTCTCTCTCACACATACACACTGTCTCTTGCTCTCTTTAACTCTCCGTGTGCCCTCTTTGTCTCTCGCTCTCTTTCTGGGAGTGAAATTGCATTGTCAGTAGCACGTTAGTCAGAGAATTCCCATTCATGGCAGAATTGCATCCAGAGAAAAACACAGATATTTTGAAGGGGAGTAGAGGAGGTGCTGTGGTTGTTATGGTTAAATGTAGAAAGAGAGCAGTAACAGCAGAACATCGACAGAGGTGGGGACTGTCCATCATTCTGAGGGCACATTATCTGTCTGAGGGAGGTTCTGTGGGATGTGGATAGGGTTTGCAGACAGTGCTAGGGTTCAGATAGCCCTGGCAAGCGTCTGAGACTGCACTTCTTATTTTCTATGTTTTGTAAATTAATGTTTGTGATTTCAGTGCCCATCATGTAACGTAAAACATTGCCTTGAGTTACAAGATGACCTTATTCCTCCAACTGGCCTTGGCCTATGGCGGAAATTCTCCTTTTTGATAAGTTAAGTCTCTTATCAGATATCCACAGATTGGGTCTCAGCAAATACTGAGTTCTGTTCCGAACCGTCAATAATGGTGGCACTTGGAATCTCTACATCCCTTTTAAGCAGTTCAAGGTACATTGTCACATCATCGGAAGTTCTATCATGCAGATTCCTTACTGTTTTCAAATTCAAGTACTGCCATGCTGGATAGGGGCTGTGCAAAATACCCTGGTCTGCCTCAAAAGAGTGGGGACTGGCAGCCTGTTATGAGCAGCCATTTTAGAAGAAGCTGCTGGTGTTGCCCTACTGTCTGTGGAGGGTGTTGCTAACCGAGATGGATAGGGTCAGGCTCGCATTCATCCCCAAAGTTAGGACCAGACAGGCACTCACCAAAATAAATAAATTAATCCGAGATTGTGTCAACAGGAAACACTATATGGAATTGTACTGTATTCTGAATTAGGAATATCATATTTCCTGGCATCAGAAAACTGAAGAAGAAATGTCTGAATAAGCATAACACATTGGTATGAAAACATAGTTTTAACGTTTGGAATAAAAAAAGGTTGACATGATTTTATGTGGGAACCTGAAAAAAGTATATTAGGGCTGACACTGGCAGGATGGAATCGAACTGACATAGCCTGAACTCTGATGGCTGACAGTTTCATAGTGGGCTCCTTATCATTGAGCCCACAAGCATGATGGGTATGGTGCAAGTTATCAGGACAGCTCCCTTGAAAAACACTTTTCATCACACCTTGCTTTTTTTTCTTTGTAGATAAGTGCGTGTTAATGAATCACGTAGGTATAAATGGTTACATTTTTTCAACAGTGAGCTGTTAAATGATCTATGTACAGACTGCAATCTATGGAATGTAGAAATGTAACAATGGCTTTGACTCAGTGGTGTTGCCTTAATAACATTTAGTAATCCTCATTATTTTAATTGGCTTACCATGTCACAGTACACAAGCACATGCCTCACACATGTCAGTGCCCTTAATTTCCTTGATGTTGGCCATTGTTGCCTCCTGGTTTATCTTGACCCTCTGCCGCATTTGACACAGTAGGCCACCAGACACTTACCGACATCCTACATCCTGCATGGGGATCAGCAATATCAGCCTCAGCTAATTCAAATATTACCTCAATAACCCCCATCAATTTGTCCAAATAGATGCCTCCACATTACCTAAGCTGCCCATCACCTGTGGTGTCCCACATGGGTCCACCCTCTCCTCCATGACCTTCGACGTCTGCATGGACATTTTGTAATATGAACACCACATATTTGTCAAATACGACTGCTTAGGACAAATTAAGCAGACAAGAAAATAATGCATTTAAATGATGCACCATGGGCAACACAATTACCCAGGAGGGAAAGGAATACAAAATGCACGGATGTGTAAAGTGTGCAATACACATATACACAGTAAAGATACAATTAATTTGACAACTACGCACATGAGGTATAATGGTAGCTGTTCGCAATAGAGATATAGACAGTGTAGCAAACAGACACTGTTTGATTCAAATATGGCCACTGCAATGGAAAGGATAGTAGTGAATGTAGCCCCACTTCCATTTCTACGATATCGAGTATAAAGTCAAATTCAACATCAGGCCGACTAGCAAAGAAGTGACCTGCCATGTGGGAATGGTTATCATGCCGTTACACACGATAGAAAAAGTCAAATTGACAAATACACACATTTGGTATACTGGGAACTATTCACAATAAAGATAAAGACATTAGCAAACAGACACTGTTCCATGTTAATATGAAAACCACAATGGAAAGTATAGAAATTGGTGTAGTACTACTTCCATTTCTTCCATAGCGGGTATAAAAATGAAATTCAAAATGGCGCCGACTACCGAATTCGCCACTTGCCATGCAGTAACGGTTATAATGACATTATAAGTCAAACTCTTAAATAAAAGGAAATATTGATAAATTGTATGGATTGATAGAGGGGTTTGTTTCTTTAAATATTAAACTATGAAGTAAAAGGACACAATGGCTCTGATAATTCCATTTGCGGACTCTGTACATACGTTAATACAACCTAAAAATGATCAAGGGTTTTAAGTACACCAAATCAGCCAAACGGGATGACATAGGTATAAATACATATTCAGTACGCAATCTATCATACAAGTATAAACAAACTAAAGAATGTGGAACCCATAAATGTACTGTCACTATTTCTGAGACCACACATTCAGTAATAGTGTTTTACTTGTATCAACAGATAAAGAAAAAGAGTAACAATGAAAAGTGAATTTGCTTTAATTCAATTTCACCAAACTTGAAAAAAGTGAAGGCACAATTTGACAAATAATTAGGTGAAATAGATATTCTATAAAACAATAGAAAGATAATTATAAATGTGCTTAGTTTAAAGGTATCCCCATAAGGATGAACATTATTTATGGCATAGTACATACAGAGAGAGGGTACCTCACTGCTTTAATTCATAGCATTAAGAACAATATCTAAAAAAGTTTGCAGTCAAATATTAGAAAATTCACAGTATCATTTGAGAGCGAAGTAGTGATTGGAAATACTTGATTGTTACTTAGTCTATGCCGTTAATTCATATCTAATATCTCTTTGTTATTTTGTTTTTTTTGCCAATGTTTTTGTTTAGTTTAGGAATTTGGCAGTCATTACTTGATATGTATGTTCAAACAATTCTAAAGAAAGAAGGATCTCAAGAAGCTCATAACAGCTGTTGTGCTACATTAACACTTAAATGTGTGAACCACATGTAGGCCAATGATGTCCATTGGAATTTTGGATGAAATGCTTGACCAATTATATGTATTGGTATGTTCAATTGTATTTGGTCAATCATATTCGGTTGCATTCAGATTGATCGTCAGATATTTAGAAGTAAAAGAAGTAGGTTGCAAATATTTGATTCGGTTCAGCTGTCTTTAGTTCCAACACCAAGAATGTGTATATTGATTGGAAATAGGTTTATCTACACATATTCAGTATATTGTTGATGAAATACAACACATTGATAGCATTCTTTAATACGGTGTAGTTGATTCTTAACTCCAATAGGCAGGGAAGAATAATGGAATAAATAGGATTATTTTAATATATTAAATTAAAGGTTGATTATAAGAAACATTCTTCTTGCAGATTGTACAATTTATTATGCTAAACCTAAATGAATTCACATACAAAATAGCCGAAGCGCAAGCAAGCCCCAAGTTAGACCTTGAATATTCCTATTAGTAAATGTGTTGATGAGTGCTAATCCTTATAATTGTGATAAATGTAATGGTTTCCTTGTTTATGGGATGTAGCATTTGTCAGTTGTAGAAGTGTTCCAGAAAAGTAGTGGAACTGTGACTTTTGTGGGAAACAGAGTAGGCAGTAACATGATGCAACAAATGAGATGGTGTTGCCACTGGTGCAGGTTGACAGTCAAGTGGGTGGAATTGGCACAAGAAGGCAGTTACCCTTGAATGTTTTTTATTTTTTTCTAAGTGATGGAACATTTCTAGATCTTCTCTATTCGCTAATCTTGATTTCACTGGACCACATCCCTATCATCTACCTGAGCCCATGCCGCTTCAACAGGGTCTAAAACATGACAAAACGTGTGCTGTAATTAATAGAATTAGCTAACTTATTCCAAACCCGAGGTCCCAAGAATGAAAGGTTTATTTCTCTAATCTAACAGACTCCTCTGGCGAATAGTCTAACCCTCCACAGAGCAAAGTTTCCATCTTGGTGTGTGTCATGTGATACTGTTGTTAAAGTAGGCAGGAGCAGCTGCAGAAATACTTTTGATTTATTGTGCAATGGTTTAATCACACACCTTTCCCATAGATAGAAGAAATATTACAAAACACATATGCACATTTACATATGATGAATACACATCGAAACCCATAAATTCATGTCCAGAATAACATTGTTAGATTACCCCTAGGGCCATACATTTAATAGAATCATACAATTAATACAACCCTTTTTTATCCTAAAGATAAAGTTCTTTCGGTAGTATCTCATACAAATGGGCTAAAAACGAAGTAAGGGAAGGATCAGACATACTTGTTCAGCACATTGAAAATGGGTGTAAAAAGTATGTAAAAAGTAAAAGTAGTGGAATTCAGATTCTAATAGCCCCACTCATTTTGACCTCTATCATTGTTATGCTTTGTAATCATTTACCAAATGGGTTTGAATTAGTTTCTTTTGTGATATCCTACTTAGTTTAAACTACTGATCCCAATGGAAAAATGAGGACGTGTTCATTTTGTAATAAAGGTACGAGGTGGACCAAGAGGGGAAAGGATACCAAGGAATTATTTTTAATTTTTCTGGTGTTTAATTTACTTAGAAGGTAAGAAGTCATCATTTGGTAAATAGTGTGATGGAAAGGGAGACTCAGCATAATAGAGATAACTACACATAAGGCCTCACAACATGTTTGGCAGATATTTTGACAGGAATAAATCTGAAGGTAAGTACCAATACCACTGGTAGTATTACTAAAAATACATCCAATGTAGAGTTTACCACTGGTAATGGTAGTCGCATAGCTCAAATACTACCCGCAGTATTCCAACAATATCACTTTGTGCATATGTATTACATAAACATCCCCACCAACATACTGATGGAGGATATGCTAAGGTATTGTAGTTGTACATTAACGTGATTCCATTTGCACTGATGCACAAAAAGGTAATTTCTGACCCTTTTTATGCATTACATCCCCTCGCATGTCGTCATAAAAGAATAAGTAATGCAGATAAGTGTTTGCACTTCTGTTCGGTCTGTAAAGGATTACCAGCATCGCTTACCGCTGCGGGCTATTCTGACCAACCAGACCGCTATTTACAGCATTGTACTTTACGATGCCGTAAATAGCAGTCTAGGCGCACGCGCGCGACACACCATGCCGGCGTTAGCGGCATGCCGTAAACCGGAGATGATCACAAGTGATGCGGACATGCAAAGAACGGCCTCCTGAAGGATGCAAAAGTGCTTACCGTCGTGGTGTAAATACTGGCATCGCCGACCAGGCGTTAAGAACCCTGAACAGCGTTTCCAAGTGCCACAGGTGCACACAATCAGCACAGGTGGAGGCAATGGAGTCAGGGCCAGTACAAAAGGAGCACACCCACACACCACACCCCCTCCCACACCAAGATGATACCAATAGTAGTAGCATTACTGGAGCTGGAGGCCCTGCTTGCAATGCCTCAACAACAACAGCAAAAACAACAGCCGCCACCACAGAGGAGACGTCGGAGAAGGTGGGTGAGACAGGCCCAGCAGTGCAGCCACCGTTACCATGCCAGCAGCCCCCAATCCCTCGCATCATAGCTACCCCCTTCAACCTAACACCTGAGCAGATCCACACCCTGTATCGGCTTGACCGTGACACCATCACCACCATAGTGGACCTGATACACAACGACATAGTGAGCCTCATAGAAATAGGCACCGCCATCCCCCCTCTACTGAAGGTGGTGTCTGTGCTCCACTACCTTGCCACAGGCACCTACCAGCACACAGTGGGGCACATGCATGGCATATAACAACCCTTATTTTCCCGGATACTGAACCAAGTGCTGGACGCCCTCCTCAAGCACAAAAGGGACTATATATCCCTATATATCCCTACCACGGACTACCCAGGAGATATTCGATACAAAAGTTGCCTTCCATGCACTGGCAGGCATGCCAAATTGTGTAGGTGCCCTCGAATGCACCCACGTGGAGTTGGTGGACCCGCATGCCATGGAGGTGGTGTATCGCACCCGCAAGCAATACCACTCCATCAATGTCCAGATGGTATGCAACGCCAGCAAGATCATCACACATTGCTGTGCCCGATAAACAGGATCAACTCATGACTCTTTGGTACTGCGGAATTCCACGCTACATGGAGCGACATGCTGGACGACGTGCCTGGCTGCTTGGTGAGTTGCCTGAATGGGCCATGGCAGTGCATTGGGGTTGTGAGGTTAGTGGCTGCATACTCCACCTGGGTGGGAATGGGGGGATGCATACTCCACCTGGGTAGGAATGGGGGGGTGCATACTCCACCTGGGTGGGAATGTTGACGTCAGTGCACGATGTGCACATCACCGAACACTGCCCCAAAGCAACTGAAATGGTACATGACAACCAAATCCCATAGTGATGAAGTAAGGCCGACACCCATCATTACATGACTAACAGGTAACCAGCCCACATTCCACAACACATGCACAACTCATCACCGGCCCTCACACACCATAAGGTCATCCAGCACTCTAAACTGCATATGCGCTATGTTGCTGACTGCCGCATTTCACCACACAGGACTGTTATCCCTGGCCGTGCATTGAACTGAGTCGACCTGGGATACCACAGTGTGTCACTGGTTCGGCACACCCATAGGAGTGCTGCATGTCACCATGGAACTGATCAGTGAAGAATTCCCAATATAGAACTGACTACAGCCAAAGCTCCCTACTACCAAATTCCACAGAACACTACTCATCACTCATTTTACACCAACACTGTATGTATATTCGATGCACGTGCAACAAGATGTCAGTGTACACCATGACCCATCTTGAAGATGCAACCCACACCATTAGTCCATTGCACAGGGCACATAGCGGGGCCAGAAATGGGGTCAATGCATCCAGGGACATGTGCGTGTGAGCACAAATTACCTTCTTCCATGTGAGACTAGTACAGTTGTCCTACATGAATGTGCGATCACTTACCTTTATTCCACTCTCATGCAGGTGATTGTGGCTATCCCTTGAAGCTCTGGCTCATGACCCCTGTCCGAAACCCACAGACCAGGCACGAGGAGGACTACAATCGTTCCCATACCCGTACAAGTGTGGTGATAGAGCAGACCTTTGGCCTGTTGAAGGCACGATTTCGCTGCCTCAGCCTGTCGGGTGGGGTGGCCAAGATCACCATGGCATGTTGAATGCTGCACAATATGTGCATCTGTCAGAACGTGCCCCTGCCCCCTGACATGGAACTGCTATCACCTGATGATGATGAATGGGAGGAGGAAGATGTGGCAGGACATCATCACAGTCCCGATGCACAGGAGGGACGTGCCGTGCCGCAGTCATTGATTGCACAATATTACTAACACACAAGTCAGCAGAGGGTGACATAATGTTAGGGCATAGGGCACTGGGTGTGGGGATACATGTAAACTATGCACTGTGCAAGAATAAATGACACATGCGCAATGATGAATGTCCACTCTGGTAATTTTTTTTTTGTATTGAAAGTGAAAATATCTACGTGAAAAACAAACCCTCCACCACCCTCATTCCCCTCCTCCTCCCCCACAACTCCCCAACACACCCTCACCCCCTTCTCCCTCCCCCACAAATCCCCAACACACCCTCACCTCCCTCCCACCACAACAACCCCACACTAGTCCCATAGGGTCCACGTAGCCCACATGTGGCTGGCAGTAAAGTCATTCTGCGCTCCCGGAGCCAGGGGGAGGCATGTCCCAGCGGCGCAGCACTTGGAGCGACCTACGGAGTGGGCTGGTCTGGGTGGAGTTGCTCGTTGAAGGTGTGTCCTTATGATGAGGCTGTTGGCCGGGATGAACAGCCTCCTGTCACAACCCTCGCCCAAAACCCCCTGGCAAACCCATTGGCCAGGTGGAGTCAGGACTCGGGCCTCTAGAGCCTGGCATTCTCTACAAAAGCCCTCATGAGGCCAGTCCTGGTTCCTATGGCGCCAGGCTCATACACCATGAAAAACAATGTGCTTGGGAACTACTTTATTGTATTGTCAGCCAACATGGAGGCATCCATATAGCTTGGTTCCTAAGAACGTGACGCTCACTGTGTCCAGCTATTTCCCTCGAACCTCGGAGAAGCAGAACCTGCAAGGAGACAAAAGGAACATCATTAGCAGCAGCATCTTACCTGCAGTCTTCATCTTTAAACACTTGCAGCTACTGAGAACAACTTCCTCGAATCTGCACGCCTCCCAGACAGAACGACTTGAAAGAGGAAGATAGAGGCAACGTAAAAGAAAGCAGTAGAGACATTTACAAATTACAAACTGCTCAAAAGGCTTACCTGGCTGGTCGCCTCTCGGCTGGCACCACTCCGGACATTCCACTCACTCTGAAGAACACTGTGACCTACAAGGAAGGAAAACACAGGTTAGCAAAGGCAAGATTTCGCAGTGCTGCGCATAACGCTTACTTACCGCATCATAGCGCTCTTAATGCGCCATCATTTACCAGCGGGGCTCAACCAAGCCAGTTCGCCGCGCTGAAGCTCTGCATACCTAAGGGAGAAAAAAAGACATATTTTAAACAAAGAAAGGCATGCAGGATAGCAACAAAATTAAAGAACAGCCATAAGACCTACCTAAACAATATCAAACGGGCTGGCGTCAGTGAAGTAACTGGACCGCACTCGGCCATGAAAGACAACGAGCCCCTGCAAAGAAGGCAGGACGGAGAGCACGCGTATCTCTACCACAAGGTGAGGAGAGGGCGCCAGAGGGACTGAAATCATGCGGGGTGGAGGGAGGATACTTACCCCAGTCGTTCAGACTTGAACACAGTCCACCTGTATTTTCAAGCGGAACCCTCCCCGCAGACCACATCAGGGCAAAGCTGAGAAGCATACCAGTGAGTAACCTTGCTGGATGGCGTCCCTGTGGATACCAGGTGAGCGTGACAGAACGCGAAGCCTACCATAACAAATCGACCTGGGTGCCATGGAGACATCAGAAATGAACCAATTGGCCCAATTACTAGGAGAGCTTCATGCTGAGGTTCATTCTGCCAGACAAGAGACTAATGCCCTCTGGAGAGACCTAATAGTGACCAAAGAACGCACTGAAGAGATTAGCAGGCAATACTTGCAATCACAGGCAGGACAGACGCCTCTACCAGGAAGCAATCCAATGATGCAAAACCCCGCCATACCACCCACTCCAATACAGATCACATTACCTGGAACAGTGCCCCTGGCACCACCAGAAAGGTTCTCAGGCGACCCACGGAAGTAAGCGGCATTCATCAATCAGTGCCACCTTCAATTTCTTTGTAGGCCTGGAGCATTTCCAAACTAACAAGCTCGGGTAGCTTTTGTCTTATCATACCTGAGTGGTAGTGCAGCAGATTGGTCGGTGCCGTTGGTAACCCATGACGATCCTCTATTACATGACTTTGGGGGGTTCTTGAGAGAAATGGAAAAACCTTTTTTCTCCCCATACCCAGGAACAAGCAGTAAACAATGAACTCTTGTCCCTCCGACAGGGGAATTGGACTTGTTAACGTACATTGCTACCTTCAACAGACTGGTTGCCGAAGCTAGGTGGCCAGAAAACAAAAGAACCACGTTATTCCATCGAGGCTTACGAGGCGTATTAAAGGACATCTTAGCCCAGGTGTTTGATCCACCCAGAGACTGTGCAGAATTCATAAATCTGGTCGTGCCGCTACACCACCGGTTGCAGGACCGAAAGGCAGACCGAGCTAAGACGGACCCTCAGACCGTGTATGTTCGACCAAGGGAAAACACACCCTGTGTACCTGAAAATGCTGTAGAACCCATTCAGATTGGAGGGATATGGCCTCCATTAACAAAACAAGAGCGGGACAAAAGAAGACAACAACAGCTTTGATTGTATTGTGGGAAACCAGGACATTTCCTGATGGACTGTCCAGTAAAACCCCCAAGAAGAACAGTCGGGTCCACAGAGAAGGATGAAGCTAAGGAATCGGAAAACTACCAAGCTCGACAAACGTAGAGGTCAGTTTGTGGAGTGAGAAGAAAGAGTTGCTGACCTCGCACTTTGCAATACCAGTGATCTTTATTAACCACCAACAGTCATCAAGAATGCATGCCGTTGAAGCATACATCGATAGCGGAGCAGTTGGAAATGATATTGATAAAGAACTGGCAGCAGAGATGGGACTTCCTTTGTGTTCTAAGCCAACTATGGACAAGGTAACCACCGTTGATGGGACAGAAATCGCTTCCGGACCAGTAACCCAGTGCACAGCCAGGGTAACCTTGCTGTGCCAGGATGGACATCGGGAGTCTATTTCATTCGATCTCATCAAGGCACCACAGTTCAGGCTAATACTAGGGATGCCATGGTTGGTTGCTCACAACCCTTTGATAGACTGGCGGGCATGAAAATTAACCTTCCCCGGTGACTGCTCCGCTGCCTGCTCTTACCAAGAGGAGAAACCCGACGTCTGTATCCTTATGACTCCCGGAACGACAGTATCAACCCTGGGAGCAACTAATACCTTGCCAAGAGAATAACATGATTTCCAGGATGTTTTCCGAAAGGACCAAGCCAATACTTTGCCACCGCACAGGCCCTATGACTGTCAGATCAACCTTGTTCCTGGTGCACAAATCCCTTGCGGCAGGATCTACGCTCTCACAGAAACTTCATTTGAAATCCTATTTAGACCAGTACCTTGCAAACAGATTTATCCGTCCTTCGAAGTCCCCCGCAGCCAGTCCTTTGTTCTTCATACCGAAAAAGGAAGGAGACTCTCGAACCTGTATTGACTACCACGCATTGAACCAGATCACCATGAAGAACCGCTACCCCTTGCCACTTATCCCTGAGATGCTAGCCCAAGTTAAAGATGCCCAGATTTATACCAAATTGGACCTTCGAGGAGGGTACCACCTGGTCTGAGTCAGAAAAGGAGACGAATGGAAAACCGCCTTCTGTACTAAGTACGGCTTGATTGAATATCAAGTCATGCCCTTCGGGTTATGCAACGCTCCTGCGGCATTCCAGTATTTCATGAATGATGTCTTAAGGGAGTTAATTGATGTGTGCGCCTTAGTGTACATAGACGACATCTTAGTATACTCAGCCTCGGAACAAGATCATGTCAGGCACGTTCATTTAGTCCTCACCAAGCTCCATCAACATCGCTTGTTTGCAAAGCTTGAAAAATGCTTTTTTCATGTCACCGAAGTAGAATTTCTTGGTTGTATCCTTACTCAAGGAGGCATCAGAATGGACTTGCAAAAGGTAGATGCCATTCTGAAATGGCCTTCACCGACGTCTCTGAAAGGGGTACAAAGCATGCTGGGCTTTGCAAACTCCTACCGCCGGTTCATCCCAGACTTCTCTCAGGTTGTGCACCCAATCACAGTACTCTTATAAAAAACAATAAAATGTTTGCTTGGACCGAAGAAGCAGAAGAAGCCTTTCAGGAACTTAAACAAAGGTTTACCTCCACTCCAATCCTGCGACATCCTCGTTCAGACCTCCCTTATGTCATTGAAACTGATGCATCCAGCCTCACAATGGGGGCTGTCCTTTCACAAAGAGACCCGGAAACCGGCCAGCTACATCCTGTGGCCTTCTGGACGATAAAGTTCTCACCTCCAGAGATTAATTATGCCATCACGGACAAGGAACTCCTGGCTATCAAATCCGCCTTTAAAGCCTGGAGGCACTACCTTCTGGGGGCCGGACACACCATTACAGTCATCACAGACCACCGAAACCTGCAATATATCAAAACAGCCAAGGCCCAGTCCTTGCGCCAATTACGGTGGGCCCTTTTCTTCACCGAATATGATTATGTAATCACATTTCGACCAGGAGTCAGAAACGGAAAGGCGGATGCCTTATCTCGCATGGGCATAGATGAAATAGTATATACAACTGCAGACCCAGTACCTATTATACCTGAAGACAAATTATTGGGTCTCACGACAGCCTTAACACAAGCAGAACTATGAATAGAAATCCAACAGACAATTAATCCTGATGCCTACCTCGCATGGCAAACTCAAGGAGAACAATATACCATCAAGGACCATCTACCCTTTTTTAGGGATCGCCTATATGTACCCAAGAAGGAATTACAACAGCATATTATTTCAAACTATCATGATTCACTGATCGAAGGGCATCCTGGGATCGCCAAAACCCTAGCTAAGGTGAAAGAGAACCTTTGGTGGCCTACCTGGCATAAGGCCATCATTCAGTATATTCAGTCCTTCGGTGTCTGGGCACAAAATAAATCACAGAAACAAAAGCCATCTGGTCTCCTACAACCATTGGACATTCCTCCAGTTCCATGGCACACTCTTTCCCTTAACTTCATCACTGATCTATCTCCAAGCCAAGGTTTCAACACCATCCTTGTAGTTGTGGACTTATTCTCGAAGATGGCCCATTTTATTCCTCTCAAAGTCCTCCCAGACGCAGCCACTTTAGCAAAAGTGTTCCTGGAGGCATGGTTAAGCTGCATGGCTTCCCTTCGGTTCTGCTCTCTGATCGAGGCAGCCAGTTTGTTTCAAACTTCTTGAAAAAATGTTGTGCAATGGCGCAGATTGACATTCGGCTATCTACTAGTCACCATCCCCAAACGGACGGCCAAACCGAGAGAACCAATCAGACACTTGAGCAATATTTACGGTGCATGCTGCATCACGAACAAAGGAATTGGAAAGACCTACTATGCATAGCCAAATATGCATATAACAATTCTTCGCATTCATGCACAGGACAAACGGCCTTCTATACCCTTTATGGCAGATATCCACGTACCTCTGAACTAGAACTTCCAACCAGCTTGAAAATGCCAGAAGGTAAAGACTCTACACACAACCATTACTCAGGCTTTCAAAAGGGCAAAGGAACACCTTATTCATGCCAAAGAAAAACAAAAGAGATTCACTGACCAACACCGGAAAAAGGCCCCTGATTATCAAGTACGAGACAAAGTTTGGTTAGCCGCTAAATTCGTACCCATCAAGGGAACCCAGACCTTTCATCCCAGATTCTTAGGACCCTATACCATTAAGGCAATTATCAACCCAGCAGCCGTGAAACTGGATTTACCACGTAATATACACATCCACCCGGTATTCCATGTGTCCCTCCTGAAACCAATGCAACCCGGCACACGGATTGGGACACCACCTAAGCCCATACTTGTTGACGGAGAACCAGAATTCGAAGTCAAAGATATCTTGAACTCTAAATACTCTAGGACCAAGCTATATTATCTCGTCGATTGGAAAGGATTTGGACCACAAGATAGATCCTGGGAGCCCAGAGAGAATATCCACGCACCACATCTAATCAGGAAATTCCATCGGAACTTCCCAACCAAACCTGGGCCAGACAGAAGGAACACCATGGGAGGGGCCTTAGGGGGGAGTGCTTTCACGACCCTCGCCCAAAACCCCCTATGGCAAACCCATTGGCCAGGTTGAGTCAGGACTCAGGCCTCTAGAGCCTGGCATCCTCTTCAAAGGCCCTCATGGGGCCAGTCCTGGCGCCTATGGCGCCAGGCTCATACACCATGAAAAACAATGTGCTTCGGAACTACTTTATTGTATTGTCAGCCAACATGGATGTCACAAGTTTCTCCCCTTCTCACCTGTTTCTGTTTTGTACTTGCGACCTTCTGGGATTTCTTCTTCTTTACGGTTCGGGATTTGTATAGTCCCGAACGCCGGTCTTCGGCGTCCAGCGTGAGAGTAGCGGTTCAGTTTCCAGGAACTTTCTACAACTCCAGGGTAATTCCAGGAAGTAATTAAGGTATGCTCGGAGGCACAGAAGACCATGAATCGAGAGCAGAAGGTTTTCCAGGAGATTTGGGAGGAAAGGGAACAGGAGGGAATTCAAGGGACTGGGAACAAGGAATCAAGCGAGAGCCCCGATCGACCTCCGGCTAAACACGTCCGACCACAGGTAGCGGTAGCGTTGAGATGCGCAGAGCCGCGGGGGAGTGTCCCTTTTGTAGGATGAGCAGCATGGAACGCATAGACCAATCCGGAGTATTCTGTTCCGGGTGGCCATGTTGGAAGGATAACTGCATGCAATCCCCTGCGAGTCAGGGACCAGGAGGTCCAGAAAGGACGTAGACGACGGTTCATGACAGTATGCCTCCTGTGGAATCCAGCTCTTCCGGGTTTGCCCAGATGGATCAGATGAAATCGTCAAGCCAATCTGGGAGCATTCATGTTTGACACGGGTTCCCAGGTATGCTCAGTGGACGGGTACCCTTTCCACTCAACGAGATATTGTAGTTGACCCCGTCGATGTCGTGAGGCACAAATCCTGGAAACCTCATATTCCAGTTGATCATTTACAATAACAGGGGTAGATCTAGGAGCTGTTTGTTACGCTCACCTGGCTCCCACAGGGGTGTCGGTCGGACCCGGACTGCTGCGGCCTCCACCCACGTGATGCGTAGTGCAGCGATGACTGACTGGATCTGCACTCCTAATCTTGTCTGTTTTGGCCGTAGAAATATTCTCCTACAAGTGGAGAGATAGATTTAGCCACTTGTGGATTCAAGTGATAGCACCCCCACAGTCCTCCCCACTAATCACCTCTGAAGCGCCCTCTCAGCAATCTCACCTTATATTCTTGAAGGATGAGCTCTCCATCTTGCGAAGCACACAGGGGCGCGTTGATGACCAGTTACTTCACTGGCCTGAAGATATTGGAAGAGTTGTAGACGAATCCTGACTCCAAAAGGTCCTGGCGAAGAGCCGTAAGTATATAGTTCGTAAGAGTTCAAAATGTCTGGAATTCACTCCTGTCCAATTCCTCTTTTATCTTGCAGCTTTGACCCAAATAAGAAGATTGGCAGTTGAAAGCGCTCCGGTAAAAGTCTGTGTTACCCAAAACTGTCTGGTAAATAATGCCAAGGGTTAAACTTGCTGCTTCCTCCGTATCTTACAGGTGCGGCACTAGAAGGCGTGGCGTGCTGAAGAATTATACCTCCGGCGGTAAAATCAGGTAAGCATATGGCGGCTAAAGGGATTGTCTCTGTCTGTTCTCTCTGCTCACCTTGTTGTTTCTTGTCCCCCTTAGGTACCGGGATTCGGTGATGTAAAGATGGAGACAGCGCCGGATCGAAGAGATGCTGCGTGGAACAGTGAGTATGGCGCGGCGCTGCTGCTGGCGATGCGACGTGTTTAAAACAAAGTCTTTCCTCTGGTTTGAAGATGCGATGAATCCGGAATCAGGTAAGAAATCAGGTAATACACTTGTTCTAACATTTGCTTCTTTCCTTCTTTCTAGGTGCTCCAGGTTCGAGGCGGGCATGGCAGAAAGCTGGATGCTGCTGCTGGCACGGTGAGCGTTACGCTGCTGGATGCAGAATAACGCGAAGCGTGTGCTGCTCTTCGGGTGTGGTTTAAATAGCCTCCAAAGTAGTCCCAGGTAGGTATTCCTCCCCAACCACACCCTAGTAACAAAATAGTCCCTAAGGTAAAATAGTCCCTTCCAGGCCTCACATGGGCTTGGATCTTCTTGCAGCATGGTCTGCATCAGTTAAGTGTCCACCTATGAGCCTGGCACCATAGGCGCCAGGACTGAACCCAGACAGCCCCTAGCAGGGGTTGCTGGGTTTTCTCAAGGCGACATGATGCCTGCTCCCGGGGCTGATGGAGGTGGTCTGGATGTCCGGGAGTATGCATCATGACACTGTTCGGGATGACTGAATGTATGGTTTTAACAGAGAAGTGTGAAAGACTGGATGGATTATTTTCCAAGATTCAGGTAACCGAAGTCGAAAGGCCACTGGGTTGAAGATTTCTTGTATGGAAAAAGGTCCGTAGTATCTGGGAGCCAGTTTATTGGGGCGCAGGTGTCGAGGAAGGAGTTTTGAGGATAACCAAAGCTTATCCCCTACTGAATCAGAAGGTCCAGGTCTTCTTTTAGAGTCAACAAAACGTTTGACATATTCTCAGGCCCGTTCTAGGTATTCCTTAACCTCCTTACGTATGGTGATGAGGTTTTCGATCCAGGAGTCTGCTGCAGGTACTGGAGTAGGATGTGGCAGTACGGAGGGGAGGACTGATGGATGGAATCCTTGGCTACAGAAGAAGGGACTGGTCTTGATAGCTAAATGATCTGAATTGTTATAGGCGAATTCAGCCATAGGTATTAGGAGTGACCAATCGTCCTGAACTTTGGTGGCAAAACATTGTAGATATTGTTTGAGAGTCTGGTTCACACGCTCCGTGGCTCCATTGGTTTGTGGATGGTAGCCAGAGGATAGGGCACATTGGATTCCCATAATACGACATACTTGCTTCCAAAACTGAGATATGTACTGAGGTCCTCGGTCTGAAATGATCTTGGAAGGCAACCCATGAAGTCGGAATATGTGCTGCAGGAAAATTCCAGCAAGGTCACATGAGGAAGGTAGTTTGGATAAGGGTGTAAAATGAGCCATGTGAGTAAACAAATCAATAGTGACCATGATTGTTGTGTAGCCTCTAGAGGGTGGTAATTCCATGATAAAATCAGTGGCGATGACTTCCCAGGGTCTTGTTGGTATTGCTGGTTGGCGTAGGAGTCCGGCTGGCTTCTTATTATCGTGTTTGTTCTGACTGCAAACTGCACATGTTTGGACATGGATCCTAATATCATCCTTCATCTTGGGCCACCAAAACTGTCTTTGAACTAGATGGAGAGTGCTGGTTATCCCACAATGTCCCGAATGTAAGGTATCATGACATAGACTTGTGATCCTTTGTCTCAGTCCAGGAGTGGGAATGACTAGGCGATTATCTTTGAATAGATACCCGTCCTTAGCTGTGAGATTCCATCTGTTATTTCTCTTGTGCTCCTTCCAGAGGTCCGAAAGTCGAGTTTGGCCTTGGATATTCTCCAGGAGGGTGAGTGCTTGGGCAACAAAGATCGTGTGAGGAAACATCTTTGGAAAGGTCCGATCCTCAGAGTTTTCATAGTCAGGACGTCTGGAAAAGGCATCAGCAATTATGTTTTGTGATCCAGGGATATGATGGATGTGGAGCTGGTACTGGGCAAAGAACAAGGCCCAGCGGGCCTGACGACTGTTCCTACAGTCCAAAGATTGCAGAACTTGAAGATTTCGATGGTCTGTACGGACCTGGACTGGATGCCTAGCTCCCAGGAGTAGGTGTCGCAATTCTGTGAAGGGTTGGCGGATGGCTAGCAGTTCCTTTTCCAAGACGGAATAATGAGTCTCACTGGGCGTCAGGGTTCGTGAAAGGTAAGCAATGGGGTGCTCCAATTTGTCCTCAAATTCCTGTTTTAGTACTGCTCCTATGGCATAATTGGATGCATCCGTCTCCACTAGGAATGGTCGGTTAATATCGGATTGAGCCAGGATGGGGGCTTGAGTAAACTCTGTCTTTAATCGTTGGAATGCCTTGTCTTGATCTATAGACCAGAGAAATGGAGCATCTTTCTTCAAGAGAGCAATGATCGGTTGAACAATTTCAGAGAAGGACAGTATGAACTTTCGGTAAAAATTGGCAAGTCCCAGGAAAGATTGAATCTGTTTCACGGATGTGGGAGCCGGCCAAGATAGTATAGCGTTTACCTTTGCTCTAGGAGTGGAGAAGTAGTAGGGTTTGAACGTGAAGTGAACTAAACAAGAATCAAGGAAGGCGCGGAGAGTCTTGGAAGAACCGTCATACTTGTCCACTATTCCACCCAATATTACATTTTCTTTGGTTGCGGAATCACGTGATAGAACTAGCTGCTTTAATGCTGCGTTTTCTGCCTTGAGGTTCTGTACCTCCGTTGTTAATTCCTGCATGCCTCCCATTAGGTCTTGAACGGCGGCTTCCATCTCTGAATCTGTATCGTTTTTTAGGCATCTCCATCTGTCACAAGTTTCTCCCCTTCTCATCTGTTTCTGTTGTGTACTTGCGACCTTCTGGGATTTCGTCTTCTTTACGGTTCGGGATTTGTATAGTCCCGAACGCCGGTCTTTGGTGTCCAGCGTAAGAGTAGCGGTTCAGTTTCCAGGAGCGTTCTACAAGTGTAGGGTAATTCCAGGAAGTAATTAAGGTACGCTCGGAGGCACGGAAGACCGTGAATCGAGCGCGGAAGGTTTTCCAGAAGATTGGGGAGGAAAGGGAACAGGAGGGAATTCAAGGGACTGGGAACAAGGAATCAAGAGAGAGCCCCGATCGAACTCCAGCTAAGCACTTCCGAATACAGGTAGCGGTAGCGTTGAGACGCACAGAGCCGCGGGGGCGTGTCCCTTTTGTAGGCTGAGCAGCGTGGAACGCATAGACCGATCCGGAGTATTCTGTTCCGGGTGGCCATGTTGGAAGGATATCTGCATGCAATCCCCTGCGAGTCAGGGACCAGGAGGTCCAGAAAGGACGTAGACGACGGTTCATGACAATGGAGGCATCCACATAGCTTGGTTCCTAAGAACCAAGCTATGCGTTGTAGTGTTTTGGCTGTGGTAGCCTAGGGACTACTTTACCTGGGCTATTTTGTTGGGGCTATTTAAACCACACCTGAGCAAGACAACACGCTTTGCGTTACTTTGCAGCTTGCAACGTGACGCTCACCGTGTCCAGCTATTTCCATCGAACCTCGGAGAAGCAGAACCTGCAAGGAGACAAAAGGAACATCATTAGCAGCAGCATCTTACTTGCAGTTTTCATCTTTAAACACTTGCAGCTACTGAGAACAGCTTCCTCGAATCTGCACGCCTCCCGGACAGAATGACCTGAAAGAGGAAGATAGAGGCAACATTAAAGAAAGCAGTAGAGACATTTACAAATTACGAACTGCTCAAAAGGCTTACCTGGTTGGTCGCTTCTCGGCAGTCACCACTCCGGACATTCCACTCGCGCTGAAGAACACCATGACCTACAAGGAAGGAAAACACAGGTTAGCAAAGGCAAGACTTTGCAGCGCTGCGCATAGCGCTTACTTACCGCATCATAGTGCTCTTAATGCGCCATCATTTACCAGCGGGGCTCAACCAAGCCAGTTCGCCGCGCTGAAGCACCCCATACCTAAGGGAGAAAAAAAGAGACATTTTGAACAAAGAAAGGCGTGCAGGATAGCAACAAAACTAAAGAACAGCCATAAAACCTACCTGAACAATACCAAACAGGCCGGCGTCAGTGAAGTAACCATGAAAGACAACGCGCCCCTACAAAGAAGGCAGGATGGAGAGCACGCCTAACTCTACCACAAGGTGAGGAGAGGGCATCAGAGGCACTAAAATCATGCAAGGTGGAGGGAGGATACTTACCCCAGTCGGTCAGTCTTGAACACAGTCCTCATGTATTTTCAGGCAGAACCTTCCCCGCAGACCACATCAGGGCAAAGCTGAGAAGCATGCCAGTGATTAACTCAGCTGGGTGGCGTCCCTGTGGATACCAGGTGAGCGTAACGCATCCGAGCACATTGCAGAGGCGGTTGGTGCTTTCCGTTATGGACTGGCCCAGTGCCCTCAATTCAGCACGCCACTCCTCCCTGGCCTGCCGATTGTCCTACACAAATTCTGTTATCAGGGCTGTGAGCTGGTCAGCCCGCTGTGCATCGGCAGATGAAGCAGTGGCCCTGCTGGGGATCAGGCTGACACGTCCTGTCGGCGCTTCCTCAAGAGAACTGTACACAGGAATGCCATGTCCCTGTGTCTGTCTTTGGCCAGATTGCTCCAGTGTGTCGTTCTCACCAGAGTCACTGGAGAATACCTGGGGGTTTGAGTAGTCTTCAGGGGTGTGCACGACTTCCACTGTGTCGTCCTCAGTCGCTCCCAAGATGTCATTGCGGCTGTCCTCAACTTCGAGGGGGGCCGTGGATGCCACCTCCCCAGCCACACTTGACTCCTTGGATCGTGGCGTTGGGCAGATGTCTGCAGCCAGTGCAGGGAGGGGTGGGGGTGGTGCACCCTCCACAGTCCTTGCTGGTGGTGTACGTCCCAGTGTTGTCTTTGTCGCTGGGAGACGGCGGCCCCTGCCTTGGCCCCTGGAAGTGCTGGGACGGTTGCTTTCCTGCTCCTCACTGTCATGCTCAGTGCCTGTGGGGGTGGAAGAGAGGGACGGCATGAGTGATGTTTGGATAGCCAGCATTCCTACATGGCTACAATAGCACATTCAGACAATTGTGGGTAATCAGCATTTGTGTAGGGAACGGCACATCATTCCATACTTGGGTTGTCAATGCATGCATATGTCGGTGTCACCCATGTTGGCCAGGTTCTGTGCTGTCTAACATGCACACTGTTTACATCAACTACCATGTTTGCCTCATGGGACGGGCAACTTTGTGTGGTATGTGGCATGTACGTTACGGCCTTGCACCTGGCACTGGATTGGGTCTCACTTGCTTCGGCATGATTTACAGGGGGGGGGTGTGGCCGACCATGCCGTGACTCTTTGGCCAGACATTAGCAGTGACTTTCATAACATTTTCGTTAGCAGTATTTACTTTGGACACTCACCTCCATCAGCGGATGATGTCGTGCCACACTCCATTTCTCTGACCCCTTCAATGGATTTGGCCCCTATCATGTTCGCACATGTCTCCTCCCACGGCATGAGTTTTATTGGCAAACTTGGGCATCCTCTGGTCTCCAAGGCCTGGTTTCTGTTCGCAGAGAGGATGCTCCGCACCCTCAGCCGCAGGTCATCCCACCTTTTGCAGCAATCATTTATGGTGCGGGGGGGTGTTGCTCACTGCGCTCACCTTCTGGCATACTAGTGCCCAGATTTCTTTTTTTTCAGCACCGCCTCCCTCCGCATGTTACTGCTAAAAACAGTCCCAGCATGCTTGTGGAGGGTATCTACAAGCATTTGCAGCTCATCTGGGCTGAACCGCTCCTTTTGGAGGCAGGCAGCCCCCTCCTTTGGTGCATTGGGCATTCCTGGGTGGTTGCAGTTAGTTTCTGGTAGATCACCAGTGTGTCAGGGGTCCTGTCTGGTGAGGATGGCAATGGATTGTGTTTTTAAAGATGGCCACCGTGCTCCTTCCTGTTCCTGTGTGATGACGCTATTTCCGGATCCGCAATTTAACGGCGACAGTAAATAACGGTGATCGCTATTTACGGTCACCGCTAATGCCGCGTTGATCTATGCCGGTAGTGTTGTCTATGGTGCGGTTCATGCCGGTAAGGGGGTTTTCGGGCCCTTTTGTGGCATGCCGCTACATCCATTACCGGCATGTCGCAAAGCTTGTGCCCACAAACTAGTAATTGTGCGCTTTTAGCGGTCTATTGCCAACTCTGACACGCTATTTGCGCCATGCCGGTAAGGGACTGTACTTACCTCCAAACTCGGAATGAGGGCGATAGTTTTGTTTAACAGAATGCGGTTCTGTGTCTGTCATATCCACACTTTCACAGGCCTGTATTGTGAGGAAGTGAGGTAGAGGTTCAGGGCAGAGATGGAAGTACAGGTGGCAGGAATGAAGAAAGCTAATTGGAAAGCAATGGATGTGCACTAGTTGGTTATCCAAAGGACACTTTGGGTCTCCTAATTTTCCATCTCTACCACCAATCACATGCCAGATGTTTTTCCTTACTTTGTGGACCTCAGGTGAGCCAGAACTAAAAGTGGCCATGGTAGAGCAATGGGGTGCAGACGTCTTTTCTTTTCTTTTTATTGTATTTACTGATCCCCTCTGTTTTTGAAAGACTATACAGGATCATTGGTTGCATATTTTCCCTGTTTATAAAAATATATTTGCTTTGCAAAATCCCTAGCTTTGCTCTTTGTTACTATTATTGATTTAGAGCATTGTCAGCGAGGGATACACACTTGCATGGGCATTGGAACGCAGCCACAATATACCTAGGCCCTCATTCCAACCCAGGTGGTAAGTTCCCTACCGCTGGCCGGATTTACTGCCCCATTCCAATATGAGTGGGGCGGTAAATCGCCAATCCCCATTTACCCTTCCCCATTCCCATTTTTGCCCCATAGGGCATAATGGGAGTGGGGAAGGCGCTAATTACGGCACCGTAAATTACGGTGCCGTAATTAGCGCCAAGGACGCTTAGTGCCTTGGTACTTAATGCCTGCTAAAATCAGGCGTTAAGGTGGAAATCAGGCGTTAAGGGTTAACGGCACCAACGGCACCGTTAAACCCTTAACGCCTGAGTTGTAATGAGGGCCCTAGTCTCATTATAGTGGATATGATATGATATGGAATTTATAATGCGCCTATGCACAAGTGTTTCACGGTGCGAAGAGGCATGGGGGTGGGAGGGACAAAGGGAGAACAGACCTTTAAAAATTGATATTGTTTGAGAATATTTTCTATATTTACTTTACTTCTTTGTGTGATTCACTACAGATCTAAACAGAAGGAAAACACCTATTCATGTAGAGCAGTAAACTGGAAGCAGCAGAGCAGGGCATAAGGAAGGCTGCTTTATAGAACAGTGAAAGAGGCCCCAGGGAACTATGATGGACTGCAAAAATGTTACAAATGTACCCCAGCCAGAATATTACTATTGAAAGACAGATGGATGGGATGCCTAAGAATGCCCAGTAATCTATAAAATGTCTGCTGGGAGAGAATTCATTGAGAGATGTTGTCATGAAAACGGCAGAAGTGCATGCTCCATGAAGCAGAGGCAGCAGCTAGAAATCACTGGGAAATATATTCACAAATGAGCTTCCACAGTGCTTGATTGGTAGAGCACGGCAATTGATGTGCAAGGAAAGGCATAACGATGACACCCTGAAACAAAACAAAGATATTGAACTGTGCCAAGAAGATCTGAAACACTGAGGCCAATTCGGAGAGCAGAGACCAGGAGGGAATGCGCAGAGCCTGTATTTTCATTTATTTATTTGTGTATAATGCGCCGTACCCCGCAGGCATCAGGGCGCCAACGCATAAACACAAAGGACTCTTAACATACAGGCCACAAGACAACGAGTGTCATAGAAATGTAAGTAATGTATTAAGCCATATAGAAGGGAAGGAAGGTGCTACTGTGTGTTGCAGCTGAATGTTATCCTTTACATATTAGAATATCTGAAAGAAATTTTGGGCGACTGGTTTATTGTATTTTGCAAGGCAGGATGCTTACATAGAAGGCCATCCAACTGGGTATGAACTGTAGACAATCTGAGCAGTTATTTTTGGCACATCGAATATCCACTCTTACTATTAGTTTTGTTTGCCCTATATTAAAGTATATGCATGATATATTATCATCATGGGACCTTACATTGTATAGCATTCATGGCAGTGACCAAACAGGCAACTGTGAGCAAGGACCAAGCAATTTGTATTTCAGTGAGCATTAGAGGCAAGAACAAGATAACGGAAGATTCGCTCTCAAAACTAGGCATAGTTTACACTGTAAGGTTTGTAAATAAGTACCTGGGTAAGCAGTGACAAATGAAGGTGAGGGACCAGCCATTGATGCCGGTGAAGCAGTAAGTGGGTCTGAACTACCAACGTTTAAGGAAGGTGGGCTTGTGAGTGAGGTATGGCACCCTGTGCAAGAAGCGGGGCAACCCTTGAGTGAACATTGTTGGCCCAACAAATTCAGGCTGACCAGTAAACAGACCACATTGAGCAGTGATCTCTGTTATGTTTTAAATCATTTATACCACTCAAAATCACCACTGTGGTGGTTTCACAGCACTGATGCTTGTCCGAGGTGGAGCATTTGTGCCCACTGCAGGAGTGTCCAGACCATGAATACTGGAGGAATAGGAAGAGCGAATATTGTACAAAGGTTTAAATTGGGTTCAGGGTTCGATGTTTTGCATGTTTTGTAGAAAGGCAAATTAGGGGTGAAGGATAGGAATATTATTTTTCGTGAATCTTGATCCAAAAGGTTGGTCGTGCTCAAAGTAAGGCATTAAGAACCATAATGATGTTGTGTAAGTAATAGAATGGAGGGATTCATGAAGACTGGGTGATCATCTCATAGTACTAGAAGTGGTGTGTGGCTGTGTGATGGGCGGCTGGCAGTTGCTTACCAGTATGAACGTGTCCACTGGCTAAATTCAGGGGTCTAAACAATGTTTTTCTGTGTGAAAAATGGCCCATGGAGACGCTCAGTCTTTTTCTTTCAAATTTCTTTTCAAACGAAAAACTACAAAACTACAAACTGGATGGCTTCTATGGACATTGTGGCCAGGGAACTGTGCGGAAGTCCCTCTTCCATTTCGACAGTGGTAGAGTTGGTGCTGAAAAATGCAATAAGTAACCTGTTAAAAAGATAATTGCAATGTTTTTTACGACCAAATTCTACAGTTTACATTATCACTATAAGACCTTACTAGGTCAGTAGCACCAACAAACTGGGCCTCATTACGACCCAGGCGGTAAGTTACTTGTGACTTGGTGGCCGAGATCCTGATATAATAATAGTGTTGGGAGTCTTCAATGCGAAAATTCCTGTTTTAGAACTTAATGAATTGGAAACGTCCTGGGGGGTACCCCAAGCTAAACTGCAACAAGATGCTTATAATGTTAAGGATCGCAGGTGGCATAACTATATATAGGGCTTGCAACTCACAATGTTTAAAGTCATAAAATAAGGAGATATACCAGGTGCTTTTACCAGATTTTGCAGAGTTGTTCCACAATTGATTATTGCTTCCTGTCTGTCTGGGGGGTTCCATAATATATCGTCTCTGGTTGTTGAGACCCGCAATGAGAGTGATCACCTACCCTTGGTACTGATTTACTTGAATGAACGGTCAGAAGTAAGTGAGGTACAGATCTGCAAAATCAGGGTGAATGTTGCAAGGGAACCGCATTATATGGAGACCTGGTGGCATGACTAAAGCAAACCATTGTGCTAGTACTAGAGGTTAAATTAATTACTATGAAAATCGAGCCAGCTGAGCCTTCTGCTGAATTGGGTTGAATAGCCTGGTTTGAAAATCTGGCCAGTAAAACAATGACCCATGTTTTTCAAAAAAGTAACAGAATTCGTGGTGTGTGCTATAAATGAGCACACTCCACTTTGAAGAAGCACAAATACAAGTTTTATTATAAGGTTAAGGAAATGAAAAAAAACATTACATACTGAAATCAAAAGTATAATAATAATAATAATAATAATATTATAATGTGTACTGATTCATCCCCTTATATTATAGCCTGTTTCATCAGGTCAGCAAAATCTTGATATAAAGCTTTGGCTCTGTAATTGGCGACAAGTTAAATGTATTAAAAGCTGGTAGAATTTCATGGACGTTCAGGATTCCAACAACACACATATGTCTGGCAACTTGTGAACGGCAAGGTTAGCCAGACACATCTAGTGGGTGGGACCTCGGGTGATAGATGGACTAATTATATTAGGGAATCCCTGTGCAAAGTACGAGACTACATTGTATGCCAATGTGATTGGAGTCAACGCTGGTATTTTAATTTCAGAACATCTAATCTGGTAGAGGTGATTAAAGACAGCAAAAACTCTAGGGCAACTGGCGCTGATGGGATTTGTAATGACCTAATGAAATGAAATCCTTTTGTCTGGAGCAGGATTCTTATGCCCGTGTTTGAGGAGATCATTAACCTTAATGAGACATCAGCCTCTTGGAAAAACAGCATCCTTGTACCAGTGTTCAAAAGGGATGATTGTGCCGACCCTAAGAATGATCGTAATCTGGTGATGTTGGATGTATCTTCCAAGCTTTTTACCATATCAATACTTACAGATCTGATTAACTGATTTGAGCAACATAACATCTTGCCACTGAATCAAATTGGTTTCTGTAAGTCCTTTCCCGCTATGGATAGCGTTATTTCACTAATAGCCATGGTCGAGGGCGTCTGGAGTCTGTGTGGGCAGGATGTTTACAATACCTACACAGACCTCAGTGCAGCCTTTGATACTATTGACAGGAATCTTTTGTGGAGAAAATTGAAGAACTGGGCCATACCTTGGGGAATGCTGAATGTGATAATCCTCTGACACCAAAGTAAGGTTATGATTGGGCCAATCGGGTGCATTGACCAATGAGATACCAAGATGCGCCGGGTTAAAGCCAGGGTTGCATTTTGCCCCCACTGTTTTTTAAACTGTATCTAGCTGACTTTCCAGATTATTTGGCAACCCCAGATGTTCATCTGCTCAAACCTGGGGGTGTCCCAGCTGCTTGGTTGGGCTATGCAGACGATATCCTGCTCCTGGATAAAACTAGAAAGGGGCTTCAATTGAACATTGATGGGCAGCATACTTTTGCCTTTAAGCATAACCTGAAGATTAAAAAATCAAAAAGTATAAGGTTATGGTGTTTGGGAAAACATTAACAGCTTCCTGTCTCTACTGAATTATGGTACATATCTCTAGGGTTTGTAAGACTAAACATACATCTATACTAGACTCAATGTGGTTAAGGTAACAGAGTTCACAGTTTATTCAACCTGACAATTTTAACCTTCAACAAAATATTGAAAACAATCAGCATTCATTTCATAAAAAACTGTTTAAAAGATACACTTTCAATTAAAACCATCGAAAAGTGGCTTGTGCTGAAAAAAGTGACCAGTAACTAACACTTTTTCAGTGACTTTAATGTACACAAACAATAAAATACAACATTACACATATTAATAATCCTATATAACAAACTCATGAAAATTATAAACATAACTCATGCAGAGATCAGACACAAGATGCAGCAGAGTTAGATTCGGGAATACATCATATAGTTCACATGGTTCAAGTGATAGAAGCTCTAATGGCAATAGACGAGGTCAACCACAAAGAAAAGTTGACAACAGAGATGATAGGTGCGCTCCAAAAGTACTGTCCAAGGCAATGTTTATTATTAAGACAGCTGAAAATTCATTCAGTTGTTCTGTATTACAATCATACAGAACGTTATGCATTCAATTGTTTCTTTTTCAAAGCGAAATTTCTTTTACCAATTGTTCTAGATTTCATTAAAGCAATTATGATTTAACTTTTGATACTTGCCTTCAATTGTTTCTTATTCTAAGCCAAATTACTTTTAGCAATTGTTCTGAATTTCATTAAAGCAATTGTGATTTGACTTCCGAATACTGAAGAAAAGAAAAGAAAGAAAAAACGTTATAGCCCCTCTGGCTTCCAATATTGATGAAAAATAAAAATGTTTGTAGCCCCTCTACACGTGTTTCGCCATCCAGTTAGGATGGTTCATCAGCAGGGTTGTAGTGGTCTAATTTGATCGTATACTAATGCAAGAAAATATTTGTTGCTTCAGAGTTAAGTTATTCTAACGTTGATCCTTTTTCTTTGGCTTATAGCCATTAGTTCAAGAGGTGTGCTGTTAGGCAGATCTTGCATACTTTTGTAACTCCTTTGCAATTTTGGCAGTCATTAGCCCACTTTTATTTTAGAAGAAAAAAGAAAATAATCCTGGTCCTAATTTCTGTGGCCACACGCGAGATCCGATCGTAGTGAACGAAGAACCCGTAGAGGACGAGGGAGAAGCAACATTAGAGTTCCTTTTTTATACCACGGTCAAGAGAGAGCGAATTGGGACTTTGAACTGTGCAAGACATGGAGCAAAACAGTTTATTAGTTGACCTGTCCTCTTACCAACCCAGTGGGGCCGAAATATCTTTACCAGAGAAGGGGTTCAGCTCTGTACCCACTGGCCACTTTGATAACTTCAGAATGAGAACAGAATTGCAACAACTGTTCAGAAAAATACATTTGAAACTGTATTTTATGCACCGTTCTCCGATTGGAAAAGAGAATGTTACAGGATTACGTAAACCCTCAACCTTTAGCCTGCCACCAACATGCCATTCTACGGAGGCAATTGTGCTTGAGAAATGAGTTCTGAGTGCACTTGAGACTCTTTAGGCCCAGGACAGAGTTTTCAAAACATAATCAGACCTGAGCGAGAAGCCATTCGTTCTTTAAAAAACAACCACAAAACAGGGGGTGCTGTTGCACACACTCATGATGGCTGCCTGAAGTGTGAGCTCCTCTCCGGCGTAGATCCTGTTTAATAAATAATCCTGTTCAGGAGCCTCCCAGGAGACCCTCACGATGTGTATCTGTTCACACCGTGGTGGGTAACTGTAGTGTTTTCCGTTGTACAATAAAGACGTATAACATTGTATATTATGTAATGTAGATTTATTCGGGGGAGCCCCCGAGCGGCCAATTTCACCAAAGCAACATCTTCGTGTATGATGCCATCAACATTCTGGAATCATACACGAAGATGTCACCATAGTAACAGTAACATAACATTCTCACATCTCCCTACCTAAACACACAAATAAAAATTATATAATATTATATTTTAAATTTAACTAGAGACACCTTATAATGTATACAAAAAAACATAACATTTTATCTTAACATTTCTATACCAATAAAGGATACAAGATCTTCCAGATTTTAGGTATACAGCCAGTCTTGGATCATGTCACCAAATGTTAACTTCTCAATAATATACATAGTCTTGTTTGTAATTCCATATTCTTTTCCTACATCTTGATCCTGACTGAACACTGTCATTTCTTCCTTCACTTGAATTCTCCTGTACATCCTTCCCTTGTGTCCTTCCTTTGACCAATACGCTGGGTTCATCAAAACCATCCTTGAAATTCTCAACTTCAACTGAATCATCTCTTCCATATCTCATCACTTCCTTCTCCTTTGCCAAAACAACATCATCACATGACCATTTCTTGCCATCCTCTAGTATCACAGACTTTCTTGAGCAATCCAACACTCTCTGAGGAGCGCGAAACCTTGACTCCCCTTTCATCACACGTTTTGGTTCTCTCACTCTCACCAAATCACCTTCTTTTATTTTACTCTCTTGGACATTCCTATGCTTGTCATAATAACTTTTATACTTCTCTTGTTTTCTTTTCACTTTGTCAACAATGTCATCCATGTTTATTTTTCTACTTTCATTGCTTATCATCCAAGCAGGCCTCAACCTATTTGTGGAAAGTCTTCCTCTCATCAACGTGAATGGTACTTCCTCAGTTATTGAATGCGGCGTGACTTTATATGTAGTGAGAGCTTCCTTAAGTGTCTCCTTCCATGGTAAACCATTTACACTAGCTAACTGTATAATTCCTTTAATGAAACGGTTCATTCTTTCTACAAGACCGTTACCCATTGGGTGGTACAACGCTGTAGTACTGTGTTTAATAGATCTGTCCTTTAGAAATCCTTGAATTTCCGACGACATGAACTGGGCTCCATTATCTGACACAATTTCTTGCGGGTCTCCTTCTCTACTAAAAATTTCATCCAAGAGCTTCACAACTTTAACAGCTGACACCGACTCCTCTACGATGCCACACTCCACCCATTTGGATGTATAGTCAACCAACACTATAAGATAGATCTTTTGAGACTCCAAAGATTCATATGGACCAGCTATATCAATAGCCAATTTTGTCCAAACAGTAACAGGAATGTTCACAGGTTGTAATGGAGTCGACCGTATGGATTTGCTCTTATCGCTTACAGCACAAGCGGTACAATTCCTAACCAGGGTTTCCATATCACCACCAGTAAGCCTCTCTTACTCTTCTTTTAGTCAACATTCTACCTACGTGGCCCTCGTGGGCAATGTCCATGATCCTCTTCCTTAAAGCTGACGGGGGTATTATACGATCTCCTCTATAAACACATATTTCATCACTGGACAACTTATCCTTAAGTCTTTCCCAGGACCTTAACTTGTCATCAGTATCTCTCCAACCAGCTTCAATAGCTTTCCTCAGCATTTCTTGTTCAATGTCACTGTCCCTTGCTTCTATCCATTCCTTTTTTGAGAAGCTAGGATGTATTTGAGCTATAATACAATCCATGTTCTGTTCCTCCATTAACACTTGCCCATCCTCACAGTCATCTACAACACCTTCACATGGTAATCTGGAAAAACAATCCACTACCACATTGCTCCTTCCCGGAGTGTACTTTATGGTCACATTGAATTGCATAATAATCAAAGTCCATCTTCTTATGCGCGGAGACATCATGTGAGAATTTTTCGAGTTCAAAACATGAACAAGAGGCTTATGGTCTGTTCTAACATCCACAGGAATGCCCCAAATGAGACTTTTAAAATGTTCTAATATCCACTTGACCCCAAGAGCCTCCTTCTCTATTGTCGAATAACTTCTCTCAGCACCTCTTAATGTCCTTGATGCAAACGCAAAGAGAACAACTTCACCATCTTGAACTTGTTCTAAAACACCACCTAAGCCTACATTGCTTGCATCAACTGCTATCCTTGTTCTGGCACCCGAGTCAAACATTTTCAAAGCCGGTGCTTTATTAATCATAGTCTTTATCTGTTCAAATTCTTTTTTGCATTCTTCAGACCATTTAAACTTCATTCCTTTACACATTAAACTCCTCATACTTTCAGTGTTATCAGAGTAGTGATCAATAAATTTGGAATAGTATTCTGTGAGTCCCAAAAAACTCCTCAGCTGGTCTTTATTATTTGGTTCTGGAATTTTGAGAATAGTGTCTACCAATGATTCTTTAGGCATGATGCCATTGGCATTTATGCGATGTCCCAAGTATGTCACCTCGTTTTTCTTTACTTTGCACTTTTCAATTTTGAGTGTCATTCCTTTCTGCTGTAATACTTGCAGAACAGCTAACAATTTTGCATCATGCTCCTCTTGAGACATCCCTGACACCAAGATATCGTCCTGGAAGTAATATACTCCTTGTAAACCTTCAAACAGATGATGCATTAACCTCTGGAATACTGCAGCAGCCGAAGCTAACCCAAAAGGCATTCTCTTGTACCTAAAGGCTCCCAACGGCGTTACAAAAGAAGTCAAATGTCTAGATCCTTCCTCAAGTACCACCTGATGGTAGGCCGACGACAAATCCAGAGTCGTAAAATACTTTGCAGGACTCATGGTGGACAACATCTCTCCAATATTCGGTAAAGGATGTCGATCTACCCATATGTTGGCATTTAAGTCTCTTAAATCAACACACATCCTGATAGATCCATCTGTTTTTTTAACTAATACAATAGGCGATAACCACTCCGAACTCTCAATTGGCTCAATGACATCTTGCATGCACAGTCTTTCTAGTTCAACCTTTAATGCATCTCTGGTGCCGATGGGTATACTTCTCACTTTATGTACAACAGGTGTCACACCTCTTTTGAGAATAATGCGATGTTCAAAGCCTTTGAGCAAACCAATTTTGTCATTGAAGACTTTTGGAAAAGTTCTTGCCAAACTCTCTGCAGTGTCACAAACATTCTCAGAAATACAAAGAATGGGTACACTCTCTCCTGGATGAATCTTGATATTCAATGAAGCTTGCTCCCACCATCCTACTATTGAAAAACCATTCTCCGCCACATACAGTCTGCAATAGGTTTTGCGCCCTTCAAATTTCAATTTCACCCAAACACAACCTACAATATTGAAAGGTGTCTTTCCATAACCTGTTGCTCTGGTGTTTGTCATCTGTAGGTCTTCCATCTTCTTCTTTAAAACATTGACATATGTCTGTACATCGACCATAGTATATGGAGAACCTGTGTCCACCATCACTTGTAAAGTTACACCATCAATATCCATAGGAACCCAAGATCCTACACCATTATCTCTTGGTGTGACAGTAAGTATCTGAACTCTATCTTCAGCCCGATCCGTTATTGCTATCAAGTTACTTGGACCAGCAATTTCCTCCACAGCTCTCACACCCATCGTAGTTGCACCTCTGCTTCTATAAAATCGACCAGTATTTCTACCAAATCTGCCATTATATCTGCCTCTCCCTCTGTTGCTGCGACACATCTTTCCAAAATGTCCTGTATGTCCACACCTAAAACACTCTGCCGAGACTGCCGGACAATCCTTTTCCGTATTTTCATGTTTGTACCATCCACAATATGTACATCTATTACTTTGCTTGAATGCACCTCCTCCGTCTTGTCTGTATCCACTAGTTGCATCTGACCTGACCATCCTCTTAACCATGGCAATCAATTTTTCTTCTTGGGTGTTATGCTGTTCATCATCTATCTCTTGGACTGACTTAATTCCAGTATATTCCAGTTTACTTTGAACTTCTCTCATACATTTTTCACCCATTTCAATTGACCTGGCTATCTCAACAGTTTTTTCTAATGTAGGATTCTTCGCCTGCCATAGGCGTTGCTGAATGCGCGGATCGGCCACATGCAACACTATCTGATCTCTCAAATATTCATCAGTAACCCCAGTGAATTCACATGTGGCCATTAATCCTCTCAACGCAGCCAAATATGAATCAATACTCTCCTCTTTGCCCTGTTTTCTTGTGAAAAACCTGTATCTTTCCAATACAATGTTGGACTTATTTCCAAAATGTTTATTCAATTTAGCAACTGCTATATCATACTTTCTAGATCCACTTGATGCTTCACCCCATGTTTCCTCATCATGCTCTAGATCGGGCAATGACCTGAATATTCTCAATGCTTCTGTACCAATGCAGTGCAACAGGGTTGCCTCCTTCTGATCATCATTAAATTTTGCACCTCCTATTGCTCTCAAATACACTTGAAAATTGTCTTGCCACTGCTCCCAAGGGCATGTTGGATTCCCAGGGGCCGGTAAGAATTTTATTGGAGCAGCTGTGTTTTGCATGACTAGAGCTTGATGTCGATTCGTATGCAATGTCCTCCTCATATGTAGTATGCTCCAATAGTTTGTTTGTTCCTTCCTTTATTATTATTATTTTATTTCCTTTTCATCAACAGTTTTTCATTGTATTTCACAATTCCACTTTTAAACACCTCGAGCATCCATCAACATCAAAACTACAGAGAGAACCGACTTCAGTGCCTCCGTGCAAACGCTTACGAGCGTTTGTTTACATTTCACATACTTTGTTTACATAGGCCCAAACAGCTGCTCGTCGCATTCATAAAACGTAGGGCATCAGCCTTGTTCCTCCTAAAATGGCGGCACGCATCACACGCTTGAAGGTCCTTTATTCTAATGTCCAAGGACGGTTGATCCACACTCGCCCGCAGCCCAATGCAGCTCTTGCCAGGTGATTTTATCGTTTATAATTCTCCACGATATATTATGCCGCTCACCTGCTCCTCGTCACATGTGTATCTCAAGCAAGCGCTCGTAGCCGCAGGCCCACAAACTTCGCTACACGCATCGGGTGACGGCCATGAACAACATCCCTCGTAATCATGTCCGGGGGCCCCCTCCACTTAGCTAGCTCCTCGTCGCCAATTGTAGTGTTTTCCGTTGTACAATAAAGATATATAACATTGTATATTATGTAATGCAGATTTATTCGGGGGAGCCCCCGAGCGGCCAATTTCACCAAAGCAACATCTTCGTGTATGATGCCATCAACATTCTGGAATCATACACGAAGATGTCACCATAGTAACAGTAACATAACATTCTCACAGTAACCCTCAATAAAAAATCCCGATTGAAAATGGAGAAGATTTGGCCTGGAATCTAATCCGACATTTTCAGCGAGTGCTGCAGAGACGAGAAGCCGGGTGGGAGAACCACACTGATGACACTCTATCCCGCCAGCTGAAAAACGCAATGAGGCCCCTGAATGGGTGGAGCCTGAGCGGCTGCCAAGAGAGCCCGCACGGGCTTGACCACTTCACACCCAGCCACTGTGTTACGACCAGGCAATCAATCCAGAGGGCCTCTATCATTCAGCATTAATTGCCGGCTGGATCCCACGACGACTACACCAACTGTTGCTGGTGCGGCAAGGAGATCCTAGGAGCCGCGGGAGGCACACTGTTCGCCCTGCGGGTGCCCGATGTACCAGGAGGCACCCAGCCCTCTCTCCAGTGGACCTACACCCTGAGAACTAGCTGGGAAACATTGCTGCGGTGGCACAGGGGCCGAGAAAGAAGACAATGACCCCCGCTTTTGTCCCACGGCGGCTGTCTCCCTCCACCTTGCACGGAGCAGGGTACACGACCCAATAAGGCAACATCCTGTGCCATGACATAGGCGGCGAACATGCGCCCCACGCTGCCACACCTGGCCGGTGGCACACGGGAAGGGTCGCCCCTGAGACACCTCTACTGCTGGGCTTGCAGCAAAAGACTGCAGCGCCAATCCGGGACACGAGCTCCGAAGGTACTTCGGCCTGCCATAACTCAAGGGGTGGCGGTGAAGGAGGTCGCAACAACTGTTAGCTTTACCGTAGGTGACATGGCTGGATCACCACACGGAAGATTGTGTTGTGAGAGAGTTTTTACTTGGAACACGCCGCTGAATCCAACAATAGCACTTTATTTTGTTTGTTTATTACTTGTATTACATTAAATAAGTGTCTGTGGCCATGGATTTAATAAACTGCACGAGGCTTTGCAAGGAGACTGCTAGAGCCCCGCAGAAGGTATGTGGAGGAACACAATACGGCCAAAGCACCTAATATTAAATGCACGAGCCGTTTAACACTTGTCTGAACAGTAGTGGACACATAGTTGGATCTCCCGAGTGCCTTGGACTATATAATAGGATTCGGCCTGTTTGTGCTATGCATGACGCTTTATTCACTTGGCGACCAGGGCTCTGCACGAGGCCTGGGACAATCGTGATAAATGTTGGTTGTCGCATTTCAGAGTCGCAGTAAGGAGCTCGCACAGTCAGCTGCACAAGGATAGATCGGCTAGTTGTATTTTCCGCTGCTCTGGTCACAGCAAACACAAGCGATATGGAGGCAACTGTAAACGACTGGCGCGTGCCAAGGTGGAACGATATAGCTCACACACTCACTATTCTGGCTGCGTGAGAGACCACAACCCATTCAGTCATCCTGTCACCTCACGGCCATGCAGCCACGTGCATGTTGATGGAACGGAGCCATTTGCCCATGGCCCTCTCAACAATCACTTTTTGTTGAGAAAACCGTAAGAGATACAACCTAAACTGGGTGTTTGCTAGAGAATCCGGTAAACAGGATACCACAAGAGTCTTGGGCAAGTGAGACATCCCGTGGCACCAGGCGCTGTCATTTCTTCAGACAGTCTATCCATGGAGCTATGGGTGAACGGAGCATGGAGGGAGTTTACATCGACATGTGATTGTAGTGTATAAACATAGAGGGCGCAATTTATGCTGCAATATCAACCTAGACAGGACAATAATAACAAAACACACTCATTACTGAGATACGTGAGACAACACAACCCAACCTAAAAAATTGCTGATGCACAGACAAGCAGCTCATCATTCATCCACAGAATAAAGAGGCATGCCTTTCAGGAAATAAGCCCGTTGCTAATGTGAGGATCCCACGCAAGGTATCCCGAATCACCTGTTGATAACTATTGTTGGGCTTGACACTTGACTGAAATCACACAGCATTACTCTGGATGCGACTCCCCTACGGACCGCCACAGCTACGAACCAGCACAGCTCAGTAAACCAAGCTCCTTTTTTGTGCTTTGCCAACTGCTGCTGCAAACACCGGAGACATCACTGGAGCTGGCTGCACAGGGGTTGCTGCTGGAATTTAACAGATATCGATAATAACTTTCTCTGCTGGCGCAAGCCCCAGTGTATGAGCCACACGTGAAGCTGATTGGCGCTGGTGCTTTTATCACTCGGCGATGCCCAGGGGGGCCAGCTCTAAGGTGAAGAAGACTGGACCCATGGACTCCTTTACGAGCAGCCAAGCTTCGGGCATCATGCCCCCACCGCTCTCCGAACCCCTGGCAAGCACATCCGAGAATGCAAGGTATGAACAGCTCCTAACCACGGTACAAAGTGGAGTTGTATCTGTTAATGTGAAATTAGATGATATTGTTGCCACCATTGGCTCATTAAAAGCCTGCGTAGAGAAGGAAAGTGCGCGCGTCACTGAGACTGAATCAAGGACCAGTAACAATGAAGACTCTATTGGCCAAAACACTCGCAAGATCACTCTGTTGAAAAGTGAGATGGGCAAAATATGGCGGACGTGCGATGATTTGGAATCACGTTCCCCCCGGAACAATATTCGCATTGTGGGGATGGTGGAATCCCTCAGCAAGGGCCCTATGGAGACACATGTGGAAGCATTGCTGAAATCCTTATTTGGCGAGACTGCCTTCTCAGAGCATTTCCTAGTTGAAAGAGCGGACCATACACTGGTGCTGATGCCCAAACCAGGGGCCCCACCCCGAACTATAATCGCCAGATTATTAAACTACAGAGATAGAGACAGCTCTTCGCTTGGCGAGGGAAATACCAATACCCTCCGGTATGAAAGCTGCAATATCCACATCTACCCGAACTTTGCGTCCAGGCTGCAGGCCCAGAGGAAATCCTACGATCAGGTCAAAAAGTAGCTCTGCCTACGACAGGTCCCATATGCGTTGATTTTCCCAGCGAAACTACGTATACAACATGGTGGTCGTGCACATTTTTTTTTAACACCCTAGAGAAGCTATGGACTACATAGAAGCTTCAATCCCTCTGCCGCCGCAAGAACTAAGAAATGACCAAAACAGGTCCCCATGCCCCGCAGGAGATGGAAGAGATCCGTCTGAATGATCACATTGACACCAATATCCTTTGTCATGATTGTTTCAGTGAAGGAAAGAGGTGCCCGGTTGGCACCGACAACCACTTGTTTTACTGTCCGTTGCCTATCGTGGTAGTTGTGAGCCGTGATATCTGCTCCCCTGGAAGGTTCCAGAAGTTGTGTAATGGGGTTCATCATCAGGTTGGGGTTGATGATGCGGGTGGGGGAAAGGGGGATTGTATGAGACTGTCTGAGCTCTGCACTAGGCAGAGCAATGTCAGGGGAGGACGATTCATCCAAAGAACTAACGGGGTAATTCATAGATTTCAGCGCAGAGGCAGCGCACGCGAGCAGCGCAGAGAGGGAGCGTGCGCCAGCATGCGCTAGCGTGCGCCAGCTGTGTGCGCTAAACATCATTCTGGTGCACCGCGTATTCATGGAATTGGCAAGCCATTTTGAGCGCTGGCGCAGAGAACATCCCGCAGCGCAAGTTACGCCCCCAAAAAGCCCCTTGCGCAAGGAAAAACCATTGAAATCCCCAATGCATCGCAAAGGGCCGTGCTAACCCTGGACCAGCTAACAGGGCCGCTACACTGCAATCGCGCGAGCGAGGAATGAGTGTTCCTGGGGTGTGCGGGTACTTTCACACACAATTTCGCTTGTAGAGTGGGGTACATGTATTCTGAGGGGTGCGCGGGTACTTTCACATGTGATTTTGCTTGCAGAGCGGGGTACGTGTATCCAGTGGGGAGCGCAGGCAGTCTCACACGCGATAGGCCTTGGGTGAGTGGCGTACGTGTATTTCCGAGGTGCGCAGAGAGTTTCACATGCGATTCCGCTTGCAGAGCAGGGTACGTGTATCCAGTGGGGTGCACGGGGAGTCTCACACACAATAGGCCTTGGGCGAGAGGGGTACGTGTATTTATGGGATGCTCGGGGAGTTTCACACGCGATTCCGCTTGCAGAGTGGGGTACGTGTATCCAGTGGGGTGCGTGGGGAGTCTCACACGAGATAGGCCTTGGGTGAGCGGGGTACGTTTATTTCTGGGGTGCGCGGGGAGTTTCACACGCGATTCCGCTTACAGAGCGGGGTACGTGTATTCTGAGGGGTGCGTGGGTACCTTCACATGCGATTTCGCTTGCAGAGCAGAGTACGTGTATCCAGTGGGGTGCGCAGGGAGTCTCACATGTGATAGGCCTTGGGCTAGCGGGGAACGTGTATTTCTGGGGTGTGTGGGAAGTTTCACACGTGATTTCACTTGCAGAGCGGGGTACGTGAATTCAGTGTGGTGTGCGGGGTGTTTCACACGTGAATTGGCAGTGTGGGTCCTCCCAGGAGTGCCCCTACCCCCTCCTCAGCCCCTGCAGGTAGCCCACACCACAGGGGACTACCCTGCACCCCTAGTTATGTCCCGCAGGCAGCCCATCCACCATGGGAATGCCCCCCAGCCAGGCCACATGTCACCTTGCACTACTGATCACCAACTCATGTCCCTCTGCACCCCCACCTCCCCAGCATTGACAGGCAGCTGCCAGTAGGCCCCGACTCATGTCCCGCTGCAACCCCACCCCCACAGCATTGATGGGCACCTGCCAGCAGGCCCCGACTCATATCCCTCTGCACCCCACCCCCCCCAGCATTGACGGGCACCTGCCAGCAGGCCCCGACTCATGTCCCCCTGCACCCCCACCCTCCCAGCATTGACGGGCACCTGCCATCAGGCCCCGACTCATGTCCCCCTGCACCCCCACCCCACCAGCATTGATGGGCACCTGCCAGCAGGCCCCGACTCATGTCCCCCCCAACACGTCATAAAGATGCACAATCATGGGCCTCATGTCCAATCACCCCAAAATAAAGCAAAACGAAAATGAAACCTAACACTAAAAACTATATACAATGGCAGTGGGCTAGTCCAATGACTCACTTTCTGATTTCCCGGGCCAGGGCATCATCAAACTCCTGCTCTATGTCCTGGAGGCAGTCCTCTTCCATGTCCCCGAGGGTTTGCAGGGACGATGCCATGTTCAACTCCCTGCAAATTGCCTTGAGGCACTTGGCCCGCCTCAGCGCCCTCCACATGGAGTTCTCCACCCTGACCATTGTGAGCCGTGCCTCTTCCGCTGCCACACAGAAGACACTCCCAATCCTGGGTCCTCTTGCCCTCTGGCCAATGCCTGCCCCTCGGATCTTGACTGCTCCCACCTTGTTGCTGCTGCTGCTGTGCCCTGGCTCTTGCTTCCTGCATGTCCTCCTCCGGCTGGAGTGCAGTTGTTGTGGTGGCAACCCCTGCTGGACATCCGACTCCCACTGGGTCAGAGGCAGCTCCTCAGGGTACCCAGGTGATACATGGGTGGGAAGACGGCATGGAGGACGACTGGCGCATAGGGGATTCAGGTGAGGATGGGGTCGGAAGAAGGACCAGCACACGGAGGAGTCCAGCACTGGTGACCCATCCCAGTAGGTCACCGCAGTCAAAGTGGCATCCGAGATGACGTCCAGTGTCTTCACGAAAACATTGAAGGTCACCTTGCATGCCCCGTTGACGCAACGCTATCCCAGCCAGGACAGGCTCAACCCAGTCCCGGATTGCAACGTCTGCAGGGAGAGGAAGGCCAGTTGTTGTGCGCTCATCCCCTCCCTGAAAACAAGTCTGGACGTAGGCATCCCTGCTGGTGCAGGATGATGCAGTCACAGGATCGTGGACGGGATTACACACAGGCACCTCCACGGCACCTTATGCTGCCTCCTGTCCCTGCACTGCACCACTAGCACCAGTGGAATCCCCACCTCCAGACCCCGTTTGTGTCCCTCCCATGGCCTCCTCCTCCACCAAACCCCCCACCAACCTGGATGACTCTGTGCCATCTTCGCCAATCAGACCCTGTAGGGTCTCAGCTGCCCCTTCTTCTGCCGAGGAGTCCACCTCAGACCTCCGCCTCTTGGTCCTACCCTCAGCCGCTGCGGCCTGGGATGCGGCACCAGACTCCTCACTCCCCGACGAGATGACAACCTGAGAGGGGAGCCGGGCCGTGCGTCTCCGGCTGGCAGTGCGATCCCTGCCGCTTTGCTCCACAGCACCCTCTCCGCCCTCTTCATCAGTTGACGCTGCAGACAGGGAGAGATAGAACACAGGCATCAGGGCACTGTACAATGGACTGATACACACATGACAGTTGTACATGAGTGGCAGTGTCAAACTTCAGACATGGCATCACAATCCCCAACACACATGTCATTTCAAAACACACACATAAGCAAATAAACAGGAATATTGCACCAGGCAGCACCATCCATACACAAACAACAGCACGAGCAGCCGAAGGTGAGCCTGACATCACATGCAACACGGGAAGTGCAGAACACATGCACACATGCCACCAGACTTACTTGCATCTGTACATCTCCACCACCTGTCTCAGTGATGACATGCCATCCATGTCACATCTGGCATTCAGCCTTATACATGTCAATATCACATGCATCCATGTTGCATCACAGTTGCACACTTGTCAAATGCACAAAAATGCACATGTACATAGTGCAGACACATGCAGCAGTAACCAGCATCCATGTGTGACACGACAACCATGCCACAGTACATACATATAACTTTTACATGTGTGCACCCACACATGCATTTGCCCATCATGCTTGCCAACACATACACCATTGATGTGTCTCACACATGAGAGGAATCACATGTGGCAGGTACACATCCCTGTACATTCGCATCCATACATGGCCCGGGAAAGAAATATGTGCAACCTGCACACTCGTGGCACACCACAAAATGCACAACGTCAAATCAGTACCCATGTACACTTACCGCTCGACTCCAGGCGGGTCTGCCTCTCAAAGACCTGGACGTGGAGCGCTGGGCATATACGTTCCAGGACCCTCATTTGGTTTTCGGTTAGGTGGGCACGGCACCCCTCGGCATCCGCTGCCTTCAAGAGGCGCCAGGCCTTGTTAAGGGTCCTGGACCTGAAGTCCTACCAGCACTTCTGGACGTGTAGAATGTCACGGATTGCCATCCTTTCCTCGTTGATGGCAGTCGCGATGTCCATCCAGATCCTCTTCCGTCCTTCATTGTCGGCGCGCGAACTTCCAAAGAAGGCATCATACTGCCCCAGGACTTGCTCCACCAGGATACCAACTTCACTGGCACTGAAGCTAGTAGCCCTCTGCCTCTCTGGCTGGGGGTTGCCAGTGGTGCCAGATGGTGTTGTGTCCGACATGGCAATCCCAGAGGCAGGTGTGGGTGGGCAACTGGGTCCTGGGGCTTGGCTGTGGAACGATGGAATCCCAGTCGGGAGTCTTCTGTTCCAGCAGGGGTGGTCACAGCAACTGCACCCCTGCAGATGGCTGACGTGCAGGCACCAAATAGCAGGGCACGTGGGCAGCAGGCAGGCAGGCAGCAGCAGATGGCAGGTGGGAGCGTGCTCGGGGATCAGGGGGGCAGGAAAATGGCCTTTTGGTCAGGAGCATGGTCTTCCGTGTGTTGTCGCGTGGCCAGCTTGATACGGAGTGATTTGGCATGTGAAAAAAGTGCACGTCAGCATGTAAATCGAGGAAACAACCTAAGCGCGTAAGCGCATCTGTGACGTTATGCGCGCGGGCATTTCCACAACACGGGTGCATGTTTATTGTACACGTGAAAAAAGTGAACGTCCGGGTGTCACTGCGTGTAATTGGAGGAAAGGCCCTTAGCGCGTAAGTGACGTTGCACATGTGGGCTGGCTTAAAAGGTACGTGTCGGACGCCATTTTCTTGTGCGTGCTTTTTGTGGAGAGCGATCGGGTGATACTTGTACTTCTTGTAGGTTCACACGCGATTACTTCACAACGGTTCCAGTTCGTACTCCCTGTTTCCTCAGACTGCTCTCATTTCTTCTTTTGGCAGGGGTGTTGCCAATGCGCACACGTGCGTCTTTTTCACGCTCTTATTACAGGCAGATGGTGAGTTGCGCATGTATTTACCAACTGTGGTTGCCCCCGTGTGTCACGTACCCCTTCAGAGGTCATTGTAGGCTGGGTCTAACACGTGTATGCTTATTTTTGTGTTTCTGGGTGCTACATCGTAGTGCGGGTTCATTTTTCCATGCACGTGGTCTACCAGGGGTTGCGTGCACGTTTACTTTTGTTTTTGGGGTGCCTGTGCGTTGCATGACCCACCATCTTCCCCCAGGGGTCACAGACAGCCTTGCTAGAGCACTAGGGTACGAATTCCATCAAGTACCCTACCCCTTTCACCCCAATTGCCCAGGACAATTGTTTACTGCGACTCCCATATGCACAACAACATCAGTGCCATGGTTGTGATGGCATGAGTCATGTATGTGTATTGGACATGCCACTCACAGGCTAATGTGTGCTGCCAGTGCAATCCAGCATGCTGCACATGTGTTGCTTTTCCATCTTGGAGTCCTCAGTGTGTGCTTTTTGCCTCCCCTTCCAACTCATTGACAGTGCATGCATGCCAGAGTTATATTAATGTGGGACATGTGCAATTTATGTACTGGATCTCTGTTTCGTCAGGCCTATGTGTGTGCTATGGTGCTCATGCCTGTTTCCATTTGATGCCTGTCATATTTTTGCAGGTGATGAGGCACTTGATGCTGTTGCGGAGGAGGGGATGGTGCAGACCCAGGAGGGATCTCAGCCACACCAGGGCACCAGTGGAGGACGTGGGGTGGTGGTGGGTGAAAATCCATTCCTCATGCAGACCATACTGTCCACGGGTGTCTCTGGGTACACCTTGCCAGACCTCTATGATTCAGGTGCTGAATTGGACAGTGAGACATATGTGCCATCGCAGGTGAGTGTTTCTGGCAGGGATGCTGTTCTGTCCAACCCACCTGCACCAGGGGTAGACCCCTCTATGGAAAGTCCGCCTGTGGCGGTTACGGATGCGGCGTCACACTCCACAATGTTTGCCCCTGTTCCTGGGCCAGCAGATCAAAGGAGGATTGCAGTCCTGCAGCCTCAGGCAGTGCCATCAGGAAGGACATGGCGTCCAACAGGTACTGTCGGGCTGGACTGGAGGCTCTGCGCAAAGCCATATCTGTAGAGTCACAGACCCACAGGGAAGCCCTGAGGTTAGAGCACTCAGGGATACTCTGAGTGAACTTGAGGCATCCCGGAATTTTAGGTCAGAACAGCAGCTGGAGCAGCTCACACGTTCACTCTCAGCTGAGCTCCAGGCAACCCGTGCGGAGATCCGGGACTCACGCGAGGCCATGCATGCAGAAATGTAGGCAACCCGTGAGGTGCTGCATGGGGATCTCCGTACCATTATCCTGCAGAACCAAACCTTCCAGACCCATGTGCTTGCTGCCATGGAGGACCATACCAGGGCTTTGCGTGGGCTGCCTCCCATATCACGGCCACCTCCTGATGGAGCAGCAGAGGGTGAAGAGAGTGACAGCAGTACTCCCACTGTAACGTAGCCGGGCACACCATGAGCCCATGGAGGTATTTTTTTTCCAACATCCATGCATGTGGGTGTTGGGATGCACCCTGTACCTCGTGCCTCCTGGGTGGCCTCCCCACCCCCCCCTGGTCCACACATGGCCATTTTTGATTATTTGTTTTTAGAATTGTTTTTTTACAGTGTGTTTCTTTTTTGTGGCTCCCGTGGGCATCCACTGTGTATTCCAGCTAGGCACATGCAGGCTTGTCCTGTATTTGAGTTAGATGCTTGGTTTCCTGACACACACACCCCTCCTGCTTCCCCTTTCCATGGGCTTGCAAAGGGTGTGACCAAGTGGCAGTAACTTTTCCAAGGGGCTCAGTGCTTGAGAGCACAGGGTGGGTGATGTGGGGCCATCCTCCCACTCCCTGACCAGTTCTAGGATTATGTGTGGTGGAAACCTGTACCTCCCATACACCTGGTCATCAGGCATCCCAAAAAGGCTGGTCCTGGGTAAAAAAATGCACGGTCTGGCTATCCTCTTCCTCCTGCGGTGTCCCACAATCACTGCTGCGAGGAACGGTATATTCAGAGTGTTGCACCGCTACAGGGTCTATACTGTCAGCTGAACAGTGCCACGGCACCCGAACCAATACCTCTATGAAATGGCACACACAACACATTGTCGTAAAGGGGATGAATATTAAATTGCTCTCCTGGAATGTACGAGGGCTTAATAACCTGATTAAGGCCAGAAAGGTTGCAAAGTGCTACTACTTCAAGAAACACATGCACTTCAAAAGATGGTTTCCAGTTTTCTTTCAAAATGGGGACCCCTAAGATATGGAATGGGATACTCAGCCCAATCCAGAGGTGTCCTTACACTTAGACACCCTTCAGTGGGCTTTCGATAACTGGACAGCATGGTAGATGCCCAGGGCAGATATGTACTGGAGTGGGGGGAGATTTCTGGGAAGGCCATGGTCATAGTAAATACATACAGACCCAATATAGACAACCCTGAGTTCTGCCACACGATCCTAAACATGTTGGAGGCAAAAGATGATGCACTGATATTGTGGGGTGGTGATTTCAATACGATCCTAGATAAATCGCTCGACCGCTCCTCTACAACTCCTCGGGGTCCCATGAAGCTGCATCCATCATATCATAAGACATAATATGTCTCAGGAATTCCTCACAGATATCTGGTGCACACTTCATCCACTTGGGAAACAGAATACTTTTTACTCGTCAGTACATGACTTGGAATCACGCATAGATTATTGGCTTGTGCGCTCGTCCTTGGCGGGTTTGGTTGTCGATTGCAACATATATCCCCGTACCCTTTCAGACCACTCTTCGATATCCATTACCCTGGCCCTACAGGATGACACCTCACACACTAGGCAATGGAGGATGCCCCCGTCCATACTCAAAGATCCCCACATATGCGAGGCTCTCCACGCAGAAATAGAGGAATTCTTCGATATAAATGAAAGATTGGTTGACACATACTCCACATTGTGGGAGACATTTAAGGTATGGATACAGGGAGTCATTATGGGTAAAACCATGGGTCTACTAGCCACTGTTAGGAGAGAACTGGGAACAGCTAAAACCGAACTGGTGGGTTAGAGGCAGAATACAGTGCCATATATAACAGAAGATCCCTTCCAAAATTCATAATGCAATAGGCGAATTTCAAAAACTAGCTGATAGGGCGATTCTACATAGCCACCCCTGCCAGGGCTCTGATGTATGGTGAAAGTAATAAAGCAGGGAAGTTTCTAGCTAACATGCTTAAAGCAGAAAGCCACAGAAACCCAAATGTCAGTATACAAACTCCCGCGGGCGACACAGTTAATCGGGAAGCGGACATTAATGCCACATTTGTTGATTTTTACAAAGCCTTATATTCAAACCGAGACACTAAATCCATTAACGAGATCACTGATTATCTGCAAGTATCAAACTCCCCACTCTTATCCCCGAATCTCGGTTGGTGATGGACTCGCCCATAACACTGGACGAAGTCATAGCAGCTATAAAGGCATTAACATCCGGTAGAGCCCCCGGTTCGGAGTGCTTGGGGTGGAACTATATTAGGAATATCACAACAAATTGGCCGCAATTCCATTGAAATTATGGGAGGAGGCGATGTTGCAGGGCTCGCTCCCACTGTCAATGAGAGAGGCTGTAATCACTGTGCTGCTTATGCCTTGGCGCCCTGCACATGACCTATCCTCTTATAAACCCCATTTCCCTTATTAACACAGACGCCAAGGTTTTTGCTAAAATACTCACGACTGGACTTCTACCACACATGCATTCGCTGGTTCATCCAGACCAGGTGGGCTTCAGGCCCATGTGGTCCACGGCCTTAAACCTAAGATGCCTCTTTGGTGTGATGGCACAGAGTAATCCCAAAGCCGACGCAGTAATCGCAACTCTAGATGCCGAGAAGGCTTCTGACTCTGTGTCATGGTCCTACCTATTCGCATTGCTCAAACGGTTTGGATTAGGTCAATACTTCCTCATTTGTGTCCGACTCTTGTACACAGCCCCAGAAGCCCGGGTACTCACTAACCGCTTCATTTCAACACTCCATTGGGTGGGGTACCAGGCAGGGATGTCCTTTTTCCCCTATATTGTTCGCCCTCACAATCGAACCTATGGCAGATTTCATCCGCCAACGCCATATACATAGAGGCATCTGGATGACTGGACCTCCACAGTTAATCTCCCTATACGCTGATGACACCATGATGTATGTGCGGGATCCAAGGGTCTACCTGGAGCCAATTATGGTAGATATCCATACATTTGCGGAATACTCTGGGTAGAGAATAAATATATCCAAGTCTGAACTGTTTCCCCTAACACAGGCTACCCAAGATCTATCTGATATGGGTGGGTTCAAGTGGTCCCCTGTCCGGGTCCGGTATTTGGGTGTGCTGGTGTCCATGGATAAACACACCTTGTACACGGATAACTATGAGAGATTATATGGCGAGTGGCACTCCTTAAAATGATAGTCCTCCCCAAATTACTTTATTGTTTTGGAAACATACCCATCTGGCCCGAGAAACCATTTAAAAAAAAACCCCATTCATTATTCTCCACGTTCATATGGGACGGCAAGACGGCCAGGATGAAATGGACCAAACTGACAGAGCCGTTCTTGAGTGGGGGCATCTCGGCCCCTGACTTTGCGTTATACTACTTAGTAGCCCAAGCACAGTTCACCACATACTGGTGTGACCGGATGACAAGGCAGCACATATTCCTATAGAGAGATATATCACCTCCCCATCCGATGTCTGCTCAGTTATATTTGTCCCTAAACACAAGGACTCCTGTGAATTTGACCCAGTAAGTGCAACTGTTCATGCATGGCGCAACATATATAAAAGAATCAGACTTACGAACCCATATGGCCCGTAAATCCCATTGAGGAACTTCACCAATATTGCCCCCACATTCGATAGATCACTGCAGAAGCTGTGGGACCCATAAACACAGTTTAAAATGCGCGATATGTTCCCTGAGGGCAGATATATCGAACTAAAGGACTGTGTGGATGCAATGGGGAAAGGGCCACTCAGGAGACTTCACTTTTATTGCATGAAAGCCGCATTCGCAGCAAAATGGTCAACTTTCCCCGAGGAGCCCCGCCACACAAATGTACAAGGGCAATGACAGCAACAGATGGTCGGAGGAAAGGGGTGTCTGTTCTGTATACTCTTGTCCAAGCATACTCACCCTCTCACAATACCATGCAGGAGGTCTGGGAGCGGGACCTGGGACAAACAATAAGCGACAAAAAATGGCTTAGATGTTGTCAACTCACCAGATCCGTTTCCCTGAATTTCGGGTTGAGACTAATCCAATTTAAAATTCTTAATCAGTTGCACTATTCCCCTGTAAAGCTCGCTAATTTGTCGAAAACTGCACAGGGAAATGCCATAAATGTGATGCTACTAACGCAAAGGCATATCATATGTATTGGTCTTGTCCCCTGGTGGCAACATTTTGGGATGAGGTGGCAGAGGTCCTTGAGGAGATCACCTCTATCCCCGCCTCCCCCTCCCCACTAAAATACATGTTTGGGGATATAGGTAAAACTGCAGAAACTACTAAATGATTATTTAATATGATATGTATTCTTGAAAAACGCTGCATATTGAAGTGCTGGAAGTCAGTTAGTGCACCCAGGAAGGAAGATTTCCTTAGAGAACATTCTATGGTGAATGAGTGTGAGGAGCAATTTATTTTGACTGTGTCTGCAACATGCCACCCTAAAGATATCTGGGCCCCCTTTAGATGCTACCTTTGTAATATGCTGTTGGACAATGACTCTACCCCCCCTACTACTCCATGAAAAGTGAAACAATGTTTGTTGTGCTTTAACTCTCGTTGTAAAGATGGAATCAAGATGTTGATACTGTGTTATCTGTCTTGATGTAATGCTCTTTAAAATAAATTTTTTTAAAAAAATAGTCTTAAGAAAAGCAGTCGAGGGTGGCGGAATAGTAATCATTAATAGACAGGACTATATCAACGATTGCAACCGCCAACTGAGTGACGATTCGTTCTATGAACCTATCACCAGCGATCCGACTAAGAGGCTACAGTCCTTGATCAACACAAAGATATCCAAAGCAGTAGAAAAGTAGTGGATTTCGAAAAAGGAAGCTGAATATATTATGTACTCAAACCCAAGCATTCCTGAGTTTTATATACTGCCTAAAATCCACAAAACACTGCTGAATCCCCCAGGTAGACCCATCGTGACAAAGTTATTTTGTACAATGACTATGCACTGACTTTGCATGGCAAAAATACATTTTGACAGTTCCATGAATCAGGGTTTGTGTCGGCAGTGCAAAGACACTTTTCAGCTATGCAAAGTCACTTTGAATCTTGCAAGAAATTCCATGAATCGGGCCCATAGTCTGGTCTTTAGTGAACATCAAGTAATTGCCTGTGGTTTCCTGTCTCAAACTTCATCCACGTGATCCTCTGCCTTTATTTATTTATTTGTTTATTGTGCGTTTGTTAGCGCTTATACAGTAAGTCAATTCTGTTTCAAAGAGCAAACATGGCAACAGGGAGGGAACATTGGATTAAACTATAAATACAGTGGAGGAAGAAAGGACCAACCTACTATGCCTTGTGAATATTCAGAACGTGCAAGTGCAACAAGGAAGATGGGATTGGGGTAGGTGCTGGGGTGCCCTAGCTCATGGGTGATCAGCAGATGAAATGCATAGTATGGAAGTGCTATGCGGCCTGGAGCTGCCGTCAGTGGAAAAAAAGTGTGAGCCTCTAGAATGGAGGACGGAGGGTGCCGAGGCAAGTGCTGAAGCATAGACAGCAGCTGTGGTGATTGGATGTGGAAGTCCAGGGCCCAGGATACATAAGGACCGTGGTCACCAATCACAGCAACTGTGAGATTAGCAGATGAGGGAAGAAGGGAAGGAGGAGTTAAAGAGGAAAGTCTTGAGGCCCTTTCGGAATTTGGGGATGTCCTGCTCAAGATGCAGAGGAAGGGGGAGGCTGTTCCATGGGAGGGAACCAGCTGAGGAAAGAGTTCCCCCTGCCCTCTACATAGCGAAATGTTTACACACAATGCTTTGGTGCCAAAGGAGCATAGAGGTCTAGAGGGAGAGTATTTAGTAAGAGAGATTTGCAGATAGTGTGGGTTCCGGACCCAGACAGCCTTGTGGATGATGCAGAGGGTTTTGAATTTAATCTGTGCAGTAAGCGGGAGCCACTGGAGACTTTTTAGGGCAGGAGAGATGTGGTCCCTGGGTTTATGGCCACGGATAAGTCTTACTACCCTATTCTGGATTAGCTGAGGGGTCACAGAGTGAAATAAGGTAGATTCAGGAGGAGGTTATTGCAGTAGTCAAGCCTAGAGAGAACCAGGGCTCAGGTAACATTGAGCTGTTGGAGGAAAGTGAGAAAAGGGAGAATTTCTTTGAGGAGGAAGAGTTGAAAGTGGGACTTTTTGGCAATGTCCTGATTATGAGGGAGGAAGGAGAGATAGAGGAGTCGAAGATGACTCAGAGGTTTCTGGCTTCAGATGAATGAGCAGGGGGAGAGCACATAGAGGAAAGCCAGAGTGAAGTGAAGAAGGCAGGAGCAGGGGTCCCTAGGGGAAGGATCTCAGTTTTTCTGGCATTGAGGCAGAGATTGTTGGAAGTGCACCAGGACTGGAAAGCAGATAGGCAGTCAAGGCTGCTTATTTTGCGCCCTCACATCATAATTGGTTTGTTAGCCGAGACAGCTTCCCTCCTCACATATCAACCATGTGATGTTTGTTAGGTATGTTTTTCTAAAGTCCAACTGGGGTTAGACTTCATAAGACTCATCTCTTGGTATCAAGGCCCCAACTCTTGATATAGGCCTATACTACACAAATCGGTAGAGTGGCTGGACAGCCAGGCTTATCATAGGAGGGAGGAATGTGAGCTGCAGAGCAATACAATGAAATCAACACATACACAGATCCAAAGAAACACTTACTCACTTAAAGTTATATCAAAATGTATATATGCACAAGGCACACAAGCAATTCTAAAATGTAGAAACAAATAATAACATTCAATAAGAAATGGAATAAGATTGGAAAAGGAAAAATAAAGCAGGCAAGTAACTTTTCATATGCCTTTCATATCCAGCACACAGAGTGACTACAGTTAAGGTCAGTAAAAGCATCAGTCTCAGGAGACTAGCTCACGGGCAACATGCTCGCCTTGGAAGCAAAACAACATGGAGCACCACAGGTTTGATCCCTGGGTCCACGCGTAGAAACCTCTGGGAATTAAGCATGTTATAATTAACCTATCATATCATATCATATCATCTTTACAAAATTCAGTTTACAGGGAAGTAAAGGTTAGACAGAACACAGCTAGCAACTGGTAAGTAACAATGTAATACTCTCCAAGAGGCGTTTAGGCGGTCTGTTTCCTAACTAGAAAAGTGTTCACAGTTCAAGCTGTGGAGGAACAAGCATTGCCAAAGCCAGTAGGATAAAGAAGATGGACTTTTGGGAAACCAGCAACACCACAGCAACAAAGCAGTTCTGATAAAAATCTTCAGAGAAAAGTTAAGTAACCAATCAATTGTTCCTGTAGGAAGCACAGGAGCTCAAGAGGAACCTTCCTGTAGGTATGCAGGCTATCAGGCTTGACAGGTGGAGTTGAGGTCAACTCCCAAACGTGTAAAACAGCACTCCCAAAGCAAAGGAGCACAACAAATGGCCTAAGGTAAGTGTGACCCAAACCCCACTGTAACTGAAGAGTGAAGTTTGAAATGTAGTTGATCGTCTTCCTGATGCAATGTTAAAGACCTGGTTTCCTGCTACTTGGTTTTGGTGACCAAAGGGGGGACCTTCAGTGGACCTCTGCAGCAGCACTTGAGAGAACGGATCAGCAGCAAGGGATTCAGCTCATTTCACTGGCGGTTTGTGGTTTTGGTGCCTTTTTCTTAATCCCAAGAGGCAACAGATATTGTTGGTCCAATTCTCCTCGGTTCCTTCATCCTGAATTCTGGAGAAGAGTTGCAACTTCTGCAGGTCCTCAAGGATGTCTGCAAAGTTTCAGTGAGATTTGTTGATTGCAAGATGATGCACTCGAAAAGGGTCCAAGTTCCTTGGTTATTGATGTTCTGGAGCCCAGGAAAGTCACAGGATATCTTGGAATGGCCCAAATTGAAGAAGAGCTTGATACTAGCTGGTTCCATTAGCCCAAGGGAGGAAATCATCCATGGCAGAAGTTGAATATGCGGTCCCTGTTGAGTTGTAAAGGGTGCCAGGACAGCTGCAGGGCTTCACTGGTACTTCTCCGGTTTTTAAAGGTGCTGCTGGTGTCTCTGCTCATCTTCTGCTTTGGATTTACAGTTCCAGTGTTGGACTTGGCCTGTGGTTCAAAAGTTCTCACCTTTTATGCTGGAACCCATTCATTAATTCGTATGGAGCTGTTAATCCTCTGGAGGGTGGATGTCCAGGAGGACTGCCAGCCACCCAGTTCAAACTGGTTTCAGCCAGGCACACCAACATACAAATGGCAGAGAAGTTTCTGGACCCTCAGTCACTTCCTGCCTTCCCAGATACACTGGAGCCTTTGGGTGGCTTCGCAAACGAAGCCTGCCAAAGACAAAGCTCACAAAGGACCCACCCTCACCTTGAATTGCAGGAGGGGAGCGAGGAAGGAACTTATAAATAAATGAAAAACTGTGAAAAAAGAAGACAGGGGCCATTTTGAGAAAATGGTCACAAGTGGGTGCTGTACTGAAGCTGAGAAATCAGCCTGCTAGTAACCTGCACACAGAGGTAGGAAAAGTATCCACTGCCACCAACCATTTAGGTATGTCAGTTACTGTAACAAAAAGATACAGGAGCAGTGGGAAAGGAGTTACAATGTAACTCCCCAGCACCCCACATACGAATGTGTGTGCTGGTGCCACAAAAGAAAAGGTAAGTAAGATAAAAGTTACCTTACTACTCTTGAGAACTGTAGTTCATGCAAGAGATTAAAAGAAAAGAAAAAGGGGAGGCCAAGGGACCCCTCACACAGTGACGCTGCACATAGAGTGCTGAGTGTCACAATAGTCAATGACCGATGCCTGTGTTGAAATACATGGAAGAAATCATAAATTCATGAAGAGTAAAAAGACAATACAAACGCAGTAAAATAAGATTCCAAGTCAGAGCAACACAATGAGTGAGTGGTGAAAAGTGCCACTCACTCAGAAGAATAATTTTAAAAAAATACCAGAGTCTAGCAAAAAGTGATGGGGGTCTCTCATGCTAAAGGGAATTAGCACAGACATTCTCCATAACAATGTGCACCTGACAATTAGACATGAGCTCAGTGGATACTCTTGAGATCAAGATAGATCTCTGAGATTTGAGGAGCTTTGTTCAATCCCAGACACTCTTACGCCCCCTCCAATTCTCCCATTGTTGGCCTAAATGTGTTACTCTCACCCCACGCACCTTGCAGAACAAATCACAGGGCCTCTTGCTTTGACTCTCCCCTTGGTATCTGCCCCCTCCCTGGGGACAGATACCAAGGGGAGAGCCCCTTAAAACACTAATCAATCGAATGATGGTTTATTTATGATGATTCCATTTATGAAGGGAGATACTTTGTATATGCATTCAGTTTTATAGAATTTGAGTAATATGGAAATGATTACTCACTCATAATGACGATATTGATTTCCTATGATCGCTTAATTTGAAATTGTAATAATTTAAATACTGTAAGCATTTTCAATAAATAAAATAAAGACTGCAAGATCTCATTCTTTTGTTTCTTAGTAGTACCTCAAGTCTGAATCAATAATGCCTATTTAACATTGTATTGCCTGATTTATGTATTTCCATTTAGCACTGCATGGCTTAATTACTTTATGCCAGTTAACACTGCTAGGCCTAATTCCATTGAGTCCATTTAGCACTATAGCTCCTGAGTCCATTTTCCCAGCTATTGTATTGAAATTGCATTGTAATCGGGGAAAGGCACTACCATCAAACGGTTTCTAAATGCACTTGAATAGGCCAAGGCAGTCATTAGGACTCTGCCAATCTGCAAATAAAGGGCCAGCATTCCCATATACCAGCACTTTTCCGGACTGGCAGAGTACAATTCTGCTGTCGGGGGTACCTTATTTACCTCCATCCAAGTGGTAAATAAGACCCCGCACTGGAAAAAACAGCTGGTATTCCCGTTGCCGGTAAATCCAATAATCCCTTCCATGGAGTCCTATCAGACTCCTTGGAATGGGAATTTACCACCCTTCCCACTGCCTGTAATATCCCAGTAATTCCAGAATATCAGGGGGTGGGAACAGTAATACCGTTTGCCGGTATCCTGCCAGAAATAGTGATGGGATACCAACAAATGTGTAATGACCGCCTAAGTGTGAGAGATGAAGAAAACAAAAATGGGTTTACAGATCTTTCATTGCAAGGCCTAATTCTATTATGTTCAGCAAGTATTGGAAGGGGTGTTTCCATTATGCGCAGGTAACAATACACTGCCTGATTCCAGTAAGCCCAGTTACCACTAAAATCACTGTTTGCATTTATTTAACCCCATTATTCTCCAAGGGTCGATTACATTATACCCAGATAGCACTGCAAAGCCTGAGTCATTTATTTCAATGCTCGCTGCAATTACTTATTACATTATGCCCAGTTCCGACTGCAAGGATTGATTTATTTGTTTCTGGATAGTACTGCAAGATCGGATTACATTATGGCAAGGCAGAGCGGCAGAGAAGCAACACTACTTACTTTGCACTAATTTCCTACCTGCCCTCAGGATTAAAGCAGGGGAAGTGGTCTCCACAGCCAAGCAAGCAGCAATGATGTGCACATCTCACACACATCAGAAATATTGTTTAGCTGGCTAAAAGAAAGAGGTGACATTTTCTTTTTGTCTAGCAATCTACCCTTATCCCATGCCTGGCTGTCATTATAAGTCGTTCCCTGGAGCGGCTGGTGTGGACTATGGTTTCTCTGCTCTTCCAATCCTTGCCTGTTTCTTCTCGAAGTTTTACCCTATTCAAAATGCATGCTACATCCAGTCCATCTGCAGATGTGTGTTCATTGTGGGGTGGAGACTACAGATGAAGTCACAGGTTTTAAGATAGATATCTAGTGAATGGCCAAAAAGAATTGCCAGCACAGCAAACCATTGCCAGTAAGGTAAAACAAAGCTGTTTCATGGCACTCTAAACCCATCTCACCTTACCCATTAGTGGGTGTACAATCTAACCCTTGAATTCTGCTTCTCAATGACAGGAAGAGCAGACATTGAAGGATCAAAAAGTGATGTCGCTATGAACGTTTGGCTGCCAACAGCCAATTATCCCAGAGATGGATGGGGAAGGGAAAACTGGGCTTGGATAATGAAATGAGAGTCTTCAACAAGAAGGAATGGGATATGGCTACGGAGGATTGGACCTGGGTTTAAAGGGTGTGGGCCTTGCGAGAGATGGAGTCAACTATACAGCAGGTCAGCATTAGGGGGAGGTTTGACGGTGAAAGCCTTGTAGCATGACCAGGGCAAGGGCCAAGGTATGTGAATGAGTGGTTTGGAGAGAATGCAATGAAGCAAGGTGCTTCCTAAAGGCTGCCTGCTTTGTTTTCCCCCTTGCTTTTGACAGTTATGCCATGTATTCTGCATCAACTTGGGGAGCACCAGGGGTACAGTGGAGGCAGTCAGAAGTGAGAAGGGATGCTGTGTCCCTGTTGCTCTTTTTTCAGCTGAAGAATAGCATGGCAACTCTACTCTATTAGACTGCATTTAACATAAACCATATTGTGTAGGTCTCTTGCATGAAGTCAAGTAGTGGACAAATTTGCTTGACGCCATATGGAAAGCGACCCAGATAATGCAATGGCATGGAAATTCAGACATGAAGTAGGTAGGTCAATTTACTTTTACCCCTTGGCGTATACTAGCAAACGTTAGAAATGTTTGGTTCACACCACCAATTACCGACAACCAATTTAAGTCCATGAGGCATTTCAATGTAAGACTGTGTGCCCTTTGTTCTAATTGGGTCTCAACGTGGACTTCTTTTTTGAAGTTATTCCAAACAGTAACATGATAAAGTAAATTGCCATACTTTAAAGCAATACAGAAAAGAATGTTCTAGTGATTATTTTACGCACTGGATTACATGTTGCTATCGAAAGGTTCAATCAGCAATGAGCTTAAAAGTTAGGCTCATTTTCTTCCAAACGTGAAACCCAGCCCCCTATTCATCAGGTCACTGTAGAAATGTTTCCTGGGAAAGAATTAAAGGCATTTCTCATACTCTTCCTTTGCAGTTTCAACTGATCTTATTTCATTGGCTTACTGCGTGAAAATACATTTACAGGGTAATTCATAGAATTTTGCAGAAAAGTGTCGCAAGCGGCTGGCGCAGAGTGTCCGCGTGCGATTGTCTGCGCCAGGCGCGTGCGCCAAAACCGATTTCCGCGCACAGCGTATTTATGGATTTTAGGCTCCCAAATCAGCCGTGGCGCAGAGTATCGCAGCGACCCTGCAGCAGCGCCAGTAACGCCCCCAAGAACGCCCTCGCGCAAGGAAAAGCCATCAAAATCGCTAAATCATCGCAAAGGGCTGCGCTAACCCTGGACCAGTTTACAGGGCTGCCAAACAAGGAACGCAAAGTGGGTAACGTTCATATCAGGGGTACGCGGGAAGTATTACATGCGATTAGCCAGGGTACATGTATGACAGGGGTACGCGTGAAGTTTTACACGCGATTAGCCAGGGTACGTGTATTACAGGGGTACGCGGGAATTATCACACGCGATTTGGCTGGGTACGTGTATGACAGGGGTACGCGTGACGTTTTACACGCGATTAGCCAGGGTACGTGTATTACAGGGGTACGCGGGAATTGTCACACGCAATTTGGCTGGGTACGTGTATTACAGGGGTGCGCAGGAATAATCACACGCGATTTGGCTGGGTACGTGTATTACAGGGGTGCGCGGGAATTATCACACGCGATATGGCTGGGTACGTGTATTACAGGGGTGCGTGGGAAGTTACACATGCGATTAGACTCGGAGGGTCTTCACAGGTGTTTCCTGTATACCCTCCACGGCCCCTGCAGGCAGCCCACAAAACAGGGGACTACCCTGCACACCTGCTCATGTCTCCCACCCCCCACCCCCCAGCAGTGTGGGGCACCCTCCACCAGGCCCCCACTCATGTCCCCTATCACCCCCACCCCCCAGCCACCATGGGCAGCCCCAACCAGGCTCCCACCCATGTCTACCACCACTCCCACCCCCCACCCACCATGGGCAGCCTCCGCCAGGCCCCCACTCATGTCTCCCACAACCCCCACCCCCCACCCACCATGGGCAGCCTCCGCCAAGCCCCCACTCATGTCTCCCACCCACCCCCACCCCCCCAGCAGTGTGGGGCACCCTCCACCAGGCTCCCACCCATGTCTACCACCACCCCCACCCCCCAGCACTGTGGGGCAGCCTCCACCAGGCCCCCACTCATGTCTCCCACCACCCCCACCCACCAGCCACCATGGGCAGCCCCCACCAGGCCCCCACTCATGTCTCCCATACACCTCCACCCCCCAGCAGTGCAGGGGCACCCTCCACCAGGCTCCCACCCGTGTCTACCAACCCCCCACCCCCCAGCTACCATGGGCAGCCCCCATCAGGCCCCCACTCATGTCTCCTACCACCCCCACTCCCCCAGCAGTGTGGGGCACCCTCCACCAGGCCCCCACTCATGTCTCCCACCACCCCCACCCCCCACCCACCATGGGCAGCCTCCGCCAGGCCCCCACTCATGTCTCCAACCACCCCCACCCCCTCCAGCAGTGTGGGGCACCCTCCACCAGGCCCCCACCCATGTCTCCCACCACCCCCACCCCCCAGCCACCATGGGCAGCCCCCACCAGGCCCCCACTCATGTCTCCCACCCACCCCACCCCCCAGCAGTGCAGGGGCACCCTCCACCAGGCTCCCACCTGTGTCTACCACCCCCCACCCCCCAGCCACCATGGCCAGCCCCCGCCAGGCACCCACTCATGTCTCCCACCACCCCCACCCCCCCAGCAGTGCAGGGGCACCCTCCACCAGGCCCCCACCCATGTCTCCCACCACCCCCACCCCCCAGCCACAATGGGCAGCCCCCACCAGGCCCCGACTCATGCCTCCCACCCACCCCCACCCCCCAGCAGTGCAGGGGCAGCCCCCACCAGGCTCCCACCCATGTCTACCATCCCCCCACCCCCCAGCCACCATGGGCAGCCCCCGCCAGGCCCCCACTAATGTCTCCCACCACCCCCACACCCCGCAGCAGTGTGGGGCACCCTCCACCAGGCTCCCACCCATGTCTACCACCCCCCACTCCCCAGCCAACATGGGCAGCCCCCGCCAGGCACCCACTCATGTCTCCCACCACCCCAACCCCCCCAGCAGTGCAGGGGCACCCTCCACCAGGCCCCCACTCATGTCTCCCACCACCCCCACCCCCCAGCATCCAGGGCACCCTCCGCCAGGCCCCCACTCATGTCTCCCACCACCCCCACCCCCCCAGCAGTGCAGGGGCACCCTCCACCAGGCTCCCACCCGTGTCTACCACCCCCCCACCCCCCAGCCACCATGGGCAGCCCCCGCCAGGCACCCACTCATGTCTCCCACCACCCCCAGCCCCCCAGCAGTGCAGGGGCACCCTCCACCAGGCCCCCACTCATGTCTCCCACCACCCCCACCCCCCAGCATCCAGGGGCACCCTCCGCCAGGCCCCCACTCATGTCTCCCACAACCCCCACCCCACCAGCAGTGCAGGGGCACCCTCCACCAGGCTCCCACTCATGTCTCCCACCCACCCCCACCCCCCAGCCACCATGGGCAGCCTCCGCCAGGCCCCCACTCATATCTCCCACCACGCCCACCCCCCCAGCAGTGTGGGGCACCCTCCACCAGGCTCCCACCCATGTCTACCACCCCCCCACCCCCCAGCATCCAGGGGCACCCTCCGCCAGGCCCCCACTCATGTCTCCCACCACCCCCACCCCCCCAGCAGTGCACGGGCACCCTCCACCAGGCCCCCACTCATGTCTCCCACCACCCCCACCCCCCAGCAACCAGGCGCAGCCCCCACCAGGCCCCCACTCATGTCTCCCACCACCCCCACACCCCCAGCAGTGCAGGGGCACCCTCCACCAGGCTCCCACTCATGTCTCCCACCCACCCCCACCCCCCAGCCCCCATGGGCAGCCCCCGCCAGGCACCCACTCATGTCTCCCACCACCCCCACCCCCCCAGCAGTGCAGGGGCACCCTCCACCAGGCCCCCACTCATGTCTCCCACCACCCCCACCCCCCAGCATCCAGGCGCAGCCCCCACCAGGCCCCCACTCATGTCTCCCACCACTCCCACACCCCCAGCAGTGCAGGGGCACCCTCCACCAGGCTCCCACTCATGTCTCCCACCCACCCCCACCCCCCAGCCACCATGGGCAGCCTCCGCCAGGCCCCCACTCATGTCTCCCACCTCCCCCACCTCCCAGCCACCATGGGCAGCCTCCGCCAGGCCCCCACTCATGTCCCCCTGGCCACAGGCCCTGACAATCCTCAAGCATGTGCCTCATGGCCAGCCACCACAGCCCAAAGACACAACCAAGTATTACATGTGCCCATGATACTACTCCAATGGAAACAATGTAAATCAACACATGTGTCTCACACACACACAATGGTTGCAAGTGAACCTGAAAACCCATATCATGACATGCATGAAAACAATGAGATGAAACCACACATTGAAGAATGAAAAAATCCAAATAATGTATTAAAAACAACAGCAATGGCAATCAAAATTAACCAAAATACACAAGTAAAAAAATAACAAAATTAAGCTGGCTGTCCCTTTTCAAATTAAAATCAATAAATGATAATCCAAAAAAATATCTTCCAAAGTTCAAGTCCATGAAAAGGAAATGAAGGGAAAAAAGAAATAGAAAACCATTGCTCCATGGGAAAAAATATTCATAGTAAAAAAAATATCCAAATCCAAAGTCCAACTATGTACAAAGTATTCAGGGCCCATCATCCCAAGAGAAGAAATGAAACCTACCAAAAAACCTATCTAAAATGGAACTATATACAAAAGGTGGAGCAGTGTCCGTCGACTCCAAATAAAAATAAACTATAAAGGAAACCTATCACTAAATAACTATATACAATGGCGGCGGGCCAGTCCATCGGCTCACTTAGTGGTGTTCCGGGCCAGGGCATCATCGAACTCCTCTTCTATGTCCCAGAGGCGGTCCTGTTCCATGGCCCCGAGGGTCCGCAGGGACGCCGACATGTTCACCTCCAACTCCCTGCGGATTGCCTCGAGGCACTCGGCCCGCCTCAGGGCCCTCCGCATGGAGTTCTCCGCCCTGACCATCGTGAGCCGCGCCTCTTCCGCCTGCCGCCACTCCGCATCTATGGCGTGGCCCAACCGCTGCCACACGGAAGACACTTCCCGTCCAGGGTCCTCCTGCCCTCCGGCCGATGCCTGCCCCTCCGATGTTGAAGGCCCCGAGCTATCGTGGCTCCCACCTACAGCCTCCTGCTGCTGCAGCTGCTGCTGTCCATGTGCCCTGTCCGATGGTGCCTGCACATCCTCCTCCAGCTGGGGTGCAGTCGTTGATGTGGCCACCCCTGCTGGACGTCCGACTCCTGACTGTGGCAGGGATCTGTTGTCCACCAGCCTGGCCGCACGGTCAGAGGCAGCTTCACAGGGCACCCAGGTGACACATGGGTGGGAAGATGGCATGGAGGACGACTGGGGCATAGGGGGTTCTGTGGAGAAGGGGGTCGGAACAAGGTCCAGGAAACGGAAGAATCCAGCCCTGGTGAGCTGTCCCAGTGGGTCAACGCGGTCAACGAGCCTTGCGAGAAGACGTGCAGACTCATCATGAAAAGACTGCAGGTCAGCTCGCATGGCCCGTTGACGCAACACCACCCCACCCTGGACAGGCTCAACCTGGTGCAGGATAGCCACATCCGCAGGGAGAGGAAGGCCAGGTGTTGTAAGCCAATCCTCTCCCTGAGAAAGGGTCTGGAGGTAGGCATCCCCGCTGGTGCAAGATGATGCAGTGACAGGAGCAGGGACAGGATTGCACACAGGCACCTCCGCGGCAGCCTGTGCTGCCTCCTGTCCCTGATCCTGCACTGCACCACTAGCACCAGTGGAATCCCCACCTCCAGACCCCGCCACTGTCGCTTGCACGGCCTCCTCCTCCACCAAACCCCCCACCAACCTGGATGACTCCGTGCCATCTTCCTCCGTTGGGCCCTGTGGGGTCCCAGCTGCCCCTTCTGCTGCCGAGGAGTCCAACTCCAACCTCTGCCTCTTGGACCTCCCCTCGGCAGCTGCGGCCTGGGATGCGGCACCGGACTCCTCACTCCCCGACGAGATCACAACCTGGGAGGGGATCCGGGCCTTGCGTCTACGGCTGGTGGTGCGACCCCTGCCGCTGTGCTCCACAGCACCTTCTCTGCCCTCTTCATCAGTTGACGCTGCAGACAGGGAGAAAGAAAACACAGGCATCAGGGCACTGTAAAATGGACTCATACACACATGACAGTTATACATGAGTGGCATTGGTAAACCTCAGACATGGCATCACAATCCCCAACACACATGTCATTTCAACTTGCCATACCACAGCCATATTGCAACAGCCAGCAGCATCCATTCACATACAACAGCATGAGCAGCCAAAGGTCATCCACACATCACATGCAACATAGGGAGTACACTACACATGACCACACAACACCAAACTTGCATGCATGTGTACACCTCCGCCAACTGTCGCAGTGTTTTGATCGACATCCATGTCACACCTGACAATCATTCCTCCACATCCTGTGCCATGCAAGCCCACACACACAAGCACCATCCATGTGTCACACATGAGACCCCTCGCATGTGTCACCCTCACAGCCCTGTACACCCCCCCTACTTGGCCACATAAAAATACATGTTTAACCTGCACACTCCTGGCACACCACCACACGCACAGCTTACAATCAGTATGCATGTACACTTACCGCTGGACTCCAGACGGGTCTGCTTCTCAAGGACCTGGATGTGGAGCGCTGGGGATATGCATTCCAGGACCCTCATCTGATCTTCCGACAAGTGGCCCCGGCGCCCCTTAGCATCCGCTGCCTTCAGGAGGCGCCGGGCCTTGTTGAGGGTCCTGGACCTGAAGTCCTCCCAGCGCTTCCTGACACGTTCGTAGTCGCGGACTGCCACCTCCTCCGCATTGATGGCAGTCACGATGTCCATCCAGATCCGAGTCCGTCCTTCCTTGTCGGCGCGCAACCTTCCGAAGAGGGCATCATACTGCCCCAGGACATGCTCCACCAGGACACCAACTTCGGTGGCAGTGAAGCTGGTGCCCCTCTGCCTCCTTGGCCGGGGGTTGCCACTGGTGCCAGATGTTGCAGTGCCCGAGATGGCAACCCCAGAGGCAGGAGTGGGTGGGCAACTGGGTCCTGTGGCTGGGCTGTGGGGCGATGGAAAAGCAGTCGGAGTCTTCGGTTCCAGCAGGGGTGGTCACAGCAACAGCACCCCTGGCTGATGTGCAGGAAGCAAATGGCAGGGCACGTGGGCAGCAGGCAGTCAGGCAGCAGCAGATGGCAGGTGGGAGCGTGCTCAGGGCTCTGGGGGGCAGTAATTTGGCCTTCTGGGCAGGAGCGTGGTCTTCCGTGTGTGAACGCGTGGCCAGCTTGATACGGAGTGATTTTGCACGTGAAAATCCAACACGTCTGCCTGTAATTCGAGGAAAGGCCCTTAGCGCGTAAACGCGTCAGCACACTGTACATTCATTGGCCCAAAGGCCACCAGCATATGCGCGTCTATGAAGTCACGTGCACGTTGAATAGGGCACACGTTGGAAATGTTGCGTGTTAAAAAAATGAAAGACACGTCCGAGTGTCAAAGCGTGTAATTGGTGGAAATGGCCTTAGCGCGTACACGCGGAAGTGACAAAGCGTGTAATTGGTGGAAATGGCTCTACACGCAGAAGTGACAAAGCGTGTAATTGGTGGAAATGGCCTTAGCGCGTACACGCGGAAGTGACAAAGCGTGTAATTGGTGGAAATGGCCCTACACGCAGAAGTGACAAAGCGTGTAATTGGTGGAAATGGCCTTAGTGCGTACACGCGGAAGTGACAAAGCGTGTAATTGGTGGAAATGGCCCTACACGCAGAAGTGACAAAGCGTGTAATTGGTGGAAATGGCCCTAGCGCGTACACGCCGCGTAAGTGAAGCTAGAGGTGTGGGCCTGCAAAAAAGGTACGTGTAGAACACCATTTGCTTGTACGTGCTTTTCGTGGAGAGCGAGTGGGTGAAATCTGTACTTCTTGTCATTTCACACGCGATTTACTTCACGGCGTTTCAAGTTCGTACTCCCTGTTACCTCTGACAGCTTTTTCTCTTTTTTCTCTTTTTCTGATTTTCCTGGGCCTGTTCCCTCAAACAGCGTTCCCTTCTACTGTTGTCCTGTCTCCTCAGACAGCGTACAATTCTTGTTTTGGCGGGGGTGTTGCCAACGCGCACACGCGCTTCATTTTCACGCTCTTTTTCCTGGAAGACGGTGAGTCACGCACTTATCTAACATCTGTGCTTGCCCCGTGTGTAGCCTACCCCTTCAGAGGTCATTCTAGGCTGCGTGTGACACGCATACGTTCATTCTTGTGTTACTGTGTGCCACAGCGTAATGCAGGATTATTTTTCCGCACACGTGGTCTAGGAGGGGTTGCGTGCACGTCATCTCCCTTTTTTGGGCTTCCTGTGCGTTGCGTTACCCGTCATCTTTCCCCAGGGGTCACATTCAGCCTTGCTAGAGCACTAGGGTACAATTACCATCTGGTACCCAACCCCTTTGACCCCCAATTGCCCAGGACAATAGTTTACAGCCACTCCCATACGCACATTAACATCAGTGCCATGGTTGGGAGGCGAGGAATCCGTAAGGGTGGCAAAGGTGGACGAGCCACAAGTGGTTGCCGTGGTGGATCCGGTAGAGGACGTGGTCGTTACTTGCAGGGTGACCCTGTCCCCCCATGTGTGAGGGACCAGTCAAGGGCACCCATAATCCCCCCCCGGTTGAGGCCGATGTGGCTGACACCATCCATGCTCAGCCCTTGTTGGACCAGCCCATTGTGGCACCAGACCTGGCTGACTCCATGGCTGACTTCCAGGTCAGCAGGCCTATCACACGTGCGCCGGTGCATGTTGATGTCATCAGGCCATGTGGATCAGGGGCAGCAAGGTCATCTGCTGCCCCAAGTAGGCAGGGTGGAGAGGCTGCAGGGGCAGCTGCGGCTCCATCCACCCCAGCTCTCACACACCCAGCCAGGACAGTGTCGGTCCTAGTCCATCCTGCTGACATTCCCCCTGACACCATTACACTTGAGCCAATGCCTGCACCAACTCCCATGCTGAATGTGCAATCCCACACTCCTGATACAGAGTCCACCAGGGCTCCTGCCCCTAGTGTCCAGAGCGGCGTAGGATACTCAGGATCACCACCACCTTCCAACCGGAAGAGAAAGAGTGCTCGTCCGGCACAGGCTGATGCCCCAGACACGGCTACACAGTCCGGCCCGTCGAGGAAGCCCAGCTTCACGGATGCCGAACTGAATG